>NC_034409.1:13494940-13834815 GCF_002078875.1 Numida meleagris | reverse complement strand
GGAGTAGTTGCATCTGTTCTTGAGGTTGGCTTGTTGGTCTGTAACAAAAGTGAAGCAAAGCATTGCTCCCTTGAGCTTGGCTCACTTTCACTGATCAGCCCACAGGTGTTCTAGGTCTTGCTCTAGGTTCTGCGCACTGCAAAACAGATAAACTTCCTTTGTGTTACCTGAGCAGCAGATCTGCTTCATCCTTTCACTGTGTTATCAGTATTTGAATTAAGACAAGCATTATAAACTGAATGTGAAGATACGTTTGGATCTAGTTCATGTATAGTTTCTATCTCGTAAAACTACTTGATCTAGAAAAAAAGATAAATTCTCCTATTTTCAACAAATTTGTCATCTGTTTGAAAGCAAAGCGGAGTCCTGCAGTGCTCGTTTTATGAGTAAGTTCAGTTGTTTCCATACTGACCAGCACTTTACATCTTCCTGTAGTCAGCTCTGTATTCTGACCAGCTGACTTCTGCACTTATGATACAACAGAGTAAGGAAGTTTTCTATAATTCCAGCTGCAAATTTGCTACCAGACTGAGAACATAACTTGTGTTAGTGTCACAAGTGTGCTACTCAGTAGTTAAGTGAGGCGAAGGTATTCATAAGTTCACAGATTTTATTAAAAATACATTTTAGTAATGCTGACTTCTTTGAGGATTATGTTACATTTAAGGGATTGTTACTAAGATTTCCATGCTCAAAATCTCTTTTCTCCTCGTTTCCAGACCTTTTATGTCATTCTGAGCAAATGAATTGTTTTCAAGTTTATTGTAAACTATTGGCGTTGTTAGCACACTGCTTTGTTATCGTGGTGAGTTTAGCACAGCGTACACGTATCCCTTATCTGCTTGTGGTGATGGCATAAGAGTGTATCCTTAAGGGTATATATGTTATTGGCACCGAAGAATTACTTTGTTTATGAGTAGTGGGGAAATGTATCTGTAAAACAAAAAAAAACCAAAAACTTTGTTTGCATAATTCTTTCCATTGCCAGGCTTTACAAATGGCTGTTTTGTAAAGGTTTGATTGAGCAAAAGTAGTGAGTAACGATAGTAAGTATTCCGTTTTGGTCTGAAGATGCTATTTCACTTGCATCAAATCTTTTTTACCTGTGGAAAGGAGTTAATGAAGTGTGCATCTGTGATACAGAAAATGCAACGTGAATATTTTTCTTTGGTTTTGCAGTGTTCCTGTTCCAGTAGTCAGTCTAGAGAAAATTCCTAACCTAGTGAAGGCAGATGGTGCCAATGTTAAAATGAATTCTGCGACCACTACCACCATCACCTCCTCCTCAGCCTCTTCATCCACCATACCTGCTCCAACCTTGGTTAAATCTGGTTTGACATCCAAGTCAGTGCCACCGTCACCAGAAAAGATTCTGAACGGCAAAGGAATTATAGCTCCATCAATAGACAAGAAACACCAAAATGGCACTAAAAGCAGTAACAAGCCTTACAAAAGACTTTCAGGTGAGTAATGTCATAGTTCACCTTCTGATGTAGTCCACCTTTCTTTACTGATATTCCTATAGCTCAGAAATAAAATGCTACTAAAATGCTGTGGCCTGTTTTAGTTGTGATCTTTCTGCTGGAAGATGCCAGTTTACACATAAGAAAAGGGAAGCTTTCAAACTTGTAGCATGTGTAAACTGTTTTCAAAATACTCATTCCATTTAGCTTGAAAGTAGAGTGCTTCATGCATTTCTCAATTGGCCACCTGGTCAAATGTAAAATTTTAAAGAAGTAAAATCATTAAAGCAGAAAGATATAAGGCTTCTCCAATCTGTTGTATAATATCTGTTTATTTACAACAAAAAACAATATTTTTAGGCTGAGTGACTTCAGTGCAATCATGACCAAGTTGCACAGCTGAGCTTTAGGACGTGGGGTTGTCCACCAAATTGTGAATTTCTTTAACAAATACTGGAAAATTCTAGGAAGATATGGGAAATACTGGAGGAGTTAGGAATGTCACAGTTTGGCTCCTCCCCTTCTTCCCCCGCAATTCACATGTGAGAGGAGTAAGAAGATGGCAGTGTGGGGGTCTGTTTTTTTCTGGAAGGCCGGATGATGGGGTTGAAGGGCTGACATTAGAGGTGGAAATGCCTCGGGTGGCCTTAGGCAGTGCAGCATTGAGGGCACTGGGCCCTGTGCAAATTGTCACTGTGCACAGAACAGCCCCACATGGGATGGCCAAGGGGCAGTTAGAAAGGTTGCCATGCTTCGGAGGAAGATCTTTTTTCCATGGAGCTCCCCAGTGGCAACCTCTGGCCATTCTTGGGCCTCAAAAGCTGAAAACATACTTTTGTTTTGAATCAGAGGAGGAAAAAAAAAGTGTTTTGATGCTTTTATGGTTTGGGTTTTAGTTGGTTGTTGTTGTTGTTGTTGTTGTTTTGTTTTTAAGCAAAAGTAACTGACCCAAGTTTACTGCTTTAAAAGCTGTGCAGGATCTATTCATCTGCTGGCAGTACTTAGTGATTTGGGCAGGAGCTGCCTGTGTGTACTGAAAGGCTAATTTGGCTAATGGCAGCATGAGCCACATTAGATCGTCCGCTTGACAGAGTTAGTTCAAATGATTTCTAAATGTGCACTGGTTATGAACCAAGTATAAGTGTGCAAGATAAATGCTTTCATTTCCAGTTAATGAGTGTGTCCTATTTTTGACTGAATATCACTCCTTTTTTTTTTTTTTTTTTTTCATTTTCTCAAATTTGGCAGTGAGCTCCGTGGTACTGCTACCATGGCTCGGCTCCAGAGCAGAGAGAGGTATTTGCTAGGGCTGCGTGTGGTATGGAAGGATGCCATCGCCTTCAAGGATCCAACACACTGATTGCTTTCTTAACTAGTTAAAGGTGGCATATGAGAAAACAGAGCATTTGTTCATGATAGCATTCCAAAAACTGAAAAATATTAAGAAAAAGGAACTGGTTAGGCTTTTATACCGCATGTTTCAATTGCTAAGATCTAATTTGTTATTCCAATAAAAAATCCATGTAATGTGTTTTGCAGTTAATTTAAAACATCGGTTTCTTTTAAACAGTTATTTCCTTTAATGTTCTATAAGCTTCATTTAGCTAATCAAATAAGGCTTCTTACTTGGGCAGCTGAAGCCGATATTGATGTGCCTCGTGCCTCCATGTAGCACCACAGCACTGTAGGAGACACTATACCTTTTTTGTACAAGTGCTTGCTGCAGTATGCTCATAAAGGAGGGCCATTTCTATAGGGCCCTCCTTCAGCCTGCTTGTCTTTTTCCTTGGAGGTGACTTTTCATCATTATTCTGTCTCTGACCTTATCACTCTCCGATTTTCCTGTGATAGGGAAAGGTTCAGTGCTGGAAATTTCCAGTCAGCCTGGGACAGTGCATGGACCGCTCGAGCACTCTGATGGGCCTCAGTTTCCTTCCATATGATTAAAAAAAATGCATAAAATTGATACTTGTTTATAAACTCCTCTCTCATTAGCAGATTTGGAATCCGTTAAATCTTGCTGCCTCACGCGCAGCGAGGCGATAAATTAGTGATGATGCAAATAACAGAAGTTCTGTGAGCACTATAAATTAATTGCCTGTAGATTGTGTGTCATTATGATGGATTCCGCTCCATTATTATACTGAACTGTGCAGAGGCTGAAAAAAAGATCTTGGAAGGTCAAGGAGGTGATTATTTTAGCTTTACTGTAAATTTCATCCATTTTACGTTAAAAGAATGAGGAACTGGCTGGGAATTTAGGTTTCAGTCCGTCCTTCACTGTGCAAGTGTACAGCTGTTAATTTGTGAAGGTCTGACTGGCTTACATCTGTTTTCTTTCCTTTTAGCAGCCTCCATTTTCTCTCGTGCCATTTCCCTGGCTGTGGCTGAAGGGGTTTTCTGGTGGTTGTTTTTTTGTTGGTGATGGTTGTTCTGTTATTTGGGTGTTGGTTTTTTTTTTTTTTAATCTTTGCTGAGATCTGGTGGTTGTTTGGGAGAGGAATGCCCCTGTCTCTTTTTGGGGGCATTGTCATTGGTGAGAGAGAGCAAAGCAGCTCCCAAACCCCCAAAGGACAGTCACTAGCTGTCAGGCATAAGTGGATCACTGTTCCCTAGTAGCAAACTGGAGAAAATATATGTGTATTTTTTTAATATCTTTAGTTCCATTTCTCTTCGGGGTGAAGTTAAAAATACAGCTGCTCAGCTGAAACTAAAAATATCCTTCCACCACCTAAAGGAGGCCTACAAGAATGCTGGAGGGGGACCTTTTTACAAGGTCATGTAGTGATAGGACAAGGGGTAATGGCTTTAAACTAAAAGAAGGGAAAATTGCATTAGCCATGAGGAAGAAATCCTTCACTCAGAGCGGGGTGAGCCCTAGCACAGCTGCCCAGAGAAGCTGTGGGTGCCCCATCCCTGGAGAGGTTGAAGACTGGGTTGGATGGGTCCCTGGGCAGCCTGAGCTGGTGGGGGGCAGCCAGCCCACAGCAGGGGTTGGAACTGGGTGGGCTTTGAGGTCCCTTCCAACCCAAACCAATCTCTGAGTCTCTATCTGTTGCGTCTCAGGTTGGAGTTTGACTCTTCTTCCCTCTGTGAGGTTGTAATAAAAAACAGCAATAATTAACTCTGTTAGCTCATGAACATGAATTTTCATCCACTAAAAGTAAGGAAAAATGTTTTGTTTATATTTGGTCATACACAGATCATTTTGTTATTTCTGCTGAGCTGTAAAGGCCACAGAAACTAGAACTGTGCGTGACAGATATCATATCCTTGGTAGATTTCACCAACTGTTTTTTCCAAGCTCACTTTTTGTTATGTCCCTGCTAGTAGACCAGTAATATAACCATGAATTTAACTTGATCGTGTTTAAGTCCATGTAGTAGAATACATGCAACTGCTAATAATTTTCCTATCTGGAAGGCAAGAGTTACCGTATGTAGGCTCCTTGGCCTCCAGATTTTTCTATCCCTCTGGCTATGATGTTGTCCTAACATTGTAACATAGCTGTGAATTACTGTCTTCATCTTAGCTCTGATTTTTTGTTGTTAATGTTTGTTTGTTTATAATGAATGTTTAGGTCCTCACATTAATTGTTGTATTTAAGTACAGGATGTTTATTATTATCCAAGTGTAATACAATTGAAAATTGAAGTGAAGTGAAAACAGACTTTAGCAAACAGTTAGTATTCCACGATCAAGCAGAAGCAAACCAGCCTGCCAACTAAAACATACCATGTCTATATGTATGAAGCTGATGGTAGATTTTTGTTTTTGTATAAATTAATAATAATTCTACGTCCATGGTTTTGCTACAGTTCCATAGTACAAAACCTACAATTATATTAATATAATTTAAAGGAGGTGATGCTATCTGTGGTATACAAATACTGAAATATTAACGACAATGAAGTATGCAAATATGCACATTAAATATTAAATGCGCTTCTAATGTTAATCATAAGTAGAACTCAAATGAGGCTTCTTTTTTCATGATCTCTTCATTACGTTCTGTGCATCCATGACTTAGGAAAATAAGAATGAACATACACTTTTCTTTATACTTCTGAAGATGAGACAGATTTAGATAAATTCTGTTTTTAGCGTGTCACCAGTAATCTTGTGTTTTTGTTTTAGAAGGCACTGGTTGTTTTTCAGAGTTTCAGAGTATGTCACAGTAACGCTGTATAAAGCACTGTGCTATTTAGTCTGTATGTGTCTTAAGTGTGCTTCGTAGTCAAGCTCAGAGGTTTGGTTTGCAAATATGTTTCAAGGCCTCAGAGGCAGCCAGTGTTAGAGAGGGAAATGGGAGGTGTCCCTACCTATAGCGGGGGGGTGGAACTAGATGGTCTTAAAGGTCCCTTCCAACTTAAACCATTCTATGATTCTGTGAACTCCCTGGGATATGACCAGGCCACATGTTTAGACCACTGTGTTGGGTGCAGCTCCATAAGCAGACTTACTCCTACGAAGTCTGTGACTAAATAGTTTGAAATACATATGGACAGAAAACGTGCACAAGTGGCCGAGTGTGATGCGCATGGAGCCATTGTGGAGCACTGGGGTTGGGAGCAGCGGTTCAGGCTGAGCCTGGCTGCGTGAAATATTGTCAGGCAAATATGGTGCTCTGGTTAAAATTCCTGAAATAATCTACTTTTTCTCCTTTTTCCCTCCACCTTCATCAAACAGAAAGAGAATTTGACCCAAATAAACACTGTGGAGTACTGGATCCTGAAACAAAGAAACCTTGCACAAGATCGCTCACCTGCAAGGTATTTTTCTTAGAAGATAAAATATCAGATGCTTTGTTATAGTTTAAATCCTACCACAGTAGTTTGAGAGGTCATACCTGCTCCTGTCTTACAGACAATGGGTATGGTATTCAGACGCTGTCTTCAGGTAATTCTTTTGAGCAATTCTGTTTCTTTGAATCAGAGCATCTGCATTATTCCGCTGATAGTTCTAGAGAGATGTTTTTTTCGTGTCGTTTTGTTATGCAGAAAGCATTAACGTTTCACATAGAAGCACAATAGTTATTTTTAATGCTCCCTTTTCAGCTCATGTGTGCAAAAATGCTGAAGTATAATCACTTGAGTAAAAATTTAACATGATTTTCATGTAAGAAATTACTTGGAGGCTGCTCTTCTGATAATGATGGGTCTCGTTAAAAAGTAGCAACAACGTAAGACGTTTATAATGAACATTTCTATGTGTAGCTGGTGCCTGTTGGTAGAGCTAATCAGTTTCATTTTCTTGGAATGTAGTCACATTTTTCAATCCAATGAAATCAATTTTTCATTGTAAGTTAAGAGCCGCAATGACGTTACTTCTTAATATTTTAAAGTTATTGGAATTATACTTTCTGTCTTGGAAAAGGTAAGTCAATAGATTCTATTATGAAAATTGTTGCAAAAGTAATTTCTTAAGAAATGACTTCATAAATTATCAAAGATAATGTGGAGCAGCAGCTTTATTTCCATAACTGTGGCTAAAGTTGTTTGAAGTAGATTTTTATCTTTTGGAGTTGTGGTGTATCGAAAGTATAGAGGACTCATAAACAATGTCATGCACACACAAATGCTTTTTAACCACCCTATTTTTAGACTCATTCACTTAATCATCGACGAGCAGTTCCAGGCCGTAAAAAACAGTTTGACATCCTTCTAGCTGAACACAAAGCTCGATCCAGGGAAAAAGAAGTCGCAAAAGACAAAGAGCATCCACCTTCGGCAAGGGAAAGCTATCAGAGCCAGCCCACACCAGCACAAGACTCTCTGTCAGGATCCTCAGTGAACTCTGGGCAAGAATCTAAAGTAACATCTCCTGCAAAATCTAGACCACCAAATTCTGTACTTCCAAGGTAAGCAATTCTCCAGTGTGAAGTGTTGCATTCTGGAATTGCTCTAAGAAATACACTAGCCCTTTATGCAGCTTATTTTATAAACATGTAGTGTTTGGGCTGTTGCATGATAAAACATACATCCATGTAAGAATTTCCCTTAGCGGTATGAAGTAGAGTACTCTTACATTAATGTAAACCCACCCGTGGTAGTCTGTGGTGTGGTTGGGGCCAGAGTAAGGAGTGGTATCTGTCCTCTGCTCTGAAGCTCAGACTAACAGCTTTTTTTGGCTAAGACGGATGGTAATAGCGAGGAAGGGTTATAATTGAGTCATTCTGACATGTTTGGAAATGAAAGTGTATTTAGATGAATTGGGATACCACTGGCGAAATTCTGCACAGTTGTGCAGGGATGTTCTCTGCAGATACATCACCAATTACATCAGTGGAATGTCTCTTAAAGAAAGGTGTGCTTCTGTGTAGATGGCAGTGTAAGCAGCTAGGTCTTAAACCCATGTGTCTGAAACTGCCCGCAGTGTGTCTTTTATCAGTGTGTCCATTTTTCTTAGAAAGGACAAAATCAGACTTCAGAAAGACAACGTAAACTTCCGAAAACATACCTTTAGAAAAACCACTATGAGGTATTGGAGCTACTGAATTCTACTTTACCCTCTGGCAAACTTCCCATGTGTTTTGTATGGCTCTTTGCTTTCGGAGTTTTTAGGTACTCCAGAGTTAAGCTGGTTGGTTTTGTTTACATTAGCATTATTTCATATTTCATTTCTTTGCAGAATTAGGTACTCGTTTCTGGTCATTTGTACAAAGTCCCCCTTTCAGACTGATATAGAGTTAGGTTTGTTATCTCTAGTTCTACAGATGGCTGTTGTCATTTTTTTCTGTGCGTTCATCAAGTCATAATAAAACTTTATTCACTCAGTGGCAGGGGTGGGTCTCACAGGGCTTTGAGTGAATGAAAGAATAGGAAAATTGCTGAGAATTCTGCATAATTTCTGTTAAAAGGGTGACTTCACACAGTGCTTACGTGCAGAGGAGCACAGAGGGACAGGCAGGTGTCAATTTTAGTAGGTGTTACCATCAAAAAAACAAAACTGAAATGTGGTTCAGTGACAGCCAGCTGAAGAAATTGGAAAGAAAAGATAGCGGTACACGAGGAGAAGGATTTTAGCAGTCATATGTTCTGTTGGTACGATTTATACTTCTGTTTCTGCCGCAGTGTCTCTGTTCTGTCATCTTTCCTGTTTTTGCAAGCAGCCATGCCAGAGGAAAGCTTTGCTCCCTCTCTGCTGTGAGTCAGCAAGCCCGCGGCTCAGTTGGCAGAGGTGACGTGGCTGCTGCCCACTCCCCCGAGCAAAGTTTGCTGGTTGCCCTGAAGGTGACATGGCCCGACCCGGCCGCCTTTTCCTCAAGGCTGAGGAGCACCCGCACAGTCTGTCCCATGCACCAGCCAGCAGCTGCAGCTGTGATTTCCAGCTGGTGGACATTGTTGAACAATCCCAGCTCCGTTCAGGAGAGGGCACTGTCCGCAGTTTTAGTGGCTGATAGCCCAAATTCACTGGACGAGGAAGGCTAGCTGGAGAGCTTCTTTTTCATCTTCTGGTTTTGCTCAGCGTAGATATCTCCTCCTACCTCAGAGGTCCACACCTCCCACCTCCCCCCCAACTTCCCTTCTCATTTGATTTGCTTCCACACTAATTTGACAGACAAGACATCGCTGTGCCCTGTGATGCGAAGGCATGCCCACTTTGTTTTATTGGATTTTACGCAAAGGTAAAAGAAAAAAAACATCTACATTCCGTAGTGTCCAAACCAAAAACTCTTGTTGTATTTCAGTAAGAAATAAATTTGATAACTGGACATTCGGGATTAACAAAGAGGTGGAGTAATGGTGCTTTGTGGGAAGATTTTACACATCTAGTTTTGTTTGCATATGTAATAGATTTTTGCCTCCTTCAAGATCTTAAACTAAACTTTGTGGTGAATTTAACATTTCAGGCAATACAAAGGTACTTCTGTTAATGTCAGCTTGGTAATAACCCTGTTATATTCTTGCAAGACCAAATATCAGCTGCTCTTTACCGTCCTTCTTTCCATGATCCCTTCTGGCATAATTTTCTTTGAGGCTTGACTCAGGCAGGTGGCTTTGCAGGGCTGTTGAACGCTGGTGATTTAAATGTGTCTTCTCTTTCTAGACCGTCATCTGCAAATAGCATTAACAGCAACAGTTCTTCAAACCACAGTGGGTACGTACCAGAACTGCCGCTTCCTTCCATGGGAGGAGATTTAACTAGTAGATTGTCCAGTGATGAAGGAGAAGTGGATGGAGCTGAAGAATCTGAGAAATTAGACTGTCATTTTTCTGGACACCATCCCAGACCTCTTGGGGTATGTGTCTCTCGCTGGCATGCCTTGCTGTTACTCTTAAGTAATTAGAGAGGGGAGGAAAAAGACGTGCTTTAGTAAAAATGTAAGGAATGGGAGACTTCTGTTCTGAGACTGTATTACATTTGGCAGAAAACTATGGCTCGAATGGGAGCAGGTAGGAGGAGAAGAGTGGTCACTGCACGTGGCAATTAAACGTTGCCAGGTTGCGGGATGAGATAAGCAGTAGGAAGTAAAGTTCTCCTTTAGGTTTTCTTCTTAGTAGTCTGAATCAGGTGTAGTTCTGCTAAACTGTAAAGTTGCAGTGTTTAAAATGTGTCATGAACAGATGATTTGTTGTCACATGTAGTTCTTACAAAACTACCTTGCAATTGCTTATAGCTCTGAAAATTGTGAGGCAGCAAAGAGCTATTACGGTGCTCGTTGATCTTTGTAGTATGCTATGAAGCAGTAATTAAATATCATCTATGTGAGTGTATGTGGACATAGAAGCTATTGCTTCATTCATCTAAAAATGGAAAGTAGAGCACAGCATAGCCCATCTGCTTTGGCAATGACTTAAGAATGTGCTTCTCTGGCAGCTGTTTTTGTCTCTCTCCCATGCTAGTGGCAAATTTTATTGTAAGTAGTCAGAGAACTTTGTGTCGTTGGATCTGCAGTGTGAATTTGTTTACGCTGTACAATCCAAGAAGCAGCGGGAGAACTCGTGAACACCTGAGCAGGTGGTTCTCTCAAAGATCAGGACAAGGAATAAAATCAGTGAAGACTTCAGTTATGTATTTTCGTTATGCAGAATAAGGCTAGCGCTGTGGTAACTGAAACATTGTCTGTATTCCTTAGAGAAAAGGAGAACTTTTTTCTGCCGGCCCCCAGTGTTACTAGCTAGAATCGCTTCCTTAACAGTAGCTTGGCACTTGTATTCTTTCCCTATGACGTATAGGTAGGTACCGGACAGTAAACTGAATTGTTAGTGGAGTATAAAGTATACTTCAAGCAGAAATATTACACGTGTATTTCATACATTGTGAAAAAAGTATTTATGCTGCAGATATGGGAAATACCTTGTTAAAGATATGTGCGATGCAAATTACAGAGATGTTGCAGGATCGATAAATGGTCATTCTTTTATAGCATAGAAACATTTTTTTAATAAGCAACATTGAAATATCTTTTCTTTCAGTTTTGCTCGTATGGTAGTCGTTTAATGGGAAGAGGGTACTATGTCTTTGACAGAAGATGGGACCATTTTCGATTCGCACTAAACTCCATGGTAGAAAAACACTTGAATTCACAGATGTGGAAGTAAGTGGGAGTTTTACACCTGGCGAAGTTCAACACCCTTAATTCTGTATAACTACTAAATGAAACGCTCCGTGGGAATTGCTTTTGAAATTACCTCTGTGTTAAGTCATGCCTGTAATACAAATATAAGATTTCTCTTTTCCGCTGAGGAATATGCAGCACAAGAGAGCAGTCTCCTATTCTGATGTGCAGTTCTGCCAGATTTAGAACTTTTCTGTAGTCCCTCCAAACGTTGGGGGGAATAATTCCGTAGCTCTGTTAACATTTAAGTGCGTGAAAGCTCGGTGTTTTCTGGGCTTGGAGATATGTATTGAAGCACCTCTGTGTGGCATATACAGGCTGCGATTGCTATGTGCTTAGGTTACATAGGAACATTAAAATAGACTGCACTACAAAAAGAAAAAAAAGATGTTAAAAAAATGGTTTTTTTTAAAAGGCTCATGTGATCTGTAGACATGATTGTTTTTAGTATTTTCTAAATTCTGCACTGGAACATGCATTCTTGTTCCAGTGTAATGGCGCTAAAATGCAGTGTTCCATGCCACTGTTCATTACCAGGACTGTGTTACATTCATTGGATGGCAGCCATTAGATAAACAGGGTTTGATTTTTATTTACATGTATTATTGAAGCACTAAACTGTGGCTTGTCTGACTAACCTGGTAACTCCGTGATAACAGTGCTGCTGTGCTGGGAGATGTCCTTTGGAAATGGGTGGGTTTGCCAAAGAAGGGCAACTGTCATCTCTGTTTAGAGACAGATTGCACTTGATCCAGAAGGGGTTCCTCTCGTCTACTTCGCAATTTTGGCTGTTAGCTGCTGTCTGCCACCTTCTACAAATAAAACTAATTTTGTTTCTATAAATAGGAGAACTAAAACTTGTTACCTGTTGGCGTTGTATGCCAGGTGAAAAGACATTCTGGTGTCTGAGGAAGCGTCATCAAGTATCGTTCCTTTCAGGAAAAACTAAAATAACTTCTGCGATAGTTGTGTGATACAGGAAATAAACAGGCCTCGTCCTGCTCCCACCAAATCCAATTGTAAATGTTTTCCCAAGTGCTAGCTCTCAGTGTAATGTCTAGTATTTTAACAAATTCCATCCGTACTTACTGGTCTGTGTAGCACAGGAAGCTGACAGCGCTTAATCCTTTTTGTATCCTTCTGTTGTCCTCCGTCCTCTGGACTGATCTTTCCCTGTCATCCCCAAGCAGGGCCGTGCTGTTACGTTATAACGGAGCTAGTCCAGCCCTAGCTGTGGCTCATCCAGCTGAGCCAAAAGGCAAAAGGGATGCAGGGCCGTATTTTGAGAACAATAACAACATCTACGAAGTGTTTTTTATCCCTAGTTCTCAGTGTATTTTACAAAGGTGGATGAGAATCATTGGCTCATCTTTAATAGTAGACTGAGGAACAGGCCTGATAATTGCTTTGTTCATAGCCCCGTAGGAAGTCACAGGCAGCAGGACTTTTCTGTTTGCACTGTCTGTGTGTAAACTCTTACTCATTTCTGTCATAAACAGTGCCCTGTCTGAGAGTCTCTAAAGGAAGAATACCAGGAGAGAACCCTGTTAATTAGGATTTGATTTATGGTAAAAACAGCAGAGGATTCGTTTTGTCATAAATCGTACCCTGGGCTGTTTTATTGTACTTCATTGAGAGCAGGCGTGAGTCTCTTTGAACTGAAGAGATGTCAGTAATGGGGATAACAAGGGCAGAATTATGGTGCTCTGTGGGTTCTTAACGAAGAGAAATAGGATTAAACTGAGAATTAAATTTCAGTCTAAATAATGAGAAATACTCATAGGATAATTTTCCAAGAGACATTATGGAAGTCCGATTCTTTGTTAACACTGGACTGGGTAAAGTAATAGGCGATGTGCTGTTGATGGTGGAATAGAAAGGAACTTAAGTACATTCTACTCATTTCACAGGTAATAAATTTTACTCTCTGAATAGTATTCAACTAGTTATACAGTTTATTGAGTGTTGTTTCAGGCTCTGTCAATTTTTCAATATCAGTGAAATGAGTAACTTAACTAGTTAGTCCTGTCTAACCAGCTCCCACGTGAGCTCTGGAGAATGGTACTGCATTGAGACTAGGATGAGCCTCTGACCTGTGACCTTCTTTTCCTCTTTAAGCTCAGTGATGAGTAATTCACAGACCCCAAAACCAACTCATTTTCTGCCCCCACGGGTCCGGCCTGTGAGCTCAGGTTAATCTTGAAACTGTTCTGCAGCTTGAGCTTTCAGGCAGAACATATACAGTGAATGAAACAAATTGTTTGGTATGGTTATAGGCTCCACCATCAGACATTTTATGTGTTGGTGGGTTTTTTTGTAAAATAGGTTAAAAAAGGAAATTGAATTTGTAACAAAGGGGTTAATTGTAACACTGTAGATGTACTTGCTACATGGGACACCTGCAGAAGCTCAGCTCAGCTCTGGTTTAACAGAGGAGCTGCACAGGTCAGGGGTCACGTGCCATGACATCGTTTTGTACAAAACATTGTGCTGCGGTGTTCTCACCTAACCTTCCTCTGTTACATCTCCACCGCCATCACGGAATGAATGCAGTGAATGAGCCTCATCTGAAAATGCATTTTTAGGAAAACACAATTTGCTGTTTTCCTGAATTCTTAGAATATCAAAATACACGTGCTTTGTGGCAGGTTTTTGAAGTTGAAAAAGAAAAAAAATCAGGAGTGAAAGCATTTTTAAGCTGTTATAGAATGCACAACTTATTTCAAACTGTGAATATTGAGATACTTGTGGTTGGCAGAATAGGAAGCAAGACTAAAATGAAGCAGG
Source organism: Numida meleagris (assembly GCF_002078875.1). Classification (NCBI taxonomy): domain Eukaryota; kingdom Metazoa; phylum Chordata; class Aves; order Galliformes; family Numididae; genus Numida; species Numida meleagris. Next base: position 13,821,003 of record NC_034409.1, on the reverse strand, counting down.
TTTGCCTTTTTTTCTTTTTTTTAATAAGTTGGTCCTTTCCAGGAATCATTTCCGACCTGCATTGTTCAGATGGAAGTTTTTAATGCATCTAAATCTCTTTTATTCTTCCCCGTTTAGGAAAATCCCTCCTGCGGCAGACAGCCCCATGCCTTCTCCAGCAGCACACGTCTCCACTCCCTTTCCAGCATCCGTCTTACAACCTTTCAGCAACTCCAGTGCAGTATATATTCCTTCAACACCTATCAGCTCCAGAATCACTTCTTCTTACATAATGACATCGGCCATGTTATCAAATGCAGCCTTTGTGACGACATCAGATACGAATTCCATTATGTCACACACTACAGCTTTTCCTCATGTGGCTGCAAGCCTAAGTATCATGGACTCGACCTTCAAGGCGCCATCAGCTGTGTCACCAGTGCCAGCAGTCATCCCTTCCCCATCCCACAAGCCATCCAAAACAAAAACCAGCAAATCCTCAAAGGTAAAAGACTTGTCATCTCGTAGCGATGAGTCTTCAAGTAACAAAAAGAAAAAGCCGCAGTCATCGTCATCGTCGTCCTCATTATCTTTGCAGACATCTTCCTCGTCTTCATTTTCAGGGTCCCACAAAAAGAACTGTGTCCTGAACACCAGTTCGACTTTGAACTCCTATCAGGCTACATCTTCCTATAACAGTATGTCTGTGCACAATACAAACAATGGAACAAGCCCACTCAGTGCCAAATTGGAGCCCTCAGGACGGACTTCATTATCAAGTAGTTCAACAGACTCAGTGAAACACATGAGCATGGTAGTAAGCAGTATTGACTCTTCTAATCTGTCTGTACCTTCTCTTGTGCACCACTCAGGGGACCATTCCCTGGGAGCACATAATGCAGTGTCTTCTCTACCCCTTTCTTTCGACAAATCAGAAGGAAAAAAACGTAAAAACTCTAGTTCTAGTAGCAAAGCCTGTAAAATCACTAAAATGCCTGGTATGAATAGTGTTCATAGAAAGAGCACTGCCAACCTTATTTCTGCGGTGCCAGATCCAACAAGCAGCTCCATCTCTCGGCAGGTAAGGGACCCTTCCAGTTATTTTTTTGCAGGTCACGTTTGACTTACTTGAAGTAGTTCATGCATTATGAACAAGAAAATACAATGTTTGCTTCAGGTTGTTTTTCATCAAACAGCTGATTTTCTAGGTTCATACAAAAATGTATTTGTATTTGTTTTGTACAAACGATAGAAACGTGCCGAGGGGGCAGGGGAGGGAGGAACGGGGTTTTTTACTGTCTTGAAATATTTTAATGAGTATTTTTATTCAGTTAATAAAATAGTCATTTGTATATTTGAAAGTAAAACTAAATGTCAAGAATGGATAAGTAATTTTTAGAAATCAATTTCCGATCTTAATCCTCATCTCTCTGAAATAAATCGTGTGTCATTAAAGCTGGGAGATAAGAGTCAACATTTCTGTTTTTCCCAAATTTGTTACCGATTCACTGTTTACTGTTAGTGTTAAACCTCTTTTTATTTATGCAAAGGGCTCACGTTTGCCTTTTCTTGTGGGGGAAGTCTGAGACGCGTGACCTCGGATGCTGTTTCCTGTTTGAAACAGGGAGAATTAAGAAATTAAGATCTTAACCAGGTCACCTTTAATAGATGTTCAGTTATCTCTTAGCGTGCACGCGTTCAGAATGTTGAAGTTGCTGCAGCAGATAAGATTTCTTCCTCGGCACTAGGGAGAGAGCTTGGACTTTTCTTTCAGTGATTCTTGCATGTGGACAACAGTACGTGTAAATTAAATTTTACTGGCAGTGCTATCTTTAGTGTGATCTTCTGGTTAATTCTGCCACTGTGTCCCGTGCGGTGCCGTGCACAGAAAACAAAGCTTGCCCTGGCCTCTGGAAGACTGAAGCACAGAGAACAGAAAACGTCAGGAAATCTAGAGGAAGTAGCTTAGGACAGGTTTGTTTGTTTCTGAACTGTTGTGAAACTTGTGAATCCTTTCGTAAGGGTATTGCACATAAAGTGGAGTTTGGAAACAGAGAGGGTAGTGTCTTGGGCAAGGCAGTCCATAGGTGACAGCAGTGGGAATGGAAGGAGGGAATGAAGAAATGCTGAAGGTGGTGTAGCAGGCAGAACGAAGGCCTCAGAGAATGGCTTAACAAGTCTGTTTTCTCCTTCCTACTTCCAGCAGAGGTGCAGCTGAGATTATGGATGTGGCATTTAAAAATGGGCTATGGTGTTGTCGTTCTATTTAAGGCCTTTTATAATAGCCCTTCATCATTTTAAATGTGTCCTGCAATCAGAATTAATCTTTAAGTTACTGAAATCAGTGGAGGATGCTGTAAATTCATCGTTCTGTCACACATCTGATATTCAAAATACGTGTGTGCCTAAAAAGGTGAACTTACTCAAGACGTAGTATCTCGAATGGGAAGCAAAAGTAAGTACAGGCTGTTACTTTGGTGCAAATGCTGGTAGGAGGAAATGGATTGCATGGTCTTTCCATATTACATAATCTGTAGTTGCTGTAGTCTGGAGAAGTCTTACAAATAGATGCGATGCATATTGATATATGCAATATATGCATATGTAAGGAGGTCCCAGGTTCACATTCTGAGTCCCTTAGTGATTAGATGTGCGCCTGTGGGTCACTCCTGTTCTGGTGTGTGGTATATTTCAGCAACTTGCGCAGTAATGGCAGTAAATAAACCATCAAGGATCAGTCAGAGGCCTTTAATGAATACTTGCTAATATTCACACTGTAATTTCCCTTAAGGAAAATGTTAAGTATGTGTAGCGATGAACAGATTTCTTTTTATATGCATACTTATATGTGTGTAGGCATGTAGATGTGTATGTGCACATATGTATGCAAATGTAGAAGTCATCCTTTGCTGCTCGTGTTGCTGTCTTTGGAGCTGTGCTAGCAATCAAACATGGGAGGCGAAGTGAAGCTGAATGTATTTCAGGTGTCTGGCTCGCAGCGCTGTCAGAAGGGTGCTGAATTCCTGCTGTTTATTTGTGCTATAAACGAATGAAATTTGCACCCGCTCAAGTACATGGATCTTAGAATATTACGTCCTGGACGCGTGAACATTAAAACTCTAGAGGATGTAACACTTGCAGTCAGCTTTAAGCTCTGCTGTTTCGGCTTGCTGTGCGGTAGAAGTGCAGTCGCAGTAAAAATTCCACCAAAAATACGGCGTTATTTAAAATCTTGTTCCCGCTCCCTGATGTAATAAGGAAAATTAAATTAAGGAAATAAGAACACAGGAAAAAGCTCAAGTGACTGGTGATAAGCCCTGGATTTTTTTTATTTTTTTTTTGCTAGTTTAATTCAGGTCTCCTTGATAGGTAGTATCTGAAAGTAGAGCTTATTTTTAAAAGAAAGAGTGGACGAGACTTGTGGCCCCGCTCCTGCTTCAGGGGCGGTGCACGCAGCACTGCGGCCCAGCGCGGCTGGCGCTGTCTGTGCTCTCCTCGCCGCGGGCTGCGGCTGCTGGGCCTCCCCACGTGACCCTGCTGCTGAGGAGCGGAGCCCCCGGCTCGCGGTGAGGCCGCGGGCGCTCGGTGCTTCCTCAGGGAGCACGGCGGGCGGCTCTGGGGAGCTGGGCCGCGTTCCCCTCGTGATTCCAGGATCTCTGCAAGTCCGTTTCTCGGTGGCTGTTTTTCTCATTTAAAAGATGGAGGTGTATTAGCACTGCATTCTGCAAGGACTTTATGACTATCGTCACGGTGGATATAGGGAAGAAAGGTTTACAAGTTTGCCACGATGTTCTGAATAGCTAGGAAAGATTTTACAAGGCTGCGTATCTATTCAAGATTTGCAAATTGAAGAAAAGCTCGATGTGGTGTGCTGCTACCTAGAGAAGAACAGCTGTGAGATGCAGAAGGACAGGCTGAGGGAGACCTTGGGGGGGCAGAGTCTGCCCCTTCAGTCTTTGTGCGTCGGCTGGCACTGCTGAGGGAGTCGGCTGCACACAAAGCACTGACCATTTCCTCTGGGTAGGTTGTGAGTAGAGAAAACTGTGCTGAGCAGTCGTCGTGAGGAGGAGCAGGCGCGTACAGGGAGTCGTAGGCTGCTCTTCAGTGTAGGTATGAATGGAAAGCAACGCATGATGCTGCAGAAGGGAAGGAGAAAACTGATGTTGGTGAAAACCCTGCCAGCCGCTGCCTGAGTCCCGTCTATTCAGTGAGAAACTTGCAGCTGCATTTCTCACTGCGTTTAGATGATGGGTCCTCGTTACCTCTCCATCAGACAATTAAAGTTGCCATTACTTGAAGTCCATTGATAATGTGAATAACTGCTCATATCTGGTCACGTGCCCTTTTGTGAGCAGGTGTCCGTGATCAATTTTAATCAGTCTCATAACGCCTTTCATTCAGTAGCTCTCTTCCTTCTTGTGCAGCAACAGAAATACCCACCTCGTGTTTATGGGTCTCTGTATAAAAGTCTAAAACAGGCTGCTCCTGCAGAGTGCTGTAATCTTTCAAGGATTAAAATACACAGATTGAATTTTGCATTATTTTATTGAATTACTTTTAAAATGTATGTACATGTACTAATAATGTGCACTTACTCCCAAAGAAATTTCTCTGATCCAGTAGCGTGGGGCAGTCGCACATTTAAACCTCTGGGGTTTGATTCTGCTGCTTAATTTGTGCTTCTTTGAGCAATGCTAAACAAAGACCACAAGGAAGAAGATGCGGTAACGTAGGGCACGCCGTGGTGCTCGGCCAGCTGCTCTACGGCCGTGTGCCCCAAGGAGTGGGCAGGGGCCCTGGGGGGAGGGCCCTGAGCTCTGCGCTGTCATTTGCTGGCGTGCTGACAAAGCGAGCGCGGTGGGCGCACAAACCAGCGCTCCCATCCGCAGAGGTGGGATTTTACAACCCGAATTCCACCAGAAACCATTTCTTAATGTTGTTTTCTAATCTGTAGTAGTATTTACGTGCCTTCTGAGAGTTTATGTAAAATACAGGCTCTGACAGATAATTATGATTCTGAAGAAGTATTTTTTTTATAATAGCAAAATACCTGTGTTCCAAATGCAAATCAGTTAGTGCCACTTCACTCAGGAAAGGAAGGCCATTACCAGCGTCTGTATTCAACTGACAAATACGTCTCTCAATGCTGCTCAATTAATGTCTTTCAGATTGGAAAAAATAGCAGTGTAGCTTTGTCACAATCCAGTCCTTCGAGTACATCAAACCCAGTACACAACAGACAAGTAAGTTGTTTTTTTTAAAAGTGCACTTAAATAGTTTGTAAGTGGTGATTAAATATTTTATACTGCAAAGTCTTAAAATACATTTTCTTTATAAATGTAATTATTTACAGAAGCTTTCTTGCAGTGAATATTAGATTTTTTCCTCTCACTTAGTATTTTTCCAGCTATTTTTCCCTCTGAGATTTATGAATAACAAGTTCTCTGCTTGTTTTCCACCACCTATAATATGCTTCATGTTGGCTTATGTGATGCCCACTGGCTGTTGCTTTGGTGATACAAAAGCAGCAGCAGCAGCAGCCGTGTGTCTGCAGGATCCAGCTAAGCTAGCGTGTCTTTTCCATCCCGCTTCCCCTGCCGGGCTGGGTGGCACGGCAAAGTCCCAGGCTGGCACAGAAGGGGCAGTGTTTAAAAAGAGGCAAAAATGGAAAGCAGCAAGGGACAGAGAAGGCAGAGGACTTGATCATTCAGAGAAACTCATCTGAAAGCATAGCCTGCATTCTTCTCAGACTGTGAGAAATCTTAGCTCGCACCGTGCTTGTTTATCACACAGACTGCTGGCCAGGTAATTGTAGTGAATTCCAAAAGTCAGCTCTTTTGTGTTTGACTCTCCAAATTGAGTAATCTGTCAAGAATTCATTATCAAGATCCTTGTTTTGACAAAGGTTTCCACCTCACCAAGATGTAACCACAAGTAAACAGAAATGCCAGCACACTTCTCTGACCGGTCAGCATTTTAGAATCCTGTATGTGCTCTCAGTACATCACACGGTAGCTGTTCCAGATGGTTATGCTACTTAGTTTCTGCTATGTAGGTGCAGCACAAGAAAAGTAATTATTGTAGTGGTGGTAACCCACAGCAGTCTCACCGTTAAAACATATTCTGAGTCACTCACATCCCGAGATGAACCGTCAAAGGACAAAGCAGTTCCGCCCCCCGCACCCTTGGCACTGAATGCAAAGGAGTGTATGTGTGACAGCACTACACTAAAGGGAGATAGGTGGAGGGTGTCTTCATACCAAAGCACTTGCAGGGACCGGCGTGTTGCTGTGTGAGGGGCTGTCATCCAGCTGCCAGTGACAAACATGGGATGAAGCTCATCTGTAGTGTAAAACAGGTTTTGATTTAACCTCGTGCTCCTGTATCAAATACACGCTGCGCAAGCGGCACAGCTTGCTGGGATCTGTTGCTTAGATCCCGTGGGGAAAACCTTACTGGACAAATCATCAATTTTGTGGCAGCTGTATATAAACAGAGGCTACTGCTAAGCTTTTCAGCTGCTTGTTTCCATGACTTTATCAAAAATAGAAGTGTTTGCTTATTCTAAGCCCTGCAGACTGTTTGGTGTTAAAAATACAATTCTGGCAGTTCAGTAGCTGAGTATGGAGTTCAGAATACAAATACAAAAGAAAATGGAGGTCTGTTAAGCCTTATTAAACATTTTGTTCCTGGGTTTTTTTTTGTTTTTGTTTTTTTTCTGTGTTAACTCTGACACGGGATGTTAGTGTTTGGAGCCATGACTGCCAGTCTAACAAATGCTTGCCACTACCGCACCGGGGCTGCTTTGCTGACAGCTTTGATCTCCAGTGTGGTGAAGGAATAGCCTCTAACTGAAATTTTAATCTGAAGCCGAGCTGTACTATTTCTTTATAAAAAGTGTTATTAATTAGGTAACGTAAGTGGATTTGCAAATGTATTCTGTGGCAGTCAGTGTACCACTGGGGCCTGAGAGAGAGCCTGAGCTCTCTTGTTTTTAATATTAGTGTTGGTGTAACCACGACAATCAGAGTCCCAGTGACACAATGTCAGTAGGCAGAGAGAATTTCAGTTACTACACTGAGTTTTACAGTCGGGAAAAAACAGGCACGTTTTCCTGAGAGCAGGCCTGGGGAGCAGGCGGTTGAGGCAGCGTGTTCTCCGTGCTGCTGTGTGGGAGCGGTGCGCTGTGGCGGGAGCTGCTGGGGGCCGCTGGCTGTCTCCCGCTGCGTTAAACTCGAGTTCCTCTCAGAAGGGTTGTTCACAATTGGTGTTTATTTTGAGCCTTCCTGCATCTATTTGAGAACTGAACGGGGGCTTGTATACATAAAAGTGTGCCTGGTTTTCCAGCTCTTGTTGCTGTAATAAAAAGTACTACTTTTCCTTACAAAAGCTTCATCATTTTCAGTAAACAATAATGGAGTGATAGTTTTGCAGTCAAATTCATTGTGCCTGTAGATACAGACTACATGTTAAAGGCTTGTTTTGTCCAGATTTTGTCCTCATTCTAGGTCTATAACTAATCGGTGTTCTTTTCTTCATAGTGCTTTTAGGTGCCCGAATGTGTTGATATTTTTTAAGGCCTCAGTGTGCAGTGGTTTTTAAATACTGAGGAACTAGATGTTTTTCTTAAGGGAAGGTGCCAGTGTGTATGCTGGATGGGGTTTCCTTGGGCATGAGAACATGCTGTGCAGGAGAAATGATTCTTCAGAGTTGTTGTCTAATTGCTGCTCTTACTTCTAACGATACGCTGAGTTAATGAACGTAAGATTCACCAAAGTTTACTGAAATCAGATAGTCCCAAAAGGAAATACCCAGTTTATTCAAAGCAGTTCCTTTTCTTGAAGGTCTAATGTGATCGGTAAATAGGGGTGGATGTGAAATAAGTTCCTGGTTTGAGTTCTCTCAGATGTTGTTAAAGCATTAAATACCAAAAGATGTTTTCTGAATCTGAACTTGGTTTCTCTTCTAGAAGACATCAAACCGGACTGGTAGAATAAGGACTCTTCCATAACACGGAACAGGAACCAGCCTATAATCTCTAGCTCTCAGCAGCCCTACTCCACAGGGTTTTTCTTTTCTATGACCTGCAGATGGATTTAACCTTTTATGAATTTGTGGTTTTAAAGAGAATCAAATTTACAGAAAACTGTAAGAGTGATTTGTTTAGTTTTTCACTTGTATTTGCCACTGATCTGTGCGTTCTGCTTGGTTATGTTTCATGCCTTTTCAAGCTGGTAGCGTTGCAATGCTCCCTTTGTTTCCTTACCAGAAAACGGTGGACATTCCAAAAACAGGACAAAACAAAAAGATCACGAATTGAATTTATTTAAAGGATCTCCAAAATTTTTCATTGAGTAAAAATTACAGTAATTCTGTATTTCAGCTTGTCCCGTGGATAAATACTGAGCGCATTTCTTCGTAACTCGCAAACAGCTGGGGCACTGCAACCTTAGGGACTAATCCTGACTGGTGCTCTCTACCTACAGCATTTAATGATTTCAGTGGGAATTCTGAGTGTTCGACATCTTCCAGGATCAATCGATGCGCAGAGGATTTTTGCACCAAGCTGTAATGGATGTTATCAAAGGCTCAACACGTGAAATCCCCTTGGAGGAATTCTAGGCCCTTAAGATAACGGAACTTGATAACTTGAGTAAACAGTTTGGGTGTGCGAGGACAGGCGTTGAGCAGATTGGCTTGCATTAATAGAATTGCACTGACAGTGTTTCTTATAGGATTACTGAATAATTTTTTAATAAAATACAGATTTTATAATCAGGAAGCCAATACTAGGTACTGGAACAATAGTACGGAGGAGTTGATTTTTATTTCTACAGTGTTAAAAGTGCACTTATATGCTGGTTTATTTACATCTTGGGGAAAGGCGAGAGACTGCAAATAGGGAGATTATTACTACTTTCTTTTTTAAAAAAAGAAGGCTTAAGGTAAATTTTAAGACTAAAAATGTTTAAGCAATTATAAGCAAGGCTAGACCCTTTGAAAAAAAGTTTAGAAATATTCTTAAAATAAATTTTTATAGTGTTAATTTTGTAATAATTTATGTTTTGCTATACTTCAGAGCTAACTGACCGTATAGTTTCAGAAACAGTATGAAACTTAGGAAAGTTTAAGCAATGTTTATATTTTTAAAATGTTCTTTGAATTATGTTTTTATTGTACATTTCTTCAGACTGAAAAATGTGTACATATCTTTGTTATTTTTGCACAATTTTTGTCTCGTTCAGTTTTAGGAGCAGTACTACGTTGATTTTTTTGTTTTTTTTTAATTTATTTTGAGTTATAAAACCGCAGGAGTTGAGTTTAACGATCTCAGTAACAAAGTCATCCTCTGTGATCAGTGAGCTGCTGTTTCTAGTTGTTGAGGGGAAAGAGTGCTTGTGAGATTCAGCGGTTGCTTCTGGGAAATGGGGCTCATCAGCGGGTGAAGGAGCGACTTGGGCTGGTAGGAAGCTCCAGCTCCTTCCACGCGTCTTGGAGTTGGAAAGCTGGAACACGGAGCCTGTCCTTGGAATGCTGCTTAATTGTTGTTTTTCAACGGGCTTACACCCGACCGCATTTCGGGAAAGTTAAGCACCAAGTGAAATCCCACGGTCTTTCATCATCAAATAATCATTATTTAATTATAAGTATGGAAAATTTCAGCCTGAAAAGTGAAATGGAAGTAAACGTCTGAAAAAAATGGATATAAACTGGACCAGCCTATAATGCATTATTAGTGTAGCATTCACTCGGTAGTTCTTTTTCGTTACCCTTTGCCTGAAAATCTCGTGATTTGTTTCCAGCAATAGAGGCTCAGAAGCTTTGGTTGTTACACATACGCAATGCATAGGCCCGTCAGCCATAAAAAGCGACTTGGATAACTTGTATGCCTTCTTTTGTATCGATGTAACAATTGTAAATAGTGCTGATCGACCTTTGTAGAGAATAGTTTATACAGCATATTCTATTATTGCTGATTCTCAGTGAACTATTGTTTTAAAAAAAAGAAGAAAAAAAGAAATTTTTCTATTTACACCTTATATTTTGTTATGCTGTCGACCCATGGCACTTTAACAAAACTCTGTGGGTTTTGCATAGCTGGTCAGTCATGGGGTATATTAAATAACTGTTGTTGCACAGAGATGAATTTGCACCTGCTATATTGTGCTTTCCTACTACAGATTTTAGAACCTTTTCCAGAAGACTTTTGAAGAAAGCATGTCCAATCATTCTAAGAAAGAAATGCCATACTTGTACAGCCAATTTCTTTTCTACAATCCATATTTTGTAACACTAAGTATTTTCATTCTTTGTCCTGCACCTTTATGTATTAGCAGTATCAAATAGAATTCATTCCATGCTTGTGATAATTGTAAGCGGAATAAATGTCTAAAGTAGGTGTAAATAGTAAATTCTATGGCTTACAGTTTAAAAAAGGAAAACCAGAACAAACATGTATCTGATTGATACTGCCATGGTTCAACACCGGGCCTGGAGATATTCTCTAGTGAGCGATTGTATTTTTGTTTTTTTGCTTTATTATTATTATTTTTTTTTTGTAACATGGCTTTGTAAATAAAATAATTTATATGTTTGTAAGAAACAGATGAGTTTTCTCATTATTTATCTTCGCAAAGCAGAAGCGGTGTGTATTGCAAGGCTGCCCTTCTTTATCCCCGAGGCTGAAAGACAGAGTGCGGGTGGAGAGCCAGCGCTGAGGAGTTGTGCCAGGGATCTGCCCCGCTCCTCTGCAGGGCTCAATTGATCTGGAATTATTTTTGGCACTCGTGTCTAAAATATTCCTGTGCTTACACGTCAGGACACGTGTGATCCTCAGCGACTGAGGGTTTTGTACTGATTGGTCACGTTTAAATTCCTTTGCTTAACTGAATGTGTTTTCTTCATGAATGTGTAAGAATTAACCTCACCAGAGCTGCTGGATTTAGGAATTCTGACTCCAATGGGCGGTGCAGATGTATAACCAGCCTTTTTTTATCATTGTTAATTCCAAAAATGCAACTTTCATCTCTAGGCGCTACGATCCTTGCTCTGTGTAAAAGCCTGCTCCACCTGTGGCTCAAATGAGACTGACTCTGTTCGTTGTCTTGTCGACTCTGCACAGAGGATGACTGGTTTTTCTCTCAGCAAACCTTTTCTGCAAGTCTGCAGAACATGTTCACTTTATGTATGTTTGTCTTAGGAAGTATCTGGAAACTAAATTTTAGAGATACTGCAGGGGAGAGTCATAATTATGGCATGATCTTGAGAGCAAGAAATTGAACTGCAAATGGGTTTTGTAGGCATACACTTAGAACGGGCAGAGGAGATAGCAAGCAGCCCTGTGTTACAGGAAACAAAGATAGGAAGAAAACTTCACTTTCTGGCTGCACAGCTTTCCGTGTAATGTCTTGCTTGTTCTTGATGTCTGTGGCAAAAGCTAATCCTGAACTTCCTCTCTGCCACACAGTATGTCTGGCTGCTTAGATTTTGATTTTTTTTAGTCTTGAGTTTATCCTTTTCAGTGCACTGTAGAGAAACCAAACGTCGTTTAGTCACAGTAAATATCGAAGTTTCATCTGACAGAGAGCAATCTCCATGCATGCCTGAAGATAGCTGAAGAGACATTCTGTTTGTAAGATGATACTTCTTGCAGACATGAGAAATTAAGGCTACAACCAAGAAAATAAATTATTGCAGCCACAAGTTACTAGTTGCTCCCCATCATCGTTCAGAACCAGCAAAGGTCAAGGCAGGTCAGCAAAGGACCACGAGATTCATTTTCCAAATACGACTGAGTCATTTGTTAGCGCTTGCAGCTTTGCTGTACTGGTTCACAAGCTGTTCTCTGTTTGGTTTCCCACACCCTTTTGGGTTATGCAACAAGTATTTTGCTCGCAACAGTATTCTTCAATTATCTAACGCGCTCTAAATGCCACCAGTTCCAGAGGTAAGCAGATCACACTAGAACTTTTTGTATTCATTACGCTCTAGTTCTTAGGCTTCTGTTTTTACCAGAGAAATATTTGTTTTAGAAGAAAGTCATTGCTGTCTGCAACCAGTATCTGTTTTACTCATCCAGATCTGTCAGGATTCACAATTGGAAGCCACGCCAAATACCGCTTCCAGAAATATTTGGAGGAGATTCATACAGCCCATTCAGTCTTATGAACACAGTGTTTATTTCATGCAAATTTTTCTGCTGTTTTTCTCCTTGAATACCTCTTGAAAGTTACGGCTCCAGACCAGCACGGACCTCTTCTAAAACATCATTTCCTAGGCTGAAGTCACATAAAGCTGATAACTCAGTAGCAGGCCCTAGACTGACTTTCAGCTGCAGAATCCACAGTAGATGGCATGCGTGCTCTCTTGTTCTCATTTTGTAACGCGTCACAAATTGCATGGGCTGGATTCTTTTTTTTTTTTTGGGGGGGGGGTGGAGGGGGAGGGTAGGTTTTTTTTGTGGTCAGGGCTGACCTGCAGAAACATTAAGATCTAGTCTGTCATCAGCTCTCTCCACAGAAGGGAGAAAGGAAACGTTCCAGAAGCTTTCTCCATTCCAGTGGAAGCTTGCCAGAAATCATCAGGATCCTGGAGAGACTCGTTTTGAAGGTAAGGACACCAGCAGGGATCCCAGTGCAGAATGTTCTGCTGCCCCTTTGCTGTTTTCCAAACCTGCCAGATTTGGTTCTGAAATAAAAGCTGGGTTGGGTTAATCTGGAGCAGTTAACGTGGTTAATGTGGCACCACACAAGACTTGTTTTTCAGAAAAGCTGTTCGGCATAAAGTAAATGTACGGAGTGCTACAGGCGCGAGGGCCTGCTGATGTAAATACAGTAAGTAGCCCGAGAAGCTTCTGAGTCCCATGCGTCTGCAGCTGGGCCTCGACCAAGCCAGGGAGGGGAATGGTGACAAAGCATCACTGCAGAAGAGGAACCATCCTCCCTTCCCAGTGGCAAACTTAGTGCTGATTCGGAGCGCTGTGCCACAGGTGAGCACACACGGCCTGAAAAGGATTACTCGGGTTCACCCCTTTAACTTTCTCTACCGCAGATGCAGAATATGCCAGCCCATAGTCATAGTCCTTAAGGTTCCCTCAACAGCATATGCACAAAGCTGTCCCTTCTGGTCAGTTCCACTCTTAAATTGCAGCTATTTGCTTTTACTTTACTTGTTTTTCCCTCTTATTTTGATCCGTGGTTGGTTGATTGGTTTTTGTTAGTGGTGGTTTTGGCTTTTTGTTGTTGCTGGGTTTGTTTTGGTTTGGTTTTGTTTTGCCTAGAGCTGCTTAGTTATTCCTTCCCTGTTAATACCCTTTAGGATTTGTGTTTGGACCTCATAGCCCAAGGAGTAACCCCAACACAGCAGGCTTGCCTCTTGGTTCTCAAGGAGACACCTTGAAGGTGCAGAAGGCTGGTTTTCACTTGGGTTATTTCGCAGAGCTGGACACTTCCAAAGAAAGAAAATATCCAAAGGGAAGTGCTCCTTCCAGCCTAGAACAAGCCAAGTGCATGTTTGCTCCTGGAGCGCATAACAGACTCAGTGTTAGGCCTTTCATTCCTAACATTCTCCAAAGCCTCTTCTGCTCTGCAGTATTACTGGACCACTCACTCCCATGACTTCCAGTACTGATCTTCCAATCCCCAGCTTCTTTCACCCAGATTGGCCCAAAATTGCTTATGAGGTTGCCACGAAAGAAGAGAAAAAGGAAAAAGGAAACACAACATTGGTTAGCATTGTAATGAACCTCTGGCTCCAGCTTGTCACTTGCCCAGATTTAGGGGACGCAGCAGCAGCCTGCCAGTACCCACAAGGAGGTTGGAGCCAGGCTCAGCTGTGCTGCTTGGTGGGAGGGCGAGAGGCAGCGGGCATAAGCTGACACAAGGGGCATTCTGGCTGGATAGACAGAAAGACCTTTCCACCACGGAACTGCCACATGTCAGTGCCAGCTGCTCAGGTTAGTGCCATTTCCAGCTTCTGAGGTTTTTCAGGTCCAAACTGGATAAAGCCCTGAGCAACGCGATCTGGCCTCAGAGCTGAGCCCTCCTTGGAGCAGAAAGCTGGACTACAGATCTGTCCTACGATCCAAGTGTGGAGGAAGCAGCGGTGATGGTTTACGTCCTCCCTCAGGGGCTCATCTAGCAGCATCACTTTTGAAGAAGTGCTCCTTAGAGTATTCCCCTAATGCCAAACCCTCCTCATTGCTTGCTCTGTGTGTTATTCATTAACCAGCTTTTTCAGTAGCTGTCATTCCCACTTGGAGCTGGTGACACTCAAAGCCTTACCATTCCACTTCTCACTCCTTAGAGATTCAGTTGGATTTATTTCTAAACCTCTCCATAGAGATACATAGTGGCATTTCTTTTCAATTTACCTGCTCGGTGTCTGAGGCTGCACAGGATGAGGCAGTACTACTCTATACTCGAATGAGTCTTGTCTTTCTGAGTTTACAGAGCCAAGCACTTCAGCAGTTTCCCATGAGCGTTAGTCTTTGTTTCTGAAGAAGCACAAACATCTTTGCACAAAGGGTGGCTAACTGTGTAACAGACGAGATGGCATTATGTTCTGGAACAACCCCATTCCCAGCCATCAGCACACTCTCTACGATAGCACGTGTGCTGTTGCAGACTATCCGAAGACCATGTCTAATGCCTTTTCTGATGAAATAATAGGTTTTAGGGATTGACCAGAGAGCAGTGAGTTGTTTGCTTCAAACTTAGCAGAACTTTTCGCACACAGTCTGCCTTTGTGTTCTTACAAGCAAACGAGATTTGGATTCAACAAGTGGACTCAGAGCTGGGTGGAAAGAGCAGCTGGACGGCGGGGCTCAGAGGGCTGAGGTGCAGCTGGGGGCTGGCTAAGAGCCGCGTGCCTGGGCAGACAGCAACCTCGGGAGCTTCAGCAAAGGCACTGCAAAGTCCTACACTGGGCGGGAGGCATAGCCGTGTGTCACTGACCAAGCTGGGCACTGACTGGCAAAAATAGCAGCTTTGCAGGAACAGGTCCTGGTGGACAAGCTGACTGTGGGTCAGCAATGCACCTCTGTGGTGCTGAACGCTGACCGCACGTCGTGCCTCATCAGTAGGAATGCAGGCAGCGATGTGAGGGGACTGACGTCCCCTTCTGTTGGAGCACTTGTGAAACTGCAGCTGCAGAACAGCACAAAAAAGAAAGGAGCTCAGAGCAGCAGGTGATTAGATGCTGAAAAAGAATTATTTGTACCGTTTTAAGACAAGATTAAGAGAAGGAAAGTTCAGACTGCTGTATTCAGCTGCGTGATGAGTGACTGCAGAGAAGATGGAGCCAGACTTCATAGTGGTGCGCAAGAAAAGACAACAGATGTGCAGTACAGCAAGGTTTGGGGCCCTTCACTGCAAGAAAGACATTGAGGCCCTGGAGCATGTTCAGAGGAGGGTGACGAAGCTGGTGAGGGGTCTGGAGCACAGGCCTGATGAGGAGCGGCTGAGGGAGCTGGGATTGTTCAGTCTGGAGAAGAGGAGGCTCAGGGGAGACCTTATCGCTCTCTATAACTACCTGAAGGGAGGCTGTAGTGAGCTGGGGGTCGGCCTCTTCTCTCTTGTAACTAGTGACAGGACGAGGGGGAATGGCCTCAAGTTGCGCCAGGGGAGATTTAGGCTGGACGTTAGGAAACACTACTTTTCTGAAAGAGTGGTCAGGTGCTGGAATGGGCTGCCCAGGGAGGTGGTTGAGTCACCGTCCCTGGAGGTGTTCAAGAAACGTTTAGATATAGCGTTGAGAGACATGGTTTAGTGGGGTTATTGGTGGTGGGTGGATGGTTGGACTAGGTGATCTTGTAGGTCTTTTCCAACCTATTCTATGATTCTAAGGAGAACTAGACACAATCTTTGCAGTGTGGTCAAACAGTGGAACTGTGACCAACAGGTGTAGTGGAATCAACATCTTGGAGACAGTAAAGTCGTGACTGGACAAGGCTACCAACAACCTGATCTCATCTTCAAAGTCTTCAAAATTTTGGCTAGGGTGTGGGGAGTTGCTGACCAGAGGTCCATTCCAACTGAAACTATTCTGCCATTCCAGATGGCAGCCCTAGGCACTTTTCCAACTCCTTTCCTATTGCTCCCGTCTCTTCCCACAGCCCTGCACTTCAGTCTTCTACCCTGAGTTGGAAAAGCATCCTCCTGCCTGCTCTTCCCTGCCAGCCAAATACTGCTGCAGCTAGCGTCATGGCTGCCTGCAGGCCCTGCTCCGCTTCGCTTCCCTCCTTAAGACTGTTGCTAGTCTATGTAGTCCTTTGCAATGAGATAGAAGGCTTAAGTTATGTGTCATATTCTGCAAGAGGCTCATGTTCTGCCACAGCAGATAATATTAAGTCTTTCAGCAAAATTCAATTTAAAAAAAAACAGGACACTTACTTTAAACACACAAAAAATAGATTTGATCCTTGTGGTTGTGATTAAAACTTAATTAGCAGCATTGCTATGATGAAACAATAAATCTTTCAGATGTTTTGTCAAATCCTGTTTTTCTCGATCACCAGAAATGCAGTTCCTCTCATGGCAGTCCAGGTGAGCTTCTCAGAAATTACCCTGCGTTACTGTAGGTTCCGCACCCTCGTGCAGCACACAGCTGGTACCGTCGTATGAACCGAGGATGATAAATGCCCTACACAATGCGTTATCAGAACGTTTTTCAAGGAAATAAATTGTGCTTTCTTAACAGTGAAATGAAATTTTATATATATATATACGTTCCTACTGGTAAATCAAATGAGAGTTTGCTCTGCCTGGTGATTTTTGGAACCATTCCTCACAGAAGCAAGCATGCTTACTTAAGCCAGCGGTTCCCGTGCGTGCACACTGCAAGTGTCAGGTTTTAGAGGTGTGTTTCGTACTGGTTACCTTTGTTGCCCGCTAAAGAACCCTGCTGTGCCGCACGCCGTTTCCCTGCACCAAGCCCTGACTCACTCGCCGCCTCCGAGAGCCACCCCGCTCCGCCCGCCCTTCTCTCACGCCGGGGCTGCGGCGGCTCTGAGAGCTGTGAGGGCTGTGACCGCTCTAAGGGCTGTGACGGCTGTGAGGGCTGTGACCGCTCTAAGGGCTGTGACGGCTCTGAGGGCTGTGAGGGGCGGTGCCGCGGCGGATGGGGCGGCGCGGGCTCCTAGCAACGCGCCATGGCGGCGGGCGAGGAGCAGAGCCGCGAGTACCTGGAGCGGCACGGGCTGCCCGCTCTGCTGCAACGCCTCGCCGCGCTGCTGCTCTACCACCGGCCCGGTGCGGCCCCTCGGGGTGGAGGGGGGGCTGAGAGGAAAAGAGGGACTGGGGGCGTTTTTCGCCGCGCTCCGGAGGGGGGAGGGGTTCCGCGAGGGCAGGGAAGGAGACCCTCGGGGTGGATGCGGGGAGGGGCGCTGAAGAACGGGCGCGGAACGCCCGCAGCAGCCCCGGCCTCGCTCCGTTGCAGAGCGGCCGCGGCAGTTCTTGCTCCGGGCGCTGGAGGCGGAGCGCGCCGGGCGGCGTGGCGAGGCGGCCCTCCCGTGCCTGCTGGACGAGGCGGACCTGGAGGCCATGTTCCGGATGATGGACGCCGCGGGGCGCGGCTTCGTCACGGCCACGCAGTGCAGAGCAGGTCGGTCCGACGGGGAGCGCGGTCTCCGTGCGTTTGCGCCGTGTTTTATTAAAAGCGCTTCAAATCTCTGTGTGCGTGCACCGTTAAGTGTCGGCACTGTTAAATTAATCTTTCAAAGACTTGTACAGGAACCTCTTTCCTTCACTTCAGCTCTTAAAACGTTGGGACTGAGCCCAGCGGCGCTGCCCGTCGGGGATGAGGAGGAGGTCACGCTGGCCACGTTCCAGGAGGAAGTGTAAGTGCCGTGGGAAAGCTAATGCAGGAGCTCCTCCGTGAAGGATACCCGCTTTGCACTGCAAGACTTCAGAAGGTCGGTGCTGTGGCATGGTTGGGCTGCTAAGCTCTTGGGATCCGTGCAAAGCAGCCTTCCACCACTTCCTCCCCTGCAAACCAGGCAGAATCAGGCAAGGCTGGAGGTCATAGCATCATAGAATGGCTTGGGGTGGAAGGGACCCCAGGGATCAATTTCCACCCCCCTGCCACAGGCAGGGCCACCAACCTCCAGCGCTGGTACTAGAGCAGGCTGCCCAGGGACACTGGAGGCAAGTCGCTGCTCTAGAAACATGATGTATTCAAGCAAAGCTCTCTGCATGATGTTGTAAGGCAGCAGAGGCAGTAACACAGAGATGAAATGAGCACCAGACTGCACTAATTCCTGATGGTTATGGTACAGTTCTAGGGACATTGTTTTGGTAACCTACAGTCACTGCAAGAAAAGAAACTAACTATCCTAACTTACCTAACCAGATGCTTTTTTCTCTCCTAGGAAGAAAATGTTGCTGGAAGGCTGGACTGTGTAGTAATTTGAACAGCGGTCTGCCCTGTATATTAACAATACGTGTTTTGCTCCATCCGTTTACTGGTGTGTCAAGCTGATTTCTTCCCCCACCCATTTTAGCTATCAGCTGAAAAGAACAAATGACAAAAACATGTTTATGTTTACGAGGCACTAGAAAGGTATTAAGATAATAATACTGCCTGATTAATTAGAAATCCCTTTTACAAAGCAAAAATGCAGTGTTTTGTCATTTCCTCCTTCAACTGTGGCATTACAGTGCTAGTACAAAAAAATAACATCAGCTTCAGCAACTCTGACAAGTTCATGTTTGAAGAAAGACAGCATTGCTAAATAACACAGCATTGATGCAGATTTTAAACAAGCTCAAGAATAAAGGAGGTCCCATTCAAAAAATAATTACTTTTTGAATTAGTATTAATAAAACAGTGATATATTCCTTCATTCCATCCTGGGTCTTGCTGTGCACATTTTAATACAGAACACCCATAACACCAGGGATTTAGAAATGAAAAACATCTGTGCTTAGGTGAGAGCGTACCAGTTGTCCTTACTGTATGCAGCTGCACTTGCATACATGCATCAGCTCTGAATTCATTACACTGCTGTGAGAGCATGCCAACTGGACGAGGCAGGCCATCAGAAAACAAGTAACATATTCATTAGTAACGAAGAGTCTGTGAGCTTCTAAGTGTAAGGACAAGGCAGAGATGGAAAACAAAGTAAGATCTGTGCAGTTAAAGACAGGTCTGCAGCATCTTGACTAATGTTTTTAAAACTGTATATAATAAAATGTAAGATTAGATCAAACCAATTACCCAGCTTTCCGTTTATTTTTTTTTAAACCACTTCTGCAGAAAGTCTTTATTTGCCTGTACTTGGCCAAATAGCTCTCAAATTGAGAAGAATCTCCACATCCTGTTGTGCCAATTTGTAAACTCCCAGTTCGTTTAATGCTGCTGTTGCTGATGGCTGGCTTGGCCGTAACGTCGCTTCGTTTTCTGAGGCTGACTGTAGTACTTCCTTCAGAAGCAAGGCAGAACCGATATTCAGATTCAGGATAATGCAGGCTTCTTTGATGCTACACAAGGAAAAAAAAGGACATATGGATTAGTAAAAGAAGCACCCATAGGATACTTAATTTTGTATGCCCAGCTACTAAGAAAAAAGAGCTTCCATTGACTTCCAAAAAGGATCAGTAGTACTGAACTGGAAAGTGCTGCTTAAACCATGACAAATAGCATATTTATTCTTGCTATCTGAGCATTTTCTGTTACAAAGATCAATACTGTGCCTCCCCAGACGGCACAGATGATCCACATATTTTAAGTGTTTCTTACCGACTCAAACTGTGAAAAAATTCCTGATGATATGTAAAACACACGCATCTGGACGTTCTCTTTTGAAATACTGACAGATGAGATTTCCTACTTACTGCTTGAAGTAGTTTTCTGGCCTCTTACAGTAGTGCGAAAACAAAGGAAAAAGATTTCTGCTCATGTCAAACTGAAGCTGTGCTGCTCCTCCTTCATTGAAATGATTTGCCATAATGATCTGCCAACACAAGGGGGTGCACCTTCTGTTTAGGCCAGCCACAAACGCCTACGCTGCACCGCATGGATTTTGAGAATACTTACCTCCTGATATATGTAAGTGTCCACCTTCTCTGCGAGCATTTGCCAGAATATTTTAAACAGAGAGTGACAGAGCTGCTGTTCTAGTTGTAGCAGGCGGTCTCGTAGGGTCAGCAACATGGGGCAAGCTGTGCTTGATAAAGACATTACTGCCTGCTCTGCTTGAGATGGTAAAGATAACCACCTGAAAGGAATTACCACGCTGAAGTCATTATAATGAAATTATTCGTATTACAATAGTTGAAGTTAAAATATCATTTAAACAAATCTTAGCTGTTTTCAATGGTTCGGTTTCTCCCCTCCCACTTCAGAGCTAAAAGGAATCACTGAGTTGTTGTATTTGTTTACTGAAGTATTTTAGGAACTCATCATCAACCACTCAAGAAACCTCACGATTCTGGGAAGACAGAAGCAGCCACTATGTGCCATTTTTAATACTACTTGGAAGAAAACAATTCTCATCTAAACTATACTTACCCAGAATTCTCCCTAGGCTTTTTAAGGTAACGTGCCCACTTACCGCAGAAGTGCTTTAGAAAACATAACATCAAATAGGCTGGAAGTGTAAAAAAAAACCCTTCAAATGCTTACTGCTCAGAGGCCTTCTGATTCAGAATACTGATTTTTCTTCTTTTTCTGTTCTTGCCTTTATTGGCCTCAATGTTTTTAAAAGAAAAAAAATACTGCAATACGAGAAGAGAGCGAGCAGACAGAATCACCTCTCTTTTTTGTACAGCTTGGCAGCATCTGTGACCTCTTTGAAGACGTGGTACACTTGACGACTCAGCATATCGTGTTTCAGGCGTTCCAGGAGGTTGATCATTTCATCAAAAACAGAGCTCTCCATTGAAGCCAGCTGCCCTAGCTGCAGCTGACTGACAGCATCGCTTTCCGCACAAACCTCCAGTTCAGCCTGCTGTAGCTGCAAGAAGAACTAGAGAAAGAGAATCAGACGTAAGTACTGCCAAAAATAATCTTATTATTTGAACTTTTCATCTGTACTTTAACAGGTAGGGTTCTACAAAACACTCTCCTGACACTTCCAGAATCTTACGGGTTTTAAGATTATAAAAACAATTTCCACGTGGTCCCCGTGTTTGTAAAAACAAAGCAATGTGTTTTAATCCTAATGGTGCAACTGATATGGGTTTCAAATACAACAGCAGATAGGTAAAAAGAACAAATTTAGTATTTCTCTAAAAAGATGCTTTAAGACAGTAGGATGGTTTAAAATGGACAAAATCACTTGCCCTTGCCCCATTCCATCTGCAACAATAAACTAGAATTTTAAATTAAAATTTGTTTTAGAATTAACGGCTCATTTAATCGTAAGTTCACTGGTCTGACAGCAGCAAGGAAATGGATTGAGCTTAGCATGACAGCAGTAATGATCTCCATTTTACTTTTAAGAACATCAAGACGTTTACGTAGATGCAGCTACGTAACGTGAAGGCTGCTCTCCCCTCAAATCAAGATCTGCCGCTAGAGCCACAGTTTCCTGCGAAGGTAAAAAGAATCTGGAGGCTGCCCATCCCACACACAGCGCCTATTTCTACACATTTTACACTGACAGCTTTTTGACCTTGTAGAGCCATAGTCACAGAACAGCTGAAGAGCCACCGGGCTGTATTACACAGCAAATAATTCACACCCAGTAACCAGTTATCAGTGAGTGGCGTTTCTGAACACCTGGTCTGAGCTGTAATGCAGGTACCCACACCAAATCCCTTTAAGCTAAGTTAGCACAGGAATTCAAGAAACGTGAGTATGCTCCTGCTCTCTATGCACTTCAACCAGCAGCACACTGGCTCAGATCTCCAAAATCAACTTGCTTACGTTTACAATACGGAGCACGTCAACAGACCACCTTTTTGGCTGCTCAGACCATGCCATTCCTCAAGCTCTCTTCGCATATCTCTAAAAACCTTGTTGTTAATAAAGCTTAGACATCAAACAGTAATCTACCAATATCTTTTTTATTCAATCTGAATTTATATCTAGTTCTACTTTTTTTCATTACTAATTCTTTTGAATACACTTAAATAAACAATGCTGAAAATGTTTTCTTATGAAACAAACACAATGATTCAACTTTTTAAAATAAAATAACTACTTACAACATTG
The DNA here is from genome assembly GCF_002078875.1 of Numida meleagris. Lineage (NCBI taxonomy): Eukaryota > Metazoa > Chordata > Aves > Galliformes > Numididae > Numida > Numida meleagris. The sequence continues at coordinate 13,798,869 of NC_034409.1, read as the reverse complement.
TCAGCCCAGTCTGCCAACACAGTTGCTATGTAGTTAACGGCATTGAGGATCGCGCAGTATCGGAAGCCTAAAGGATCTCTACTCTCTTCCTTCATTACTTGAGTTAATCGTATCCTGAAATCATCAACTAACTCCTTCTGGAGCCCTAGGAACTGTAGTTTTCTGGAAGCCGTTGGAAGATTCTTATACCTGTCTGGAAATCAATAAAGTGGAATGTATTTTCCAGCACTGAAGAGAAAGGTTTTGAACAAGAAACACTACTGGCAGTTTACTATATATCCTTACCACTATAAAGGCATCATACAACATTTAACTTCAGAACACCCGACTCACAGCAGAATCAAGGAAACTACTTACTGCAAAAACTACACATGCAAAGGAACAACGTATCTGGGAGTCCTCTCCCATCATGGCTCTGCATACTGTATTCCAACGCTTTAAGTAACCTTACCACAGCACACCATCTAGCAATATCACGGGGGCCCTGAAGCCCATCGCAGAGTAAGACGAAGTCAGTGAGTATGCAAACAAAGGCCTCCTGAAAGCTGACTGCTCTTGTTTTAAACAGCTATTAAGTAACTTCTGCTTTCCAAGTTCTCACAGACTCAAAAAGAATAGCAGGATTTTTTTTTTATTTTTATCACTGCATTGTAACAAGTTGTAACGTCTCCAGTATTCATGAGTTTTCGGATGGTAAATATCAAATGTAATCTCTTAACTGTTACTTTCTAAATATGCCACTAGCTCAAGGTTGTGTCCTAAAATTTGTGTCCAAAACACAAGATGAACAGGAAAACTTTTTATTTAAATACCACAACTTTGCAACAATTTTATTTGGTGATTATTGCTGACACAATGAATCCTCAATAAAGGAATCTATTAGCTGCCATTTTTCTACTAGTCGCGATAACCAACAGGAACACCCACGGGTTAGCAGTTACCTGTTATAACTAACAACAGAGTCATAAAGGTTTCCGCACAGTCTGGGACTTTCATCTCATCCACATCACTGATGTCCTTGTACTGTGATACCCATGCAGCCTCTGATGAAAGCATGGAGTCCATTTTCTGAAGAGCAACTGAGATGCAAAAGAATTGTAAACGTTGTTAGTAATTAATAATAAAAAAAATTAACCAACAATTATCTAAAACTCAAAAAGACATAAATATAAAATCTTTAATAAGTTGAATTTTATGTCTGCATGTAAAGAAAAACTACTGATGACTGATTTTATGTAGAACCAGCTCCAATAACAGTACTGCAGACACAATTATAACAACACCAGGGTCGAGTGTGGTTTTTGCTTTAAATAGTTGATTGGTTCCTTTCCAATATACTTCTTCTCCATTTCCTCTAAAATTAGTACCTTCCCTTCATTTCAATTTCAGATCTGTCTTTGCACAAATAAATATACACTGTCTAAAAATAAACGTACTAGATCCCATTCAGGTTAGGGGCAACAGTCCTATAAAGTTCAGAAGCACTACTGGAGCCAAACCAATTTTTAGACAAAATAACCACAGAATACTGAAGTATCACAGAATGGTTGGGGTTGGCAGAGAGCTGTGTCCGTACGGCCAAACTCCTGCTTAAGGAGGGACACCTCTAACAGGGTGCCTGGGGCCACATCCAGGCAGCTTCTGAAGATCTCCAAGGAGGAGACTCCACAGCCTGTGCCAGTGCTCAGACACCCACGCATCACGGAAGTGCTTCCTGATGTTCAGATGGAACCCCCCACCTTCCAGTTTGTGCCCACTGCCTCTTGTCCTGACAGCACCACTGAAAAGAGTCTGGCTCTGCCCTCTTCGCACCTTCCCTTCAAGTGCAGAATCACAGAATCACTGAATAGCTTGTGCTGGAAGGGATCTCAAAGCCCACCCAGCCCCAACACCCTTCCATGGGCTGGCTGCCCCCCACCAGCTCAGGCTGCCCAGGGCCCCATCCAATCCAGCCTTGGGCACCTCCAGGGATGGGGCACCCACAGCTTCCCTGGGCAGCTGTACCAGAGCCTCATCACCCTCTCAGTAAAGTATTCTTAACATCTAACCTAAACTTCCCCTCTTTTAGTATAAAACCATTTCCCCTTGTCATATCTCTGTCGGCCCATGCACAAAGTCAGTCTCTCTCTGGTTAATAAGCTTCCTTTAAGCAGCAAAAGGCCGCAGCAGGGTCCCCCCAGAGCCTTCTCTTCTCCAGGCTGACACAGCCCAGCTGCCTCATCCTCTTCTCCTAGGAGAGGTGATGCAGCCCTCTGATCAACTTCATGGCCCTCCTCTGGACCCACTTTAACAGCTCCACATCTTTCTCGTGCTGGGGGCCCCAGGCCTGGACACTACTCCACGTGGGGCCTCTCAAGGGCAGAGTAGAGGGGAAAGGGACAGTGATGAGATCTCCTGGAGCCTCCTATTCTCTAGGCTGAACAGCCCCAGCTCTCAGCCTATCCTCACAACAGCAGTGTTCCAGTCCCTTCAACATCTTGGTGGTCCTACACTGGACTCTTTCCAGTATGTCAGCGTCTTCCCACATACTGGTAGAGGAGGAAGAACAGGACACGGTACTACTGCAGGAGTGGTCTCATCAATACTGAGTGCAGAGGGAAGGAAGGATCACCTCACTTTAACTGCTGGCAATACTTTGCCTAATGCAGGATACCGTTAGCCTTCAGGACAGCAAGAGCACATTGCTGGCTCATGTTCAACCTGGTGTCCATCAGGACATCTATATCCCTTTCTGCAGAGCAGCTTTCCAGCTGGGTGGCCCCCAGTATGTCCTTGTGCCTGCAGTTATTTCTCACCATATGCTGGAGTTTGCACTTCTCCGTGTTGGACTTCACAAGGTTCCTGCCAGTCCACCTCTCCAGAGCCCTCTGGATAGCAGCGCAGCCCTCTGGTGAATCAGCCACTTCCCTCAGTTTTGGGTCATTAGCAAATTTACTGAGGGTGCACTCTAACCCACTGCCCAGATCAGTACAGAAGATGTTAAACAGGACTGGACCCAGTATTGACCTGCTATTTACTGTCTATTACTTGTCTATTTTTCAATTTACTATTGACCTACTCATTACTGACCTCAAGAACGTGTCTTTTGTAGTAGCCCTGTTCAAGTGGCTTATCCTACTTGAGGAGCATATATTGCCCAATCAGAATGAAAACATATACAGACAAAAAAAATCCCTTCCAAGTCTTACATTTCTTTTCCACTGTTAGCCACCTCTGGAAGCAGGACTCTTCTGAGAGAATATGCATACAACTGGGAAAGCTGCTGAGATAGCCATGAACGCTGTACAGCTCTCTCTCAAATAGAAGTACCTCATCCACAAGGTGACAAAAGAGAGTGTCATCGTATAACAGGAATGGAATATCAGCAGCCAGCTTCTCCAAAATCAGCATTACTAGAGCACGAGAGAATTCAAGCTTTTAAAAGGAAAAAAAGTGAATAAATTTCAGGGGTAGATACGTATAAACATGTGCAAATGTACTTAACTTCTAAAACTGTTACTGGACTGAGTTAAATCTCACTGCACACTTTGTACAATCAGTAGAAGAGTGCTTGCACAAGCTGTGTAAGTATTTATCCATACACAAAACCACTGACGTGCTTACCCCAGCATTCACTGACGATCCTGCCTTGTCCAATATTGGCTGGATTCTGTCATCAAGGAACTTTGCGTGATTTCCAATCCACATAAGCACTTGTGTTAAATACCACTCAGGCTTATTTAAAAAAAATAAAAGAAAATTAATAAACCCACTAATACAGATAATACTATTAAAAATACACCACAGTAGCAAATGTCAGAGCGCAAATACACTTCGATCTGCCCAAGACGGTCAATACAAACGTAAAGACTCGTACATCTAAACCCTTACAAAACAGCTCTCAAATCCTGCTGCAGGTGCATTACATCAGTGTTAACATTTTGCTTGTAAGAAACCTCCTTCAACGACAATTCTCAGATGAAAAGACTCAGTCTTTGAAGATAACTCATATAAAAGGTAAGTCAATTTCCAACTAGTAAACTGGACATATGTCAAAATTATAGCCAGAAAACTCATTATGTAACAGTGCCTTTAGACTCATCTCATTACATACGAACAGCCGAATCCAGTATTTTCAGTTATATGAATGTTGCAGAACACAATGACAAAAATTGAAGTCACAGCCTTATACAACCTTTGAGCTCAAGCAACAATGAACGCTGCAAAACCATTTGCAAGGATGAAGATGAAATTAATCTATGCTTCTGAAATGAAGGGAATGAATCTAAGGTTGCAGTAATGATTTCAAAAAAAGATTTAGGCAGGAGAAAAAAATTGCCTAGCCCAGAAAAGACGTTAATCCTCTCAAAGGTCTCCAAGCATTGCCTTGATGACTGCTCACACTACAGCAGACACAAGTACCACATATCTTAAGAAACTGAACTTCCAAAATGAAAGCGTTAAAGCTATATAATTTAATGTAGTTAAATACAATAATAATAAAATTAAACTGTTTTCTTCCATACCTTGCTTAACACATTGGTTGGTTTATTTCCAGTGAAATGATACCGGAATCTTTTCTGAAGAGGATTCAGCATGATCTGTATTGGAAGGATAATGGGTGGGGATGGGGGTAAGGCGTACTTCTCTGGCAGTTGTTTAGGTTTGGTTAACAGCTCATCTCTAAGTTTGACAGTCAAGGACAAATACAAGCGCTGAATTCCTCCACTAGCATGATTTAAATAAAACGGGTTCACGAAAACAAATACGTTTTAGCTCTACCTCATTGACTGAAGGCAGTATTACACATGCTATGAAGTTCCTCAAATTTGTACAATACTTAAAATGTTTCAGCTTTATAAAATATTTAATATAACTCTGACTGCTGAGAATTATTTATTCTATGACAATACAAGTCACTGAAGTCAGTAAGATTTAGGAAACCAGTACCATGAAAAGAAACAAAACACCATCATCACTACCCAAACTTTGTCCAAGAGACATGAGTATTCATGTTTCTTAAAGGAGCATCAAAGATTCATGAAAATAATACATGCTATATGGGATTTCCTGCTTTGAAGCCAGTGATTTAAGTGGCCTAGTGTAACTGACCAGAATTGTTACCAGCACCACGTTGTGTAAAATTACCATGTTTATTCCCATTCCAGTACTGTTTTGGGGTTTTATTTGTTCTTTTAAACCACTCCAGGAAAAAAAAAGACGCTTATTTGAGCTTTATCTTTGCTTGATTTCACCCACAAACAAAAGGAACAGGATGAGCAGTGCCTTCTGATTTACCTCAGAGGCAGATGAGAATCACAGAATAGAATCTTATAATCATCAAGGTTGGAAAAGACCTCTAAGATCATCTAGTCCAACCATCCACCTACCATCAATATTTTCCCACTAACCCATGTCCCTCAGTGCCACATCTACCCTTTTATTGGACACCTCCAGGTGTGGTGACTCCACCACCTCCCTGGACAGCCCGTTCCAGCGCCTGACCACTCTTTTGGAGAAGAAATTATTCCTAATATCCAACCTGAACTTCCCCTGGCACATCTTGAGGCCATTCCCTCTTGTCCCATCACTAGTTACACCACAACCTCCATTCAAGCAGTTGCAGAGAGAGCTGAAGTCTCCCCTGAGCCTCTTTTCCAGACGAAACAATCCCAGGTCCCTCAGTCGCTTCTCACAAGCTGTGCTCCAGTCACCTCACCAGCTTTGCTGCCCTTCTCTGGACACGCTCCAGGGCCTCAATGTTTTTTTTTGTTGTGACTGATCCAAAACTGAACACAGCACTCAAGGTGCAGCCTCACCAGTGCTGAGTACAGAGGGATGATCACTTCCCTGCTCCTGCTGGCAACACTATTTCTGATACAAGTCAGGATGGCCACCTGGGCACACTACTGGCTCATGTCTAGCCAAGTGTCGACCAATACCCCCAGATCCATTCCTTACACAATCTTCCAGCCACTCTGCCCCAAGTCTGTAGTGTTGCCTGAAGTTGTTGTGGCTGAAGTGCAGGACCTGGCACTTGGTCTTGTTGATCCTCATCCCACTGGCTTCAGCCCAGAGATCCAGCCTGTCCAGATCTCTCTGTAGGGCCTCGCTACCCCCAGGCAGATCAACACTTCCTGCCAGCTTGGTGTTGTCTGCAAACTTACTGAGGGTGCTCTCGATGCCCTCATCCAGGTCATCAATAAAGATATTGAAAAGGACAGGCCCCAGCACCGACCTATCTATCTATATCTTCAACTCTCTCTCTCTTCTGGGACGGGACACATTAAAGTGATTAATACTGATGTCAAATAATGCTAAGAAAGGAAAAGCATTAACTATATCCAATTAAAAAATAAATAATCACTATTCGTATAGGTATTTTGCTGAAGTATATAAGGCAAGGCCTGCACATCATAAAAACTCAACTGCAAGTTACCATGAGATCACTGGATCTGATGATTTGAAGTTATACTACTGCTACTTCCAAAAATAACAACTTTTTAATTTTCATTGAAAACAAGTTTTGAACTCTAGCTCTATTCACCTATTATTTTCTATATGAAAAAGTACATTCTAATGTTGTTAGTATACAGTAACAAATTCAAATGGTCTTTTTTCTTTAGAGAGAACAGTTCTACTGCTTTCCATGAGAACACGCGTCTCTGACATTTATTATCCTTACATTACATATCTGTTCAAAAGGATACGATGTTTGCAATTTCAGAAGCTGACAAAACAACATCTCCAAATTGTTGTAAACATCAGCAGCATTGGCTGGTGCAGCAAGGCCAAAAGCCTGAGACTGCGGTGGCCCCACAAATGGCCAACGAAGCTGGGTCAGCACCTCTTCAAAGTCACTGCAACATGAAACACGCACTTTACCACAAAGCTACAGTACAACGTGAGATGAGGGAGTGATGACACGTCCTGTACCTTGACAACTTGTCCTTCAGAATTTTATGCCAAAATTGAACAGTGGATCTCACAAATGAAAGAAGGTGAGAACAAGATGACTCCTGCAGTTTAATATCCAGTTCTGCCATAGATGCTAGAGTACTGGCTGCCTCTGGAACATTGTTGGTCATCAGATACTGCTGAATGTTATCACTATAAAATACAAGAAGAGTTGAGAAAACATTCACTAAAAAAAACACAAAAGAACAACTTGTCTATTGAGAAACTGACACAAAACTTGCTCAATCTAAAATACTTTAATGAGACAAACTAGGTTACCACTCCCATCACATACATGCAGTACTCAGCAAGGATTCATGAACCAAGCTCATTGTCTTCAGTTCCTTAAGTGGCTGAGAGCCTGTCACAGAGACCTGAAGGTAGAACTGCTGAAGGAAAGAAGGGAGGCCCGAAGTTCTTTGAAGCACTGTTCTTGAAGTAACTTGTTCAAAGAACTGCTTTTCCTCTTGCTTCTCAGGAGGAACGCTAGAAGCAAATTTCACACTGCAGCAGACCTGTTACATTTTCATAGCGTAGAACAAGTTGTTTCATAACTTAAGTCTCACTACACAAAATTTGATCCAAAGGTACCTTTCAATTTCAGGCATTCTTTAAGAGCATAACACAAAGTTTTCCACCAAAAGAAGCTACAAATCACATGAACTAAGATGACGCTGTTCATTCCCATTAAGATAAAAATCAGCACATCAGAGCAAAGACTTTAATTCTAAGTCTGAAGTCTAACATTTCTGCTCACGATATTCAACTACTACACTAGTTCTTTACAATGGATTAAAAAGTTCTACCCACATAGCACCATAGAGAATTACTGCTCTCTTCCTTAGATTTAGCAAAACCAGAGCAACAATTTCCAGTTCACACTGGAGAACACATCAGCAATTTACACGATCAGATCACAACCTGCTGTTCTCATGTAGTTCTTAAATTTATTTAACACTGAATCATTGAAAAAAATCTGTGTGATATCACTAGTAAGAATTTTCCGTAAGTACATCAGCTTTACCTTAACTCTTCTATTCGTGAAATCCATTTAAGATAGGACAGGTGACGTTCAATCTCCTCGACCTGACTGATGAGCACACCGAGATCCTCCATCCACGGCTCAGCTTTCTCTAAGTGGCTACTGATTGAATCAGACAGGAGAGTTTCTTCCTCCAGAAGCCGATTCAGAGACTTTTTAGAGTCCTCAGCATTCTTCAAGGCATTCTGAATTCTTTTCGGAACTTCGGATGAAACTGTGAGTACCTGCACTTCGAGACAAGCATTAAGCCTCACACAAAAACGATGCACAGAGAAAGAGGTGATATATCACTTCAATTTTGTTAAATGTACTTAAGCAGTCACACAGCATAATAAGTAAAAAAAGAAAGACGCTTACCTGTTCTTCTAACTGCTTCTTATTTTCAGACAGCTTTTCAATGAGGCTGTCGAGCTTCTTCAGAGAATCATAGTCGTTTCCAACTTCTCTTTCCACAAATTCTGAAACGTAGTACGGGATATCACAGTGATCTGGATCTCTAGCGACTTCTTTCTTTGTCACGTTAACGGTTGCCATGTCTTCCTTCTCTGCAATGCTATTTACTGATTTCTAGCTGGTTATCACTAAGGCCGCACTACCAACTATTGAACTACTGACGATACATAGCTCCGGGAAATGCAGGGCAGTTCCTTTTAACCTGAACGTTAAACGAAGCCTTTAATAGCAACTCCGGCTTCAGTGAGACAGCGCGCCGAGCCGCCAGCATCGAGCCCGGCCCCTCGGCCCCGGCCCGGCAGCGCCGCGCTCGCCCGCACCGCACCCGCGCGTGCCGCGTCAGCACAGCGCGACCCGAGCAGGCAGCTGCTGAAGCACGCGCATCACGGCTGGGGCGGGGCCACAGGCGCATGCGCGCCCGCCTCCTTCTCTGCCATCCCCGCCGCCGCTCCCGCCCCCGCTCCCTTCTCTGCCATCCCCGCAGCCCTGCCCGCCCTTCCCCGCTATCCCCGGAGGGCGGCGCCGCGGAAACAGCCGTCCTGAGTAGCGGCGGCCTCCCTGCCGGACGGCTCTGCGGGGAGCTGGTGGCGCTCACGCCGGGAAACCGCTCGCCTGGTTCAGGAGCCGGCAGCGGCCAGGCGTTGTCGGGCTGAGCCCGTACCCCGTCCTCAGAGCGCACGGAGCAGGGACCACCTTCCGTTTGCGGGCTTTTATTCACACAAGCAGCACGAATTCCCGATTTGGCTTAGAATTGTTGAAAACGCAGCACAGCTGCCGCTGTAGAACAGCCTCGCTCTGTCTCCCAGCAGCAGCCTGGCTCAGCCAGGACAGAGCGAGGCACTACGGACTGACACACAGTTCTTCCTGGTTAACTTATTCCCAGTACCTCTTCTTGGCACAGGTAGTGGCAAAGCTGGAAAATGCACACATTTTCCACAGAAGAAGACCTTGGCTAATAAAAACAGCTGTGCCTTGTGACAGCACACAGCCAGCCTTGCTGACTGCAGCAGCTTCTTGGAAGCAAATACCATCAGTATCTTCATTCAGCTGGAACTAATTTTCCTAAATCTGTAATTTAATACACTTGAAGAGACTTCAAGGTGTGCTGAGTTGATCAAAAACATTCACTGCTCACCGAAAGAGAGCAAGATGAACGTTTGTCCAGGTCTGGAGCTATAAGCCCGCTTCTCACAGATGCAGCAACACAGCTCAAGCAACCTCGTGGTCCGTTAGTTAAAAAGCACCAGTCACTAAGGCCTGTATTACATTACAACCAGCATCTTGCTAATAACTACTTAATTTAAATGCTTGCACTAATAAAAACTTAAAAAAATACAAATCTCTTACTACCACCCTTTAAAGATTTGTACAGAACATAAGTAGGAAAACACTTTATACACGTTAAAATCTAGGCCATGCTAGCAGTTCATTCAGCGTAACCAGGTAGTATTCAGCTGTGTTTGGTTCTTTATGCTTGTGTCCATTTTCAAAACTTCTCGAATTGCCATAGTAGCGTAAGTGGATGGGGGAAGGGAGAACTCCATCTTCAGTGCCCGGAATTTACCATCTATCGTAAGAGGAGAGACAAAGCAAAAAGAAAGTAAAGAACATAAGTAATGCTTATTCTGAGTACCATACAAACTGGACCAAAGTTTTCCACCACCATCCCTACGCCCATACAACAGCCTTTACCACTGCACCCAGGTCTGCAATTCACGTGCAAAGCAGAATTTTGTAAAACAACTAATATTTAACATTTTCTTTCAGCAGGAAGTGATATTCTAAGTGTTCATCAGAAATGAGATGGTCAGTTCTGTTAGACTGAATTCCTACCCTCTCTTCTTTTTTTTTTTTCTGGGAAGTACTGTCAAAAGACCTTGTGATCAAAGTTACTTGAAAGATTTACATTGAATTCTGTTAAGTATCTGAGTGGTCTGTTATGCTCAGCACAGATATACACTCAAGCATACAAATAATTTGTGGCTCACTTCGACTTTTTTATGCATCCCATAGATTTATTGCTAGATGTTTATTTGATGGTACAGAGGTCTGTAAGAAAACGTAACAACCAATACAGATTGCTGGAACAATTGCTCACACTCTTGAGAAATAAGGGTCCTTATTTACACACCTAATTTGGATAGTTTCAGTACCATTGTTTAGCAGTGTTATTAAATGAAGCTCTTTTAAAGAACTTTCAACAGGTAGCAGTTTAAAGCAACAGTCAGATCAACCTTCAGTTTTGCAAAGATCAGCAAACACACTAATTTACCTGTAGGAAGAACTGGTAAAGGTTTTCCTTCCAGCTTATCCAAATCTGTTGTAAATAACGGGATTCTAGGATCATCATATGCAACGACTTCCCTATGTAACATACATAGGATTTATTATTACAATTATTCAAATTCTGCAGTTACAACAATACAACTGAGATGGAATTATCTATTAAATTAGGTAAGATGGTACTTGCAATAACTGATAAAGCTTTATGTACAAAACTTGCCTCTGTTGTGATAAAGATTATCACAAAATAATGAACTAGTGAGACATTTCTTTGCATAATTCATCTCTTTCCTCCCATGGAGTATCAGGATTTCCAGCTATACAAGAAGTATAGTTTATGAAATTATGGAGAGAATGTTGTCAACTCTGAGAATACTTGAAGGCTTTTATTTTTCTTTCCATTTTGAAGAAACCTCTCTAAAACTTTTAGAATATCTACTTAAGCATTTTCAGTGTATTCATGTAATAAAAACTATTCAATATGCAATGACTAGGCTGAAAAGCAACTGGGAAGAAGGTAAGCTTTAAATATTGGTAGTAATTGAGGTAAAATTCAAATATTTGAATTTTGTCTCCCTTCCAAACCCTCTATTTTTTTTCAGTGTATTAGTGATAAGTTTCTCTGAACATTTTTACAGTCACCTGTTTAAAAGGTATTTATTCAGTTGCTATGTGACAACTAGGTGGTTGTCACTAATAATAATGATGTAGTACATTTATGTGACAGAAACCTTTCTGACCGACACTGTTGATTGGAGACCAACTTTCTCATACCAGGATTACAAAAAATAACTGTTTTGAATATTATCTATCATGCTTTCACCATCAACTTGAATAATTACGCAGTGTTTAGGCAAGCCCTTGCAAAGGAGGGTAGCAACTAGACAGATGTCTTGACACTAATACATTACAAAACCAAAGGACCAGTGAAGAAATAAGACTATGATTCAACTTCAACTGTGTGAAAAATGTGAGAAAAATGCGCAAAGATTTCTCCCTACCTATGCTTCGTTCTACGTCTGTATGTTGTAGGTTAATTAGGTTCTTACTTAGTCATCCCACATATAGTCTATGCTCTCAATTCACATGCAAGTTCCTTTGTCCTCCTACTTACCAACTGACATTCTGAGGTCGGATGATAATCTTTCTGTATGCTCCAGAAAGTGAATAGTCTCTGATTTTATGCCTCATGTTGTTGATGTCAAGATTGTCAGCTACTAGCATTTCCTTGTAGGCTTCTCCAACTGGAAGAAGATATTTAATCAGAGAACATAGTGCAGCTGATTGAAATGGGCTGTTTTCATAGAGCACTCCCTCCTTTATGTGTATTCTAATAGTTGTCAGAGTATAAGGGTTAAACGTAAGACAAAAGTTTAACATTATTTAGTACAAACTTTATTAACTACAATACTTTCTTATACAAACTGGTTAATAGAGGCAAGTAACCAAGAAAGAATCTTTCCTAACAAATCAAAATTTAAGCTGAAAACAAAACTCAGAAAATAATTTACTAACATTTCACTAGCATCTTACATACACTTTCCAATTATCTAAACTTCAGAAAACTAATCTCAGATATATGGAGTTTGGAAAAAAAAAAAAAGACCAGAAACGGCCGAACTACTGCTTGTTCTCTGTCTTTGAAAAAGCAGAGACTGAAAGAGTTAGGAAAGCCATCTGAAAAACTTAGCAAAAGGTATCATTAAGTAGCTCTGACACTGCCAAAACAATGAGTAACTATTACAGTCTCATATCCCCAAGAAAGGGTGTATGTATATACACCTAGGACAGATGGGGCAGCAATGGAAACATAAGAATACATTGCAGTTAAAATGCTCTAGTTTTACAGCACAATTACCAGCATAACCAGGGAAGTCCCAACCAGAATAAATTAGCCTTCTTGTGGGAAGGAGGAGCTGGAATTCACCCCCCACCATGTCTGTGGACAAGATCAAGCTAAGGGAGCAGTCAACAATCTCAAGGGCAGGACTGCCATTCAGATGGACCTAGGCAGAGGCTAGATGACTGGGCCAAGATGAACTCATGAAATTTGTTAAGGACAAAGTCCTTGTACCACAGTATCACAGAATCATAGGGGTTGGAAGGGACCTCAAGAGATCACCAAGTCCAACCCCCCTGCTAAAGCAGATACCCTACCAGTAGGTCACACAGGTAGGTGTCCAAACAGGTCTTGAATTTCTCCATAGAAGAAGACTCCACAGCCTCTCTGGGAAACCTGTTCCAGTGATCTGTCAGCCTTACTGTAAAAATAGTTCTTCTGCATGTTTGAATGGAACTTCCTATGCTCCAAGCTTTAGGCCACTGCTCCTTGTCCTATCACTACACGCCACCGAGGAGAGCCTGGCTTCATCCATTTGCCTCCCACCTCCCTTTAGAGATCTATAAACATTAGCCAGATTCCCCCTCAGTCTTATTTGCCTCAGACTGAACAGACCCAGGTTACTCATCCCTTCCTCATACAGGAGATGCTCCAGGCCCTTAATCATCTTTGTGGCCAATGCTAGACTCCTCCTAGGAGATCCCTGTCTTTTCTGAACTGGGTAGCCCAGAGCTGGAAACACAGTACTCCAGATGTGCCCTCACCAGGGCAGAGCAGAGGGGAGGATCACCTCCCTCAACCTGTTGGCCACGCTCTTTTTAATGCACCCCAGGAGAGCACCTAGGAATGATTAACTCCTTGTGATGATAAAAGACTAGAGAGCAACTTTACTGACAGTTACTTCGGAGTCCCAGGGGAAAGGAGGCTCACAGCAACAAAATCTAAGAGTATAGTAGGCTGTGTCAACAGGAATGTAGCCTGTAGCTACACCAAGAAAAACAATTACTGCCCCTTACTGGGCTCTTATTAAATTCCACTTGGAACAGCGTGTCCAGTTGCAGGTGTGAGTACAAAGTAGGTTCTAATGAACTAGAATGAGTACAACTGAGGGCCACTCAAATGGCCAAGAGTTGTATCACATACCTTGTGTGGACAATCTGAAAGAACAGGGCTTCTTTAGCTTAGAGAAGATTCAGAGGAGACCTGAGACACTATTTGTCCTTGGAAAATTCAGCCCTGACAGGACAAAGCCCTGAAGAAGTTGGCCTGAATACCAGACGGTCTCCTGAGGTCACAGAAGTCAATCAATCATAGAAATGGTTCTATGACTGTCCCTTACTAACAACACAGTTCTCCAAATGAATTGCTGAATTTATTCAATTAAAAACAATTTTGATGCAATACACTTTCTATACAAGAGCTGAAAGATGAAAACATGTGTTAACATTTAATTAAACCAGATCTGTTTTTTCTTCCCAACTTCAAGTTTTTGGGTTACATATTCTGTAAGTTTGGCTTGTTTCCTAATTTTACAAAATTAAATGCATATACTCTTTAATGAGCTTTTCACTACTTTTTTTCCTTTTGCCATGATAAATCATTTTGCCTCAGTAGAAGCCTTCAGGAAAAGCTATTTGTTAAATAGAAATATGAAACAGATATATATTGAATGAAACAAACTACCATGTAAGATATTATCAAAATGGGAGAGGCTGACAGTAGCATATCTACTACTAGAGCACAGCTCTGAAACAGTTGATTTTTAACAGTCAGGAAGGCTGTGTAGATTTCATCTTCTTTTAAGAGCTATCTTAAAGCAGATCTACAGCTTCACAGTCATTATGTAAATTAACAGACTTACTTTTATGCTTTGGATATATAACATCAAATCCAGGTAATGGCATCACTACATCGTGGATGGTGTAGTTATGAACATCTCCTTCTTCAATGTGTACAGCTGTGGCTACAGTCAGGACAGAAAAAGAAAGAGACTCTAGTTACAGCTAGATTAGCCAAATTTTCAATGAATCATTTGATTAAAACAAGCCTATTGTGGGGGAGAGTAACCACTGCATTTTTATCTCCACTAATAGACAATATTTCAAGGAAAAGAAATAAGTCTTCAAGGGTATTACAAGCAGAATCACGGCCTAGTTTCCAATGACTTTTAAAGCTGAATGACACAAAGACTGCTAGATGAACAATCTCCTAGCCAGACATCAGGCTTACATGAAGGAGAAGTACTGCATATGCTCTCATTGCATCAAAATGTCAGTGAAAATTCAAGTAAACAAAGCTTTGATTGAGTCTCTGCTTTATTAGACGCTATCACATAATGGCCTGGGTGGGAGGGAACGTTAAAGACCACCTACTTCTAACCTCCCATCCATGAGCAGGGTTGCCAGCCACTAGGTCAGGCTGCCCAGGATCACATCCAACTTGGTCCTGAATGCCTCCACAGATGGGGCATCCACAGTCTCTCTGGGCAACCTGTTCTAGCACCTCACCACACTCTGAGTAAAAAATTTCTTCCTAACATCTAACCTAAGTCTACCCTCTTTTGGTTTAAAGCCATTCCCCCTTGCCCTACCACTATCAGACTGTATAAAAAGTCAGTCCCCTCTTCTGCTTTTAAACCCCCTTCAAGTACTGGAAGGCCACAATGAGGTCTCCCCAGAGCCTTCTCTTCTACAGGCTAAACAAGCCCAACGTCCTCAACCCTTCTTCACTGGAGAGGTGCTGCAGCCCTTCAGACATCTTCGTGGCCCTCCTCTGGACCCGCTCCAACAGTTCCACATCCTTCCTGTACTGGGGGTCCCAGGCTGGGACACGTTTACCAATGTAAATAAGGTTTCCTGTGACTAAAGCATTCGCAACATCCTCCTTTACCTCCTTTAAGTGTGAGATCTCCTGGTACAGCTTTAAGCCCATATTCTTCTATTCTCTTGCTCACCATATTGTTCCACACATAACTCTGGTAGCTATGAATATACATTAAACGATTATTTCTTGGTATCTGGAGGTTAAAAAAAAAGTGAAGAAATTAGAAATATGTATTTTTCGGACTTTCTTTTAATCATAGCCCAAAAATGCATACATTTGAAGCATTACCTTCTCCAGCAACAGACCTAGCAAAATAATTTCTTGGTATACAGACTTTTAAAAAAAAATATTTGCAATTTGGAAAAAGGGTATGTAAAGAAATAATGCCTTTGTACATTTGAAATCCATACACACACAAAAAAGTGTTTAAATTAAAACTGAGAAGCTACACCTTTTTTTTTTTTTTAATTGAACAGCTCAAAGCCACAAAGCTGTTATAAAACGCTGAATTCATACTCGAGCTCCTGAAATGCTTAAGTAAACTTTGCAGATGTTAAGGCAGTGTTAGTCTAATTATCCTCATCATAAACAAGAAATTATTTATCAGCTCCTATCCTAGGCCCAATAATTTGCTGGTTATGAGGTATTTTCTCCAAAGATTTCTTCTTAATTACAGTACTTAAAAGTGACAGTGAATCCACCACCTCTATACAGTACTGCTTCATTAGCACTCTGTCAGTTTGATTTATACTTTTAAACTAACAGGGAAAACTCTGATTTTCTGCACCATTCTCAGATCCGTATTATACACAGCTACTGAACATAACTGTATGGTTTCCAACTTAAAGAGACTGTAGTATAAATGGGAGAGCTCATGATGTATACACCAATTAATGTCACACATTACTATGCAGCAGTACGTCAAGCAAAAAAGCTAGGATAAATGTAAAGATTTTACACAAATTTAGACTAACAGAAGCCTGATGAATGTATTTCAAATTCACTGTGATATCATAAAAAGAATATGTTTATTCCAGTAAATACCCCACAGCACTTTTACACTCACTATGCCAAATGCAGAGATTATGTTCTTCATTCCATACTTTAACAGTCCGCGTAGAAGCTGTCCTTCCACGCACCTTTTTACAGGTAGTTTTTTGAGAGCTGCTGCTGGATCTTTAGTCTTTGCCCATTCTTCTCTGCATTTTACTAAGTATCCCTTCTCAGCTAGAACAAGGATGCAAAATAAAAATATTTTAACTACACACACAAAAATTAATCCAATCTTTTGTTAAAAGAGTTGAAAAATTAATATTTCAGTCACAGTAACGGCAGAGATTAACAGAATCACTGAATATTTGAGGTTGGAGTGCTCCAAGTGCAGTCCAAACAGATTGTGTTTTAGTATGCAGATCCCTTTCCATATCCACTGCAAGAAACTGCACAGTAAGCCAAAAGAAACAGAAAGGCTGAGAACCTGAAGACTTCTCACTTGCTAAACTGGCTGAAGTTTAAATTTCAGAAGCTAAGCAAAGCTGTCCTCCCAAATGCCCTTTCAAATGAAAAGAATCAGAATCTAGAAATGGTTATTCCTCAAGATACAATTCTTTGGGGGGGGGGAGGGAAAGGAACACTTTATGTATTTCTCAGTCCTTACCTCCTGGTCGTGGTTTTAATATCAAATCCATTACTTCATTCCAGTTGTTCTGTAGAATAGCTCTAAGATCCAAACAGGAAAGTGTATTAAGAACTTACTAAATATATTTTATAATTTAGCAAACTCAACAAAATAGGTATCAGGTTTATGCAATATTAAAAGTAGTGGCGTTATGCAAAATACCTGCTGAAGCAAGATAAAAACAAGTTCTCTCATGAATCTAAAATCAAAATCGGCACATGCAACAGGATAGAAAAGCCTTTCAAGAAATAAATTAAGTTATAGAGATTAAGAGGAAAAAAAAAAGGATGGAAACACCACCTACCTGCCAATTTGATATGTAGGAACAGCTGTGGTTCCAAATCTTTGCATTCCATAGTAATTAATGAATCCAATTTCCCTGAGCGAGTTCATTGCTTGCTCTATCTGGTCATCAGTTCCTGTTATATTTCTAGCATTAAACAAACAAACAAAAAAAACCTGTCTATAACTTTTCTTAACCTTTTTAAAGGGCTTACACTATTTTAGGATCCCCAAAATAATAAAGCTCCATTAACATTATCCAACACGTATCAAATTCAATAACTTCCATGCCAATAGGATCTTTCTTCTTTGCTGTAAAAACAGATGACTGTATCTCTTTCCTGTTTGAGAGGATAAGAAAATAAAACAAAACATACCACCCTAACAGAATTATCTAAATACTAACACATTACCTGAGAACAACAGTGAAATGGTTCCCTTGCAGTTCTCCTAATTTCAGAGGATGATTCTTGTAACTGAAATTTCCTAATTTAAAGTTCATCAAGCATTTATTCAAATGAGCGAGTCTTTGTGCAGTGATTCTGAAAAAAAAGAAACAGACCAACAGTGACCATCCTGTTTAGAAAAGCAGGCAAGTTAAAGAAATATAACAATGCCATCATTTCAAAACAAAAAGCAGTGAGTCATGTTTCTGCCTTTTTAGTCAAAGAATTTTTACGTGACGTCTAAAAGAAAAGATAATTCTTAAGGCCTGCTTATTCAAGACAAAACATGTACTGTGACAAAACTGTTCATACTGTCTTCATATTTATGTTAGTGTATGCGCTCAAAAAAAAGTTGTAATATTGAAGTATAACATACCCTACACCACAAGCGTAACTCTTCTTTACACTGTGAATGTACTCAAGACAGCACAATCTTAATTGAGTAATTAGCAACTGTGTAAGCTCAGTGGAAACGAAGGAGCATGAAGTCTAACCTGTCACTGATTTCTGTCACTTTTCTTGTTAGCGTTTTGAGAAAAATGTCCTGTTCTTTGCATCACAGAGCTGGCTCTTTGACACTTCTACTAAAACTTACACCAAAATAGGTAAGTTTATCAAACAGTACGGCCAGTGCACTCAGCTCAGAGTGCCTCAGATCAGTAAGCTCTCCTTCCCCACTCCACCTGCCTCCAGTGCTCTACAGGAGAGTTTGGTACTGAACGCTACTGAACACCACCAGAATCAGCAGGTTCCTTGCTCGTAAGCTGCCCATGCTTACAACAGGCTGAGCTCTTGGACGCAATGTTAAAAGGAAACAGAACAGGACCTGAGATGGCTACACAAGTTCAGTTAATTGCCCACCGATAGGTAAGCCTGCTTTCAGAAATTAAAATCTGAGGCTTCTCACATGATTCACAAATTAATAATTCCCTTTATATGTGCAAGCGTATGCACATGCAAACCACTGGGAGAAAAACTACCAACAATGAAGTAGCGAATGAGTTCCTTTTAAGAAGGACTTGATCAAGTTTCTGGCATTTAAACCTCCGAATTCCTCCTCTTGAGGAGAATGGTTCTGAAAGAGCTGTAAAAAGCAACAGAGGCAGAATATTCTAGCAGCTAAACAGATATTGTAATACATGGCTGTGAGGCATCCTCAGTTACTGATGTAGCGCTAATTTCAAGTGCCTAGGAACCATGTAATTATCTTGGAGTATGCCAAAATAAATTTCATTATGGGAGTAGATTAAGGCAGGAAAAATTTCCTGTCTTTTTCCTACCCTTCTGGCTACTCCCAGATGGGAAAAGGCAGTGGTTAGCCTTCTCTGGAGCTGTTCTGAAAGTTCAGTGAGAAAGGAAACAGGATTGCAACTGGAGGAAGGGGAAACAAAGGCCAGGATGGAAATGAAACAATTTCCATCGCTGTCATTCTGCTTTGCTGCTGTTGCATGAGGGTCACGTAGTGTAGGAGCACATAGAGGCAAGTTGGGCCACTGCCTCAGCCTGGTATGTATATTCACATGTGCCCAGCCTCTGACTCAGGACACTACTGATGGAAAATATTAGCAATCACCACGGAATAAAAAAAGGGATTGTAGAATCTTCATTAACATGTGGCTCCAGTACTTAGCAAGATCAGGACATGAATCTGCCACTCATTAGGTGCGTACTGAGTCTTAGGATTTTAGTGAGGTAGTCAAGTGATACGCGTGCAAACACTCCAGTGCAATTCACTTACCTAAGAACAGCAATTTCTTGAACTGTTATAGCCCTTTTGTCTTTAGTTCCCATGTAAGAAAATATGTTTGGCTTCACTCTTAAAGGCAACAGTGAAAGATATTAAAACTATGACAGCAGACAGAGATTTGACATAGTTTTCAGCATGATCACCTAGAATTACTATTTTATATGAAAAATATGAATTTTATATTAAAAATAGAACATACACATATATAGGTAGATGCAGCCTAGTTCCGGGAAAGAAAATGCAATTTCACACTCCTGAATATGTGTGACATTACCTAAGTTATCTCTAAGTACGTAAAACACAGGGAAACCTTCCAGACAGATTCACTTCTAGCACAACTATGCTTTCGAACTACAAGACTTCAAACACTTCCTTACATAAATGCACTCAGTTCACAAAGGTGTAGTAATCACTATCAAAAAAATAAATAATTCACAACACATTCATTTCTTCCTTAAACTTCCAATAGCATGTCTGCTTGAGTAATATGCCTGCACATTATGTGAGAATATAGGAAGTTAATTTAAAGATTGTTCCATTTCTCTCCTCAAGAAGAAAATTTCCTTTCCTTCCCTCTGTTTCCAGTTATTCCATCAGTGGGCACCAGATGGTAGCAGGATTGCCACTGCGTATATATTTCCACCAAACTACACCTGCAATAGTCTCTTCTTATGTAGAAATACTAGTATTGCATGGCATAGAGGCTGAAGCACAAACATTTACTTTGGGACAGAAACAATGAAGAGGAGTGAAAAAGCAGGCAATAAATCACTGAATTGACCAAATTTAAAAATCTTTCATCTGTAATTCATTATGTTCCCATCATGCCTTTTACAAATCTTCTTGTTGCTGCACTTGACGGGCTGAAAGGAACTTAGACTGTGTTTGTCTAGAGAAATTAATACACAGAACTACAGATTATCAATCAGTGCTTAGGAACAAATTAACATAATATCACAACAGTATATGACACATGCTCATAACATACTTTTATGTATACATATACATATATATACATATACATATATATATATGCACACACTTGAAACAAATAGCTTTTAAGTTATTTTAATTGAGGCTATGGGCCACCTTGCCTTTCTCCAATCAGCCCATTTGAATTGCAGGCTTCTTTGCCATTGAAATAATGGTAGAGTCTTTTAAATTACTTGAGATCACTTGGCCCTCTCCTTCTGAAACTTAAAGTTACAAATTCGATATTCTAAAAAAAAAAAAAAAAAAAAAACTTTTTTTTTTCTTTTTTAAAGAAAAAACTTTGAGTAAAGAGTAGACAACAGTAACCACTTGTGTTGCTCTTACATTACCCCCAGGCATTACATTTACGTTAACACGAAACAGGCAGAGGGAAGTCTGCATGCTAGACAAGTTGACAGAAACAACAGTCTTACCTTAAAAATTTTGATAGGACATTAATGGCATCCATAGTATCCTTGTTCTCCTTGTACAGTACAAAATGGCAGTAGCTTCCCCTGGATTTTGGCCAAGAGTGTTTTCTTGGATCTTTAAAAACAAAAGGTTAAAGTGTTAAAAGCGTCTCTTTTTAACTATTTCAATGAATACGGTTGCCATTGCAGCTTCATTTAAAACAAATACACAATAATCAGTTTCTGATCATTTCCATCTGCTTTAAAAAAAAAGAAAAATTAAATATTGACAGTAAAAGCCACAAAGCACACTGAAAAGTACATTCTCCCCTTCCACTGTAAATTGTAAATGTAAATTTCTGTTTAATCAATCCTGTAACCTAGAAAGGCTCGAATGAACCGGTGAGTTCCTTGTCATGAAACTAGCTAAAAAAGATCCCCATGTCACTTGAGTGCCATCTCATCCGATTAAGCTCTTCAAAAACTTTATCATTATTCCGACTTTCAGCCAGTAAAATAAAAGCCACTCTAAATTTCATCTAGCGTCTAATTAAAAGATGAGGACCACTGGAGAACTGTTCGTATGAAGACTACAGTATTATTTATTATTATTATTTAGTATGCAGACAGTAAATATGTTTAAGCTTCATTAAACTTTTTACCAAAAGACAGCTCTTCTTGCCTTTTTTTTTAAAGAAAGTACCATCTACACAAATACTTCTCTTAAAATTTCTCATGCTATAGTTTGAAATACTATACACGCAGTTTTTAATCACTTAAAAATTATTCCAATGACTGCCTTGTAGCATCGAATCTTAAGCAAAGTCCTCCACTGCAGACACCATACAGTTTGCTAGAACATAAATTCAGTCAAAAGCCTGTTGAGATCTCACGCTGCTGCTGGTCTACTTGTGAGCCACCACTGTTCTTAAGCACACTCAGCGAAATCCTGCATTTAGCTTGAAGAGCAAGATACCTCCATGAAGAACTCATTAATAAAAGAGACGAGAGGAAAACAGAGCAGTTCACAAGGAAAGTCTTCTCCCTCCAGAACAGGTCTTCTTATTTAACCAATCTATCTTGCACACAGTCATTGCGACACCCTCCAAGAAGGGAACCCTTATCAGGATTAGACTAAAAGTTCTCTACACAATACACCAAGACACTCCCCAGCTCTGGGCATGACAGCCACAGGGTGCCTGTCCCCACACTGCCTGCCGTGCTGATTACTGGAAGGCTGTAGCTATAGTCCCAGTATTTAACCATTCCTCACCCAATACATCAAGGTATTCAATCAAGAAGATGGGCTGGAAGGGTAGCCTGCGTTCCTTATTGCTATTTTCCAGAGTCATGTTACATATTTCACAGTAAAATCATATTTCCAAGCCTTTTTCCAAATCTTTTCCTGCAACTTGAAGGCTAGAAGCTCTTTGTTAAGATCAGGATGTATGATACATAAAGTTGTATAAATCTGGAAATTGGGTTTTGAAATAGAATGCTGAAGGGTAAAGTTTAGGCTTAAAGAAATCAAAGGGAAATCTACCATAGATTTCAAACAGTATCATCAATCCTGATAATTCACATCACTTATCACGGGCAGATCTTTTCTGCACTGAATGGCTACTGACTATCCTGCACTAGCAAAAAAAGCAGTAGCACATGCCCAATTCTTGGCTGTTTCTGGGAATTTTAAACACTACTTGTATGTAGATTGTTTTGGGTTTAACTTCGTTTTGTTTTAGAACTGTAACTAGTTTGGCCAGTCTTATCACAATTTAGGAGGTCATAATGGTTGGCATTTCATTTTGTTAGCATGAAATGTCAACATCTCTTACCTGTTGCAGTTCTGACCTCTGTCCCAATGCATAGCATAAAGAGCACAAAAGAGTAGCATTTAATTTTTAGACTGTCAAAGGGTTTTTAAAGGTGAACATGCAGGTTTATGGTTATGGGGTTGTTTATGCTTTAGAGCATCCAACAGTTAGGTGGTGGATGACAGCAATTTAGACAGTTATGCAATGGAATCGTGCAGAGGCAAACGGTGAACATATGGAAAGCTTCGATCGGAGACACAACAAACTTCATTTGTGAACGATGATGGAACAGCAATTTACTGACAATTTAAAGTATCTTGGGTGTGAACTTACTATAGACACGAAGTAACTTCTAATTTTAAGATTTTAGGAAGCTATTTTTGCTAATTGTTTACATTACAAACAAAAGTAATCAGATATCTCTCAGCTAAGTGTTACACATTTCTGAAGTGTTTCTGCCTGGGGAACCCACTCAGGACTGAGAAGTGTTGGTGGCTATATAAACATGGAAGACACACAATCCTGACTAAAAGCAACTTGCAGTCAAAACTCGCATTCATTAGCACTTACACACACCCACTGAAACTGCACACATCTCCACCAACGTGCACAGGTGGCTGTGGCATCACAACTTAGGAGGCCAAGTTTAGATAGATGATGCTCCTTGGCATCACAAGATGGTGCTCCAGATAATATTTTACTCCTAGAGATACATCACTAAGTTCTTTTCAATGTATTCCAAATTACTTGAATTCTTCTATACGGTATTTGTTAAATCAGACTGACCGAATAAATAAACGAACTCAACTGTAACAATGGTTAAAGAATATATGCAAGCAGAAGGGAAAGGTGAAGGTAAAAACATTACAAACTGACGGACGAGAAAACTGGCTGAGGAGAATTTTGTGCTGGTAAGTATACATATCCATGCATAATGCATGCAAATATACACATTTTCTAAATGATTAAACAAGATACGCAACATGTTATAATTTGTACCAATAAACGTACAGCATTCCTGCACTCACTTAATAAAAGTCTTAGAAGTAATAACTAAATTGAATGCGGAGATGGTCTTATTTCAAATTTTAAATTATCCTATTTCCTTGTCTTTTCCTTTCTCCATCTCCTTCATCTTTAAAATGAAAGGGCTAGGTTTACATATTACATCACTTACAAAAGGTTGAAATGAAATAGTAATCAATCAGTTCAAATCAAATCTTAATAATAGTTAAATATCTTAATAACAGTTAAGTGTCCAAAACTGCATTTAGACAACTCTCCCAACTTGCAGGAGGAACAAAGTAATAGTAACATTAAAAAAAAAATGTAGAACACACAAATTTATCTCCCACAAGTAAGACAAGATTTGGTAAGACTGAAGAAGTGGATAATACTGCATTTTGAAAATCTTTCATTACTTCTATTACTCCAAAACTGTGACTATAATCAGTATAGACAATCTTCTGAAAATAAAATTTGCCTTGAAAGCAGAAGTAGCCTTATAACTGAAACTATCTTAAAGGTCACAGTAAATACTCTTCTATGATGTCTATATAAACAGTAACTGAGAAAACAAAACATCTCTAATCAAGTCACTGAGAATTTTGTTATGAATTTTCAATTCAGGATTACACCGAGTACATTTCAGCTGCAACCACAATGCACATTTACATTTCCAGGCAAGTTCATGAAAGCCCACTTCGAACAATACACAGAGTAAAGCCTCTATTTTTCCTATTTTCATTGTAATAGCAAAATATCCTCTTGCTTCTAACATAATTGCACTTGATTAATGATTTTGAAAGAAAAATGAGTAAAAAAATTAAATTGTAGATACTTGTTGTGTTTCTAGTTATTTTAGATGCACAGTATCAGTACAAACAAGCCAGACTACATTAGGATGTACACTCCATGTGAAGCACTTTCTAATGATGTAATTTTTTATTTTAAATTTTCAGATTTATTTTAGCATTTACTTTACCCAACTGCTGTGATACTGAAACTCACTTGCCAGCGCTTTTTTCCCAGCAGCATGATAGGCAATAATGTATTTTTTTCCGTCTCGATCTTCTGTTTTAGTCTCCAGTCCAGGAAACAAAGATTTAACAGCTTGGTGGATAACTGTTCTTTTTTCTTTAGTGTCTTCAATGACCTGTGTTGAAACACAGGCGTGCACAAACAAAATTAAATAACACAAAAGGAAAAGGACTCCTCCAGATTTAAAGTTTTGCATGGTTAAAAAAAACCTATTGAATCACACCAAACTACTGAATAGGTGCACTTTAAAAAGTCTGGCCTAATCATTAGTTTGAAAAATAATAAAATCCTACAAATCCCAGAAAGCCAAAAATTTTCAAGACTAATTCCCCAATTTTGACCTTAGTAAAATTCCCTGTTCTAGCAACAAATCTGGCAAAAAAAAAATTTCTACATGAAAAAGAAAAAAAAAATGACAAGGTAAGATTACTTGGAGATTACGTAGCCTAAGATCACCTAGCCTGGAGAAGAGAAGGCTCTGAGGGGACCTTATAGCAGCCTTCCAGTACCTGAAGGGGGCCTACAGGAAAGCCGGGGAGCAATTTTTTATAAGGGCATGCAGCAACAGGATGAGGGGAAATGGCTTTAAACTGGAAGAGGGCAGATTTAGACTAGATATTAAGAAGAAATTCTTTACTGCAAGGGTGGTGAGACACTGGCACAGGTTGCCCAGAGAGGTTGTGAATGCCCCCTCCCTGGAAGCAGTCAAGGCCAGGCTGGATGGGGCTTTGAGCAACCTGCTCTAGAGGGAGGTGTCCCTCCCTACAGCAGGGGCTTGGAACTAGATGATCTTAAAGGTCTCTTCCAAACCCAAACCATTCTATGATTCTATGATTACTTAATATGTTAATGCTTCTTTGAAATGATCAGACCTAATCCTATTCTATTATCTAACTCAAATTCAGCAGCTGTTCTTCAAAAATATGGAATATTTGACTATTCAGAAACACGAAGCTTTATTTTGTACTTCGTTTATACTTCTTGTTACAGAATACCAAGTTTAGCCTCTTTTCTATTAAATTACTAAACAGTGGCCTTTGAAATAATCTTTTTATCAGGATGGATGTTTTTTTGATACTTCTCAAATAAATATCTTACAAAACACTGCTAGACAGAGAAACAAAACACTGCAAGAAAATGTTAACACTGCAGAAATTAAGACATGTTTGAATTCAGGTGTCCCACTGAAATCTAAATAACTACTCACGTGCATAAATTTGAGTGTCTGTAATGCTTTAAAGAATTGCATCCTAAGTTAGCAACATTTCAGCATTAGCTGCTGCAACATCACGTTCAAGCTGCTCTCATACCTGACACGCATTAGAAAGGTCATAATTTCCACTCGCTCTTATTCCCTCCCCACAAATTTCATACCATTTATTCATTTTACCTCTATGGCTACACTAGTTTCCTTATTCTTAAGAAGCTGAAGCTCCTCTAAACGCTGTTTGTCTTCATCTGACAAAACGGTGAATGTTTCTTCCGACGGGTCCTGACACATATCGAAGGGGGAAAAACAAACATCCAGTAACCCACATGAAACAAGTTTCATTCTCTTCATGTTTTTGCACATTCGCTGTTACCGAACCTTTAACACACAATTTACCTCATCATCCACTGGAACAGTGAAGTCATCCAAATGGCTCACGCGTCCATCTTTGCCTATTTCGTGAACAACGAAGTCTGAGTACCTGATGGGAAAAAAAGCACAGGAAAACTGCACTTAAAAAAAAGAAATTCCACATCACAGAATCCTTTCCTAAGAAACTGTATGTTTGTAGAATTCATTCAAGGGTCCGCAAAAGAAACTTCAGCTATGAGAAAACTGTACCTATTCCAACCCCTCAGAATATACCAAGAAGCAGAAAGTGTAAGATAACTAAACAAAGTAGATGTTTGCAGATATCCAGCAGGTGCTGTAGTTACCTGCTAACAATTAAGACTATTACTTTGCTACAACTTAAACACAAATGCATTAACTGTAGGTTAGGAGTTCAGTATAGTTTCCAACAACCTGCTGGACAAAATACATGTTAGCCATTCTCTAAGGAAAGCGGGACGAATAGAGCTCTGTTTCATACGTTCAGCTGTAGAGAACACTTTCCAAAATAAGCTATTCTGCATCCTCTGTCATAGCAACAAAAAAATGGACTACCATGTTTTGGATTGAGTCACTATGCCCAACAATGAAAAATCCTAACTTCAAAGGAGTTGAGACGCTCTACGTTGCACCTGCTACATTATTTTTAAGTAGCAACCACTTGTAACAAAAAAAAAAACATAAGTTTATAAATGTATGAATGTTAAAAGTTTTTAAAAAAACTTCACCATGGGAATGTCTCTACAGCACCCCTCCAAGCCCATGTTTCTACATGCACCGTGCTTTTGTGGAGCCATACATCTTATTGGCAGAATTCCTTCCTTAAGAGTGTTCTGTATCCTCTCTCTCATTATCTGTAGCTGTCTAGACATGCTAGTGATGGTTACCATAAAATTGCTGGGATTAAGTTAATTAGAGGTGTTATAAACTGGCATCAAAGTAAAACTGCCAGTCCACAAACGTTTCTACCACACAGCTACCTCTGGCCACTTCAGTTTGAAAACTGGCAAATTTCCCAAAAGGCATTTCAGCACACACTGTGCTCACCAGAGAAGGCTTATGCTAGTGTTCAGTGCTGCACAGAAAGATTTAATACATCAAAAGTACATTTCATTTTATATCATATTACATATTTTATTATATAAAATTATCTATATGTGAAGTTAGTATTCAAAACCAAGGACTTGGTGGTGAGTAAAACAAAACTGCCTTGCTAACGATTTTCACTTCAGAGTTTTTGTATTTGCACTCAGAGTTTTATTCAAAGGTATTTAAATTAAAAACCAGAATTTTTATGGGGAAAAAAGCTACTAGTAGTCAAACCTATTATTAAGTACATAATGTAAGATCCATACCCCGCATTATAAAGCTCCCTTTTACGTTTTGTAAATTACATTACAACTGATTGGAGTATACTTTAAAGCCTAATGGACTATCTGTCAATATACACATGTAAATACTGCAGCACAAAAGTCAGGGAAAAACAAGGGAGAACTGGAGAGGGATGGCTTCAGTATTAGGATAATGTACCGCATCTTGTATCAGCACTGAAGAGTTGTGTGAAAGGCAGCTGTATCGCACAAAGTTTTATGCTGCATGCTGCTGCCACAGAGTAAGTTAAATGGCAAAGATCAGTGTAATCATCTACCTCTATCCACACTGAGCCTCCCTGTCCAGGGTTCCATTCGGTAGGAAAGAAAAATAAACCAAAACCAATCCAGAAAGATGCCAAATTAAACATTTCTTTCAATCATAGCATCATGAAAAGAAATTGATGAACCTCCCAAATGGCCGCACATAATCCAACTGCATCCCATGAATTAGAAAAGGAAAACAGAGAACAGCTGCTAACACAGGAAATTAGCATACAAAACAAGACAAAGAGTTACCTCTCTTTTAAGATTCCAGAAAATCCTTTATGACAGCTAACAAATTTAGTTATGCCAACATCGCTTTCTGTCAGTCCATGCTTCATCATGTCTGCAAAGCTCTCTGGATCTCCATCTTCATCACTGTCCTCTAGCTCCTCATCTTGCTCCTCACCTTCCTCATTGGGAATTACTTCATTTTTTGCGTCCTCAAGCAGAGATTTGTCAGGTTGTTCTGTTACAGTCTGAACACTCTGCTCAGAGTTGCTTCCTGTCTTTGAGTTCTCTGAGATCTTCTGTCTTTTAATTTCATCTGCATTAGCCGCATCATCCTCGGAATGAGGACGTTTCAAGGATACGCTATTCATTTCTACAGTTTCCATATTTAAGGCACAGTGTAGGATAGAAAGCCCTGAGAAGCAAGAATGGCTTACTTCCTCGTTTGCTTAAGAGCAAGATCAATACATAGCCTCTTCACTCCAAGGACTGTGCACCCTGCAACAGTTCAAGGAAACCATAAACTTTCTGCATTTTTTTTTTAGTTAAACATCAAGTAAAGGTGTTTTACAGCTCAAACAACATGACTTGGAAATAAAGGAGATGTTAAAGGCACTTAATGCCCACCCAAAGGCAGCATGCACATTAGACTACAGAAGAGCAGGATTCAACACTACACAATCCCTTTACCACCATCACTTTTGCCATCACAGCTGGATCCAGCCCTGTCCATGCAGACTCTGCTGTCAACAGTAATTTAGTGCCTATCAAGCTTTCTGTTCCCACGTCTTCTGCTAAACGTAACTACTCTCAATTACTTCTCGTTCTACCAAGACTTCATCTTGCCACGTTTGAGAGAGGATGGCTTGATTCCCCTTGCAAGGATTGGGAGAGGATGGCTTGATTTTCCTAAGCCTAAAACCTCTTCCTCTTTTCTATGTGCATCTGTTGTAACACACACAATCCCATACGGAGCTCAACATGGCAATAATTCAGATCAAAAGGTAACAGGGAAAAGATAACAAAATCCTTGGACGAGTGGGACAAACAAAACACAAGCAAGTGAAATGATCTATGAGAACACAGTATGACTACTTACACTGGTGGAGCAGGCTCTTCACCGGCAACTTCAGCCACCACCTTTCTGTCAGCAGAACCCAAACATCAAGGTCTGAAAAACAGAGGCAAATTTAACTCTCTTGAGAAGGCTTTCCAAGAGGAGGAAACAAACAAACCAAAAAAAGACAACCTTTCAGAGCAGACCAACAAGAAACAAGCAAAAAAATTAATGTTGCGAGGATATCATCAACTGCCCTGTGGCTGTTACAGTTGCTTCCCGCTGCCTCCACAATGGACGAAACCTACCGCATGCCAGAATTCCCCTCTCTAGAAGTGCTGACGCATATCGAAGAAAGGGAGCAGACAGCAAGCTGGAGGCACAATAGAAAGTGTGTGAGGATACAGGGAGGACTGTGAAGGAGACACTGCAGGGGATGGCTGAAGATGCACTCCTGGAAGAAGGCACATCATTCCAGAGCAGGGACACCTTGAGGAGCCCACATGGCAGCAAGGTCCTTTATTATTTTTCCAAATGCTAGACAGCAGTTTTGTTTAATTTTAAAGGATATGTTTTTAAAGGAGGACTCATGACTAAGTCATTAATCATCCTCTGCTGAGTTGTTAACTGACAGCTACTGCTAGCCACAGCTCATCTTGTTGTTGGGACTTTCCATTGTATAGCTAACATAAATGCTTTGCTTGAAATGAAGGACTGAAAAAGGAAGCTAAAGAAAGGGCAAAAAGGATATACGGAGATTTATAAACTGAAAGCTATATTCAAGGAGTGAAAAAACATGCAGAAGAAAGTAAAATAATCAAGGAATCTACCTTTAAGGAGGACACAATAATTTCAGTTTGTCCTCAAATAAAAACCTTCTCTTAAAAGTAAGGCAATTGTATCCAAGAGAAGCAATTCACCAGCATTTCCATATTCTTCCAGTATCTTCTAAACATACAGAGCCCTGGCTGAAAAGCACCGGCGGGGACAAGGCTTCTAGATGGCTCCTGAGACCCTCTGGGTGGCAAATGAAACCAAAGCGAGCACACTGAAATCCCCTGAAATACCTGCCAAGGAGATAATGACAAATCTGCTGTTTGTAAAATAGCCAACAAATGATAACAAATGGTTACAAGAACTCAGTGTCGGCCATAGATGTCCCAGTGCTGCTGGACACTGCCCACGCTCACAAGAGACTTGCAGACTGCGTCCTGCACCTGATGGAGACCAGGGCCGTGTTCTGGGGGCTGAGTTCTGAGGGCCATGACTGGAAGAAACGTGCAACGCCCACAGTGGCTGGTCACTACAGGAGAAGTCTGGCCTTCTCCTGACAGCTGAGCAGCTGCCTCAGCTCCTTCCCTCGCAAACAGGTGTTTCCATAAAAGCCGGATTCTGCACAGAGCGAGGCCGTGCAGCAGTTTCACCAGGGACAGAGATGGATCTCCTGCTACGCGCACTGGGCTGCCTGTCCCCCCGGAGCAGCACGGAGCGGCTGCTCACAGCGCGGCCCCCGTCACACAGGGCGACTCAGCGCGGCCGGCGGGCACACGCGGTGAAGCAGCAGCGCGGGGCTGGGCCCTGCGGGGCTCGGGGCCGGGAAGGCGGCCTCGGAGCGGGCGGCAGCGCCAGGCCCGGCACCGGCCCGGAAGCGGCCGGCAGCTCCCTGGGGCAGCGCCGCTCGGGCGGGAGAGCAGGCCCGCGGCCCGCGGAAGTTGGCCCGGCAGCCGGGAGCCGCGCGGAGGCGGCGGGCCGACACAGAGCCCCGCGGGGCGGCGGCGCCGAGGGAGGGCAGAGCTCCGCCCGCCGCCGGGCAGCGGGTGCCACTTACCGCACGCGGGATCGGGAGGCCGGGCCGGGCCGCTGGGAAAGCGGGAGGAGGCGCGGGGAGCGCGCCGTGCGGGCCCGCCCCAGCGCCGCTCCGCGTGTGTGAGGGCGGGCGTAGGAGGGAGGCCGGCCCCGGCACCGCCCGCGCCGCGGGCTGAGGTGAGCGCCCGCTCCTGCCATGGCGGCGCTGCGGGGCGCACTTCGGCAGCCTCGTCGTGTTGGATTCCAGTTTCCCGGGCAGCGAGCCGAGGGCAGCGGTGGTGCCCGTCAGCGCCTGTCCTTCATCTCCGGCCTGCTGAAAGTCCCTTGGCAAGTGAAAAAACAGTGCTTTGAAGCATCTAGGGGAAGCAGGCGGGAATTTACTATGAATTCCTCAAAAGTACAGCAGCTCTACAGAAGCAGCTTAATTTTCCCCCGGCCAGCTGCTGGCAGTGAGTCACCTCCGCGAGCCGCTGCCCCCCGAGCTCTCCTGCCGGCCGTGCTCACCGCGCTCAGTCCCGGGACAGGCGGTGCGAGAAGTGCCATGTCGGAGCCTGCGCCGTGCAAATCATGGGGCCATTACAGAACCACGCTATGTCTGCGCTATGTGTTCTCTGACCTTGTTGGAGTGTCGGTGTTCACCTTTCTGTTTCAAGCGGTAGTGCAAAAATCATCGTTAACTTCCACACGTATAATTTGTCTTTCCTTTTAAGACCCTTTGTAGCATATCATAATGATGGCTAATCTCGTATTTCTTCTTTGCCGCTATTAATGCCGCTCCTTAGCTGCTTCTTATTCTCTAGTCATACGTGATCCTGCCCCTCTGCTCTGCGCTGTGAGACCTCACCTGGAGTACTGTGTCCAGATGTGGAGTCCTCAGCACAGAAGAGACATGGACCTGTTGGAGCACATCCAGAGGAGGGCCACAAAAATGATCCCAGGGATGAAGCACCGCCCCCCCGTGAGGACAGACTGAGAGAGCTGGGGCTGTTCAGCCTGGACAAGAGAAGGCTTCAGGGAGATCTGATAGCGGCTTTTCAGTATCTAAATGGGGACTGTAAGAAGGAAGGGGACAGACTCTTTAGCACGGTCTGTAGTAAATTGGAATTTCACACTTCGAATTTCATCATCCTAATAGAAACCAGGAGAGGGAAACGGGTTTTGTGAGCCTCTGCAGATGGGTCAGCAGTGGACAGGACGCAGTGACAGACATGGCAGAGTTTGGTGCTTCAAACAACTGTGGAGCATCACTGAGGATCCCAGAGTTGTGACTGCAGTTTTCCAATTCCCAGCCTGTCTTGGCAGTAGAGGAAATGTGAAGAAGAGCTATGTGTCATTTGAATAGTCCTGTCATCTTACCAATTACTACTATAGCTGCTGTACATAGGTGTTGCAAGGTCATACCTTCACCCATCCAAGCCAAAGACATGATATTATCTGCCTGAAAATATCTGCCTGGGCAATCCTTCAGCAAGACTTCTCCCACACATCAGTCCAACTTTTTTTTTTCTCTTGTAACTTCTTGCTTCTTTCATGTTGCACGAGAGGTTCCCTAAAACATTAATTTTTCCTCCTCCAGATTCCTACACTAAGTACCACTTTGTCTACAAAGTCCTTGTCAGTAATTAAGAAGCTCATACGTTACAACCTCTGCTTGGTATGATAATTACCCTACTGCTAGCTCTCCCTGTTGACTGTGTTCATCTTCCACCCATTACCATTAGCTTGAATTGAATAGAATTTGGAGTGGTATGAAGTGCCTCACACAGGGAAGAGCCAGCATTTTGAAGGACCTGCAGGTGGTACCACAAGGTAAATAGATAATGATATCATTTCTATGTATTTCTCAAGTTTTCTAATATATTGAGCAAATTTCATTACTCCTTTCTAAAACCAGTAAGCAATCTCCAATTTATTAAAGAACTAATTGCCTGTTGGAGAATCTACAGGCAAAATCCTTGAGACTGGCCTTCCTACTGCTTGGGGGCAGGAAGGAGGGAATCTCCAGTTCTGTTTCTGAAATAAAACAGAGCCATTATGACCAGTAGAGAACATCAGAGCTTCAGAATGGTATATTTGGTCATGTTCTGTTACAATGCTTGAGTGCAGGCAGACAAAGAGCAGCATGTAGTCATCACCACTTTCTCTTTCATTTAGTCAAGTGTTCCTTTTTACGCATGAAAGTATAAGAAAATATGACTGCAGCTCTAACTTGATTTTTTTCCTCAGGTTAGTTTAACAACTAAAAATACTTTATGGTTTTAATATACCAGTCAAGTGGTATTATTAAAATGATATTTTAATCTCAATTAAAATGTGAATATCAGTTATTTAATGCAACTTAAAGGAACTTTCTTTCATTGGAAAAATGATGACCAGCCATAGTTCTGGCCTGTAATAAGTTCAAGTTGATAATGGCTTCCTGTGCTCAGGCTCGCCAGGAGGGGGAATCAGGACATCGCACACTGGCAAGTGGGAGTGTAAATCTGGCTAGGAAGAGAACTCATGTCAGGAGCATGTCGAGTCAGTCTCCTTCAAGCATGATCCTCGAAAACCCAAAGGTACAAATGTGAGGTGTTCCCACTCTGTGGAAAAAATAATAAAAGAAAGCACAGGCAATCAGGGTGATAAGTTGTAATTTTTACACCCTTTGCACCAGCTGCACTTAACTGGTCTGAATTTTACCTG
This sequence comes from Numida meleagris, assembly GCF_002078875.1. Taxonomy (NCBI): domain Eukaryota; kingdom Metazoa; phylum Chordata; class Aves; order Galliformes; family Numididae; genus Numida; species Numida meleagris. The sequence continues at coordinate 13,765,090 of NC_034409.1, read as the reverse complement.
TGTCGCTAGTAGCACCACAGAACTATTAAAAGCCTAATGTATTTTTCATATGTAGGTTGTTTGCATTTCTAATGCCTATTTTGAAGCCTTGTGTGAAGAGAAAAGTGGAGGTGATAATTCATTAGCGAGCAAAATCTAAAAGTAAAGCATTATGAAAAAAAAATTGTTATGGAGAGAGATAGAGAACTTAATGCTCAAGGTAAACAATTTTGATTAGGAAGTTCTTTGAAGTATGTTGAGAGCAGTCCAAAAAGAATCATATAGACTTCCAAAATAAAGACAAAAAATTTTGAAGTTTATGGAGCTTTTAAGGGCTATTAACTTAAAGGCCATTACCTTTAAGTCGATTCTTATCTTTTTTCCTTCCCCCATTCTATTTTAAAAATGAAAAGGTGTTTATTTTTCAAATTGATTTCTCCAGTTCCCTTGGTCAATTAGTCTGCAGTAGGAGTAAGGTAGAGAAGCATATTTTGTAGACATACTATGAGAATTTTAGGCAGAGAAGACTTATTCTTTTGACCAAGTTTCTCTCTTAAAATATATATATATATGAATAGCTGCAAACAGTCAGGAATTGTGCTATACTCCTGCTGGTTAGGAGTACATGTGTCTAGAATGTTTGGTAAAACTAATCATTGAATTTGTGGGGTAACTGTTGAATGCATTTGTACCTTTTGTTTTTCTGTTAGAAGTTTGGAAGTTAGGTGGCCCATTGATGGAAGCTGTTTAGAAGTTAGATGGCCTGAAGGTTGGCAGCACTGCACACAAAACAGGATGTTTCTGCCCACAGGTCCAATGTCTCTATCTTTGAGTGGCAGCATTTGATTTTTGCAAGGACAGTAAAGAGCAAGTGTTGCAGGGACTGGGAGTCCGAGCTGGGGGAATAATTACATATTTCTTCCCCCACCCATAATTATCTCAGGAGGCCTTTCACCTCCAGGGTTTGGAAGACCTTTCTGTGTACTTTGGCTAGTGCAGTGTGGATGGGAAGAGGAAAACAACCAAGGCAGCACGCACACAGAGCCTGAATTATTACCTGCCAGGGGGGCCAGCTGCTCTCACTGCTCTCCAAGGCCACCGAGCAGCAGGGATGCTGCATGGTGCTGGGTGGGACCACCTCCTGCAGCATGGCTGTTGCCTCATGTGCAGGGGGAAAAGCAGAACACTGCAGAGGTGGAGGGAGAAAATGAGCCGTGCTGCTGTGTGTGTGCCTGCCTGCCCTGGCCATGCCTGCTGTCACACTTGGTTTTCCATAAAATTTCTTTGATTGTCTTTGATCACTGTTATTGGTGTGAAATGTTGTACCCTATTAAGCTACCAGCAAAATGCCTGTTGTCCTTAGCACAACTGGATCTGGCCACTGAAAATGCTTTAGCAGTCATGGCATAAATGTCAAATGTTGATAGACACAAAGCTGAAATGGACTGTGGCAATACCTGTGGTATGCTTCTAATCATAGCTGTGAATCACATTAAAATCTCGCTGTTCAACACTCGTACTGAAAATCAGGACGCTTCTGTTTGGCTCTCTTGTAGGCTGTGGCAACACCATAGCATTCCCTCTTCATATGCCTAATTATTCTCATAGTTTGAGGACAATATGACCCAGAGTACATGCAGTCCTTTGCCTGTCTATCACTACCTTCTTTCCTGCTCTCAGGAGATACTGTTGACCCTTCTTTCTCTTACAGATTTGTCCAAACTGATTAGCACTGGCAAAAGTAATCCTCGTTTCCTCCTGGCTATTTGACAAAAAGAGAACAACGAACTTCACTTTACTGCCTAGGAGTACAGTAAACATTCATTATTTCAAGTATGGTGATAAGAGCATATTGCACCACAGTGCCATCTCATAGCAGTTTGTTTGGCTGAGCATTCACTGGGCCAGCACATCGCCACTGTCAGCATGCAAATAAGCTCTCCCATGCAGCTGAGAATGACGGCCAGAAGCCTGAAAATAACCCAGCAAAGTGTGCCTGTTGTAAGGAATGAGAGGTACTTGCCAACTTTTAATCGCTGGGCTTAGTGACTGGCATGACAACATTTTTCTGATGGGGAAATTCTTTACAGGCAGTTGGAAGGTCAGGAGGCTGTCTGAAACACTCAATGGCAAAATAGAGTTAGCCTTTCAGTGAATGAGGTTGCTCAGGTACCTGCTTGGTGTTCCAATGGGAACATGCAGTGCATTCTAAGTGCAGCCACCTTCACTGTATGTTTCAGTGTACAAAATTACCTTCTAATTAAAAAATAAGCACAGTGGTGGGAAGGATTCTGCTTTGAGTCTCAGCTTGGCTGTGGGACACGGCGCGAGCCGTGTAGTGGGCTCTGAAAGTGGTTTGCTTGATTCTGTTTCTCATGTCAGATATTTGCCAATGTTGCTGATGAATAGTAAGGAAAAATTCTGAAAAAGCCCTAAGTGATGAATTAGAGTATTAGTTTAGTATTTCTGCTGCCAGACAGTCACGCAGTCTCTGGAGTTACTGCAGAAGGTTTAAAATGTTGAGAGAGGAAGAGGAATTCCAAATATGTTTCTTCATATCCAGATAATCTCTGAATTTAAACTCTAATAAAGCTTTTCACCAGAATGAGATGTTAACTAGCCAACGCTTTATTCAGACTTTTGTTAAACAACATTTACCTCTGCAGAAAGGCACCAAAACGGCACTATCTGTGCTACTCTGCTTCTGTGGAAACTGTGTGTTGGAGCGGAATAGGAAAAATGGTGGAGAAAAGGAGAGCGGTAGCGTTTTTGGCTGAAGTCCTGTTGGCCAGCCCCAGTTTCAGCTGGGATAAGTCAGCCAAGCAAGGCCTCAGTGCTGAAGCCTTGACAGTTCTTTTTCCTCCTCCTCCTAACTTGTGCCGAGGGAGGAGTCTTTTCTTCACAGACACCATTCAAAAAGTGCTTGCTAAAGCAATTTATCCGTACCTTCCCCTGATTTTTCACACAACAAGAATTTTAGTCAGTCAGTAATGTTAGTCAATAGCTGCCTACACTGGTAGGGTAAGTTTTTTTCTGAAAAAAACTTCTATTGACGCACATGTTGCACAGTCACTGGTCTTCTAAAAAGCACCACTGTATTCTTGGAAAGAAACTCTCCTCTTCCAAGACTGAAAAGACAAACTTTTCTTCATTCAGAGGTTTCCAAAATATGCGTATTTTTGATGGATTGCCAGGAAAGACAGACAGCCTTGACCAGTAAACTCGGCTCTGTATTTTCGCTTCCCTAATAGCTGTTTCACTGACATTCATATTGTTTTCTCCTGGAATAAGACATCTTTCTTAAAACTAAAATATGAATTAACAGAAGAATATATTATATTCTTTTTCCTGTTATGATTTCTGTTAATCAGTGATTGCATGCTACCTGTGTGTGTGAGTCAGGGTAAAAAATCTACCGTGGTAAAGCTATGATTGATCTCTTTATACTGTAGAAGTATTTGGGAGGGGTGGGGGTCTATTTCTTCCACATACACACAGAAAATGACTGGCTTCTGATTGTAGTCTGAGGCTCCAGGTTGGAGGGCCAGAGTATTTTGCTGCCTAGCCTCAGTATGCACATGTTGCCACAGAGGGCTAAAAGGAAATGTGCAGCACTCGTAACAACCAACATTCAGAGGAGAATTCTAAATTACTGCAGGAAAAGAGACAACAGAAAAAGCAATTTGCAAGAATTGAGAGTATGGGGGAAAATTAAGTAAGGAAACAGTGTTGTCTTTTCAAATTCAGGTGTAAGTGTGTGCCAACCCAAGAATTTCAACAGAGTTTCTTACAGGTGGAAGCTAAAGGGAAGAGCCTAAATCATAGTGATGTTGGCTGTATGTGTTCATGCTTTTGTATGGAATCATGAACACCTGCTGCTTGGTCTGCTGCTGCTTCAGCTTCTTGGTGAGACATTAAAATCTCTTCAAGTCTCTCTAGTCTCCTATGTGTGCTGGAGTTGGCAGTAGAACATGTAGAACTTTAACTGGATCAGTTCAAGGAACCCTGCGGCCCTTTCCCATTGTGTGCCTGTAGTGCATTGTGCTATGCATGAAAGAAGCAGGAAGGGAAAAGAGAGAAAAGCAGAAAAGCAGGCAGTTGGTATCAGGCACTGGTGCTGCCTTCATTCTTTTCTTTATTAACATTTTCATAAACTACAGCTGAGTTGCACTTCAACCGAACTTTGAAGTTTTGTTTGATTTGTAACCCATTCTATATTTTTTAGAATAAGTGTTCATTGTTTCCGCTTGGCAGGTCTGATTGCCTTCCTCTTTAAGTTATTCAGACTTTAAGTTTGACAGCTTAAGAAATGTCTGTTTGTTGAAGTGCTTATTGCTGCTCACCCATTTGTAAGGAATGGGAAGTTCAGGCCACGCAAAGACATTACTGATACAGACAGAACACAATACACTGAAACAACACTCCATTAACCCAAGTTACCTAGTGCAGAAAATGATCACATTTATATCAATATATGGTTAAGGAGACAAATTAGCCTTTTATTCACTGCAATCCATAAAATTCATCAGGCATAAAACAGAAGGCATTAATCAGCAGCTACTTGGCTTCACACTCCTCTTTACAATAGTGTCTGGATTTGCCCTTTACAAATTGACGAAATGTGAAAAACTCTCTCCAGAGCAGCGTGAAAGTCCCATTCCTTCAAAGCTGCCATACCCATATGAAGGAAATGATCTTCACAGCAACACTATGGCTCACCACTGAACTGCAACATCACACAGCAGCCATATGTGGCCAGTTCCTACACTGACTCCAATGCACAGCATACTCTTCTATGAGTAGACTACCCTAAGCATAGGTCCAAAAGCTGCAGACATGACAAGGGCATGCCACACAACTTGGGCTCCAAATTACCAATATGCTCAGTAACAGTTTATGAGCAAAAGTACGTTCAGTTTTTCCCAGCCAGACTTGCCATCTAAGTACACACTCAACAAATAGATTGCAATTGAAACAATGTGCCTTAAGCCAAGTTGCAGCTCGGACTAGGAAAACCATGGTTTTCTTTAAAGAAAAAGACACCAAATTCAGAATCTCTACTGTGAAACTAGACAGATCACATAACTGACTGGAGACTGTCTTACTTTAAGAGCTAAAAATACAAGAGAGATGGTTTTATTTGAATTCAGATATATTTGACACACATTGGTAAAAATGTGAAGAGAACTTAGGCATTAGGAAGAATGCAGGTCAACTAGTGCACAAAAAATTATCTGGAAAGGATAGAACTTAGTGCAAATGAGAAAGTATTATCTTACAATCATTACTCTGCAATTTCTCTTGCATCTTTTCATCAGAATCAAAGGGTAAAGCCCAATATTCATTTTAAAACTATTCCTATTTATAAATCATAATATGTTCCTAAGCTGGAAATACAAGTGATGACAACTGAACCAAATTCTTTCTGATTACTCAGGTTATCAAATTTGGAAAGCCAGAACTCTCTTATTTGCAAAAAAAATATTTTCTCAAGTTTGAAAAATATACAGATATCTCAGGTGTCCAAATTACACAATCATTTGTACCAATCTCATCTAATTCTAAATATTGCTTCAGCAGGTACATTTTTAAGAGAAAACTTAGAAACCCCTGTCTGAAGTTCTGCTTTCAAATGATTTGGCAATTCAGGTGCAGACACATTCCATTAAACATGCAAAGAAGACACTGACCTATCAAACCACTACCTTGTTTTATAAGCAGTAAAATTAATGAAAGTTGTTTTTTGATTAATAGTTATCCTATATCTCCTATGTCTTCCTACTGGTATGCCATCAAAGTATTCTCCCAGTCTTCTTCATTACCTCCCGCACTTCCTTCCAAGACCCTCAGCTCCCTTCTGTATTTCAGTTGCCTTCCCCAGTCTTACAACATTCTAAGCTCATTTGTACATCCTTCTAGATACAACCTTTTCCCTCTACTTGCTCTTTTTCAACTAGTTGCCTGGACCACAGTAGCAGAATGGGTTTCATTCACTGGTGAGGATGCAACAACTGTCAAATAGGCTCCTGCGTTCTCCTTCCCTTCCTGTGAAAGGAAACATTAGCAGTGTATCTTTACTATCTTTGTAGTAACTTTGAGACTTCTAACCTTCTGCCAGATGAATGTGAAACTGGAAAATGAATCCAAAATTTATCAGATGGGGACTAACCCTTTATATGAACCTTGTTTTCTTTTAAAATAAGAAAAAATAATGCATCCTATGAAAAAAAATAGGAGTAATGTAGTAATTAGAGTAGCTGTTGACACGCTTCACTTAGATATTTTAAATAATTTACAATATTACATTGCTCGCACTCAGTACAAATACATAACTTTCCACACCAGAAAAAAAAAAAAGCTTAAGATCATCATTTAGAGAGAGGTTAAACAAGTTACAAAATGATTACCTTATTCAGAGTTAAAACTTTAAGAACCTAAATAAAATTTCTGACATTTGCAAATGTTCTGGTGCTAGTGTTTGTTGGCATTTTAAAATGCCTCTGTTGCAAGCTGCACAGTATTCATGCAGGGGAGAGCAATTTGATACATATTTCTGTTTACATTCAGTATCTTTGGGTATACAAAAGGATTATTTTCCTACTTAATTAAATAATGTTTGAATAAAAAAATGTGGCTGAGTGCCTCGGTTATTTAACTAAGGAAATTAATTATATGCTACTTGAAGAAAAAGCAGGGGAAGAATCTGAAATATCTATGATATTTCTGTCTGTTGGGGAGGCATGATTAAGCAGTGTGGTTAAACTAGGAGAAAATTGTTTTTCATGCACGCAGTATCTAACAAACTCATTATTAGTCTAATATAATCCAGACTGTCTTGAGTCCTATCTGAAGTGCAGGACAGTTGTGCTGCACAAGAACCCTACTCTGATCTCACAGTTCTTCGAATGGGAACCCAGACCAGAGCATGGCACAGCTGCTTTCCTGCCTCATGCCTGGTTCTCCTTAGTATCATAGAATAGAATCACAGAATCATTATGCTTGGAAAAGACCCCTAAGATCAACTAGTCCAACTGTCCGCCTACCAACAAAACTGCACTCTAAATCATGTTCCTTAGAACCATATCCACACGGTTCTTGGACATCTCCAGGGACGGTGACTCCAGCACCTCCCTGTGCAGCCTGTTCCTGCACCTGACCACTCTTTTGGAGAAGTTTTTCCCAACACCCTACCTGAACCTCTCCTGGTGCAACTTGAGGCCATTCTCTCTCGTCCTATTGCTAATGGATCACTACAGATGAGATTACTTGCTAGTGAATTATTCTGAAGTTGTAAAATTTGAGATAGAAGTAATTAATATTCATGCATTTTCTAACAAATTCGGTGGAAGCAGAGCACACAAACGAGGCGCTGGGGAAGGTTGAGCATGGCTGGATTGCATTTCAATGTACAGTTGAGAAATAGCTGGTGATCCTGGGTCTTCAATTTCAGATCTAATTAGTGATCTACTCACCAATGAAACTGCAATGCATTGCTGCATGAAAGACTGAAATTTACAGTCTAAAATCACAGAAACAACTTTCAGCTCCGCTGATCATGTGTAAGTGCAGCTTGTGTTAACAAATGTAAGCTAACTTTAACTAGTTACTTTGTTTTTTCCAGCAGTGTAGCTCGCTAATTTTCTAGCTTACTAACTCACTAATTCAATAATATAGCCCACAGCAGCCAGAGGCTGCTGCTATTGCACCCAGGCTGGCTCATTCAAAGCTAACATAAACCTTCTTATGCAACTGATACCCATTTCTTTGCAGTGGATGTTTAAATATAATTTCAGGAACACAAGTTTGGCCCTGATGATGAAGGGAAAAATTACTAGGCTTTGGTGGAAAGCCATACCATGTCTTCTTAGAGATATGAAAGATTTACACAAGGCTACTGATGTATGAAATGGGATGGAAGAGGAAGCATGCTTATACTTACATACCTTATGACCTCTTCCTGAAGAAGTCATATTAGGAAACATTCTTGAAGTCCTCTAAGTCCAGTCTTGTCTGCATAGCCAAGGGGATAAATTAAAGTTAAGCCTTGCTTACTTGGTATCCATCCCATCTCTTTTACAGTACGTGAATTACAGCATGTGCACCTGGAAATTACTCTGGGGCCCACACAGTTCAAGACAAGTTCTATTTTTATCAGTCTACTTCTTCATTTTCCATTTATCTCCTCAATATGAGGGACTGTACAGCAGTTTAAATCCCAGTCTTCACATGACTTTCTCAATTTCTGTATAGCTATTTCAAGCAATGCATAAATATAATCTCAGCTGTGTTCCAGCATATGTGAACTAGATGGAGACTTGCACAACTTCCTAGTAGTCCTCTAGGGTAAGCTCAGCAAAGAAGGTAATTTTGGATGACACACACTTACAGATGATTACTTTTTCTAAGTTTGAGGAGGAAAGGATCAAGCAGGGAGTAATTCAGTGCCAGAACAAGAAAATTAAAAGCTGCAAATACATCTGCTGGAACAGTCACACTGGACAGTTTTCGTGGCAGAAGAGTTTGTCTCAGGTTTTAGATGAGGGCAAAAAGGCTGTTAGTGTAGGAAATTCCAGCAGCAGAGAATGTGAAGTAGTAGCCTAGGTATGGAGCAGACCTGAAAGCAACCAAATGGACAGATAATCTGTACTGTGATCTTAGATTTAGCAGCAATGGACTCAAATAGAAACAGAACTGATGACAGAGCCACCAGGTAAAGGTTTGTTCTTTTTTGTGGATAGAGTTACAGCATTACCAAATGCTGTAGCCAATGGAGGTATTGCATAGCAGATGGTATAGTATGACCCTTTCTTTAGTCAAGACAGAAGTGGCATTACTTCCCTGTCTCCTTCTCCCCTCAGGCCCCTTATTCTAGTGCGTATCTGCACATAAATTCCAGCTGGGGAAAAGTACCTATGCAATTAACGATTTACTCTGGCCAGGATTTAACTGATACCTATTAGATTTATTCAAAACTGGGATTAGAAGCTTAGCAAGAACCAAATGCATATATTTGTATCTGTAACAATTGCATTCTGTGAGCGTTATACTGATGCTAGCTTTAAAACACTGTTCCAGAGAGTGTGCATGGTAAACCCCACTTATACTGAGTGAAGAAGTCATTCTGTGCTTGCTGTGGTCTCCTGTCACTTTTAGTCACAGTATGCTTTGCAGCCAAAAAGATAAGAAGCACATTTATTTTTAGCTGGCCTTGGCATCCCGACTTAGTATCCTGTTAATGTTCACCTGCATATTTTCCCTTTTGCTGCTTGATGAATCTTACAAATAAATAAAAGAAAGTCACAGTGGTCAGTGAAATTGCAGGAGAGAGCCAACTTCCTGTGTCTGTTCTACAGTTTATTAGCTCTCTCCAATCAGCACTTTGCTAATTGGTCACCAGATTGTAACAGTCTTCTGCCAGATGCCAGGAAAAATTCTTCCTTCTTCCAGTCTGGGACCTCCAGCGGATTAATGTATTCTCATGGCACTGCTGTTTGAAACCATGACTGGTAAACAGCCCTTTTATCTGAAGGTCCCAGTCCCTCAACAAGAGCCTCCTTACCATCACAATTTCTGCATAAGAATACATTAATGTGAAATACTACAAGCTCTGTAGACTGGCAGCATGCAGTGTAACTGTTTCTAAGCAGAAGAAGGGGATGAATTCTCAGCATTCTAAGCACATCAAGTATTAATTTAAGGCGTAGTATGATATAAAGCATAACAGGGGTGATGTTTTTTTTTTTCTTTCATTCTTTCCGTGGGAAAAAAATCAGGCAGATACTTTGTGAAAAGGACTCTGATTCAGCAAAGACACAACCAACTAACAAAAACAGAAAAAAATAAATAAACCAACCTAAAGATTCAGGGATAATGTGCTGCAAATAAGCTTTGGACACAGATCTAACACAAATCTTAAACTGCCCTAGAAGAGGAACCTGGAATAAGGAAAAAGTGGATTCTGATAATTTAGAGAGCAATTGGAAAGTTAAAGAACACAATTACAAAATAAAGTGTTGTGTCTTGAGTTGCTCTTTTCCATCATGTCCAGCTTTCCATCAAGCTGCAGAACAGATCTTTACCAGGCTGTATGAAATATGCAAGGGACACATTTCACACCATCAGTATCCTGGGCTGCATGAGGCAGAGTGTTGCCAGATGGACGAGGAGGTGATCCTTCCCCTGCACTCAGCCCTGGTGAGGTCTCCCCTGTAGTGATGCATCCAGTTCTGTGTTCCCAGTACATGAGAGATACAGACATACTTTCCAGTACAGAGCCACCAAGACGAGTCAGGGACAGGAGCACCTCTCCTGTGAGAGAGGCTGGGAAAGCTGGGCCAATTCAGCCTGGAGAAGAGGAGGCTAAGGGGGATCTCATCAGTGTCTACAAATACCTGAAGAGAACGTGCAAAGAGAACGGAGCCAGGCTCTTTTCAGTGGTACCCAGTGCCAGGACAAGAGGCTATGGTCACAAAGCAGAACACAGAGGTGCCACCTGAGCACCAGGCAGCACTTCTGCACTGGGTTGCTAAGCATTGGCCTAGGCTGCCCAGAGGCTGTGGATCTCCTCACTGGAGGTCTTCAGAAGCCACCTGGCCATGGTGCTGGGCACCCTGCTCTGGGTGTCCCTGCTGGGGCAGGGGTGTGGTCCTTAAAATCACCATTGCCTGCTTATCTCTTGTTTAAACCTTGGGGATAGGGATCTGCAAGGTCAACACAAAGGGCAGCTGAAGGAGGGAGTCTTGTGGCAGCAGAACGGTCCTGTTTTGCCTTAAGGCTGTGGGAATAAGCAGATAATGTTTCAGCACAGAATCTTGAGGGCCACAGTGCCTGAAGTGAGAACTTTTGCTTCATTAACCATGATATTAATATTAAAATTAACACCCCTCAGTATGCTAATGAGCTCTCAGAAGAACATGCTAAACATACATAACGATATTGCTCAACTCTCCACCCAAACCATGCCAAATGTCACCCCAGAGAAGGGTTAGGATACAAGGGAAAGTATATCTGGGGGATGGGAACAGAGAAGAGAAAGGAAGGGAGACTGAAGGACAGAAGAGACAGGGGAGATAAGAGATGGGGAGCTGCATTCCTGTTCCTCCACCAAGACAGGGACACTTTCTTGGTAAGCATTGCGCCTCACCTCTTGGGGAAGAATACGTGGGACAGCATGTAGTCTGCTAGTGCCATTATTGTATGTTAGCACTATTGCAGCTAGTGCATTCGTCAGCAGCAATCCCAAACCTGTTACATCTGTTGCTTCAATGCACCATCTTTCTTTTTAGATGTTTGTGAATTTGTGCAATGAAAGTCTGGGCAAGGGGGAACTCTGGCAGACAGGCATGTGTAAAAATGTCCAGGGAAAGTCCCGGGGGGCTCTGGCAGAGAGGTGTTTTGTCAGACTGTTCAGTGGAAGCCCTTGGCAGGGGAGCTCTGGCAGGCAGTCAAACTCTGCTCTCACTGTGAGAGGGGCTGGACCAAATGGCCCCCTGAGGTCCCTTCCAATCTCAGCCATTCTGTGACTATGTGATCAGGTTCTTCAGCTGTATAAGGAATTTCAGAGTATAAAGGGTGATAACCAACCATAAGTTCCTGAAGTGGAAGACCACTTGGACAGATATATTTTTTTCACATGAAGACAAAGATTCCAGAAATAAAGAAGTGTAATATGCTGTCCATGCAGGTTTCCATTACCACTGAGATTACTGTTAATTTCACTGCAAACAGAATTAATGCATATTTTTCTTATTTGCAGGTTTATAACTGAATGTTTTATCTATTATTTTGGAGAAAGAGAGAAGATCCAGGGAGCTTTGTTCAAAGCTTTGAACAGGGCAGACAAAGATGATATAACCGTAAGAGTCATATATAGATAACCATAGATAAATTGGTTAATAAAGTACTGAGTGCTCATGAATGTGAGTAAAAATCCCAACACTTACAAGTTACTGTAGATAGATTGACATGTTGTGTGAATGTAGTTTTACAGTGGAGTAATTTTAAAGGCCCAGGTCAAGTAAATATTTCAATTAATGCATAGTCTTTAGCAATAATATTTACAGTCTTAAAGTTTATAATAAAGGTTTGCAGCTCTGAAAGCAAAAACGTGAATATTTCCTACCACAGCCATTTATTTGACTACAGTGTGGGTGTAAAACATGATTAAATGAAAACAAAAATAATCAAGCCCACTGAATTCATTTCCAAGGAACAATGCACAAGCCAAATTGCAGTGGATTAGCTCTCTGTGCTTTGAATGAAAACATAGCTGACTATTTAGAATATTTTCACTGTTATTTGTTGTTATGCATCTTATAGTAGGAGAACAAGGAATTTCAAGTGCCTAGAGGTGGATGATTAGTCTTTATTCAATTCTTTGAATCTAACAAAGTTCATTCATGTGTGTTCTTTGTGGAAGGAAGTACTCGTTAGCTAACCAGCTAAGTCAGCTCAATTTTAATGATTAGCTGTGGCATTTTCTGCTTCTAAAAAATTCATGTTGCTGTTTTATGTGGTATAGATATGGTACAGGCATATACAGATATAATGAAACTGAATGGTTAGTTCAGACATGTTATGAACCAGGCCAGTTATACTAATGACTATTAAAACTGACATTTCACTTTGTAAGATCCAGTTACTGTTAACTTTGTAGAATTTTAATCATATGGGATGAAATATCCCATACTATATGATGATATAATCCATGCATTTTAAAGAATGTTTTAATCAGATTAAAAGAAACCTGAGATACTTCTTCAAAATGTATCTCTAGCAGAGTAGTTCCTTGACTACTTTGTGTGTGATCAAGCCTAATTAAGCAAAAGCAGCACTGTTCTGTGCTTCAATGGTAAACAACACTGTACTGATAACTGTAGCTGCTAATGCATGTTGCCTGTGTAACAGAGACATTATTTACCAAATGGTTGCTTCCTACAAAACAGGGCAAGCATACTGTGCCATCTAGATAAAGTTCTCAGCCTATATCCAGACAAACCAGCTTGACTAGTGCTTCTTTATTGGCAATTCCACTAACAGAAGTTCATTTCAGAAGGAACCCTGTCCTTCCTGAGATGCAGCACAGCAGGGCAATGGTTATTCATCTCCCAGAGAGGTGCTGGAAAGGGCATTGTAGCTATGTCATGCTGAAGGATGTGTTGAAGAAAGGACATCTGGGGCACTACTGACACGACATGGTATCATCCTACTAGTCAGCTGGTGTCTGATTTTTTTTGAAGGCTGTGAAAATATATCAAGAAAAAGTACAGGGGAGGTTTGGGGAAGAAGGAGTCTTTACTCTTCAAGAAAAAAATAAGTCAGTTGCTTTCTCTTATACTGAGCTTACAGTTTGTCCCTTGTTTTCATTGTGACTATTGTTTGTGCAGTCCAAGCCAAGTGAAAGGAAACTGGGTAATCCCTGCATCTAACATCTATTGCATTCTCATCTCACTAGTTGACAGTCCCTACCTTTGGGTAGATTGCTGAGATTCCTTAAAAAGAGGCCTTACTATCAAAGATATGGCTTTGCAAGACCCATGAAAATCTTCTGAAATTTGTGCAAATTATGAGACTTTGTAGAATGGCAATTCATGTGTTTGATAGAGACATGTGAGACTTTAGAATATTCCATGCTCACTTAGCAGATAAATCTCTCATGCATGACTAGACTGTGTAGATGCCATTCAGAGAGAAATAGTAGGCATGAGCCCAAACTACACCGTTGAAGAACCTTCCCTATAATTGCTTATGTTGTGTTTGGTCAGGAAACTGAGAGCAGTCACTAATCTTTCAGTGATCCTCTCATCCCTTGCTGACATTTAATCAGCATGAAGGAAGAAACTATCTGATTTAAACAGAAAAAAAAAAGGCAAGAGATTGGAGCAAGAAAATGAGGGAGGTTGAGATGGGAAGGGCAAGCTGGGTAAAGAGTTGGCAACCAGGAGGAGTGGGGGCTAATGAAGAAATTTTAGACAGAAAACAGAAGTTTAACTGAAAGGGTGTTTGAGAGCCTACTTACAGTAGTGAAAGAAGGAAGGACTCAGTGAGTCATTCCAGAAATCTGAGTATTTCAACACTAGATTGACTAAACATAGAATAGATGTTATCGTAAAAATATTGCTACAGTCTATTTTAATCCTATTTCAGGTCTGAGTTAAGTCATGCCAGTTCATGCCCTATTTTACACTAGTACAATACATATCTGGGTTGAAGCAGCTATTTCTGGGCGTAGGTAAGTCTGTAATTTGATGTCAAATTGGTGCTAAACTGGTCTCCTTTGAACTTATTTTTCTTCTTTCATTAATAATCCCAGTATACTTGATAAACAAGAATTCTCTACCAGTGTTAACTCTGCAACTGGCATACACTCTACCACTTTACAGGTGAAGAAAATGAGTCAGGTGAGTCATGTAATTTGCTTTAGGGAGAATGCAATGAATCAGTCAATGAGCCAGTAATGTAAATTCAGGAGTTTCCGACCTCTTGTTTTTTTCAAGAAATTCTAACACTTGCTTCCTGCTATATTTTTATCCAGTTACAGTACCAAGATAACAATCCTGCTTTTCTTGTTTAATGTATTCATTGCTCCTATTGTTAACTGAAGTTATATTCAAGCTATGATGAGCCAACAGTCCTCGCGTCTATAAAAGCAAACACAGCTTACTAGTTACTGTTGGTGAATACTTCTCATCTGTAAATTTATTTTCTGTGTTGCTCAAAACCAAGCTAAGAATTGTTCTCTTTGCTTTGTCTGCATCCTAGAGGGGAAAAAAAAAAAGAAAAAAAAAGAGCACACTGGCAGCCAGAAAATTCTTAAAGTGAACAAAAGGACAGACTCATTGTTAGTATGCACACACAAGTGCATCATACTTACAGAAATGTGGAATGGGGGTGGGAACTGTAGGAACAAGAGACAAACATGAAAGGCGAGAGGATGAGAAGGCTGGACTTGCATGCTAATAAGAGCTCTCATTTAATTGGGAATTTCCTATCTCTACAGTGTTCTTTTTTCCACCGTGCATTTTTTCTCCCTTTGCCTTACACGTTATTTCTTATCTGTTCCATTCTGTGTAAAAGCAGCACACAATTAGTTAATATCCTGATTTCTGACAAAGTGCAATTCAGAGAGCGTGCTACCACGCACTGGGAAAAGTAATGCTGAAAGGAACTAGCACAGTAATCAGGGCAAAAGCTTCCAACATCCTTCTGTTGAGGGAGGAGTTCTGAATTATTCTCAAAAAGCAGACTAACATGTCTTCAGGACTGCTACTGGATTATTTTTTATTCTGCACAAATGTGTTCCATTCATGTCTGAGAAGTAAATGTCTTCTTGGGTAAGTGGGATATTTCAAAGCTGGAAAAGCTTTGTTTCAAAAGGAAACAAACCAAGCATCTGTGGGGTGTCAGATGTCTGATGCAAATGACATTAAAAAGAGGTAAAAATACAATTCCATAATTTGTTATTTTTTCTTCCCCCCATAGGCTTGCACCTAAGAACACCTAAATCTGTCGTTCTTCCTTTCTGGTAGGTCATATTGCCTAAATCCCATCTTGTCCTTCCCCACTGTGAATGAGGCCCATGGTAATCCTTGTAATAGAACAGACACCTGTTCCAATATTGTGTTCAAAGAGAGACAGCCAGAAACAACTGCATTCTGCCCTAGACCACTGTTCTTTATGATGTTTATTGATTTTAGAAATGCATTATTTTGCTTTTTAGTCTGTATTCTCTCTTGATTCATCGTTTATTTTTGGAAAAGGTAAGTTACACACAGTAAGATGCATATTGAGATAAGGATGGAAAAAATAACAGAATTAATGGATTTACATAAACATAATCCAGTGTAGATCCATTTGTAACAACAACATGCAAGCAATTTTCTGCTTACAGCTTGGGTTGTCAGGGAGGTACATTCTCTAGAGTCTGAGAAATACCGTTTTCTTTCTTTCTTTCTTTCTTAGTACATTTAGCCTCTACTTACCTTAGTTTACTCTCCAATTTAGTTAATTGCACATGGTAATCCTCTCAATATATACATACAGACTCTCAGTGGATTTTTGTACTCCTGCCTGAGCATTATCTGAATGGCTTTTCAGGAAAAAAAGAATCGCAGCAAAAATCAGTAAGAATATAGTCATAAAATGTGTCCATTGAATAGAAAGAGATCGATTGTGTAGAATACACCCACCTGGTCCTACCATAATCCCTTCTCTGTGTGCTAACAGATTGTTCCCAAGCCCTGATTATGTTGCTGACATTATGCTCATGAGGGAAATTCCTTTCCGACTCCAGATTTGGTGAATTTTTAACCCTGCTGATGTAAGCAAAGCACACTGTAGTTATCTAAGACCCAATTTTCCAATCAGTTCTACATACAAATCTCCTACTGAGGTAAACAGAATTGTACATGAGTAGATGAGAAAATGACTGAGACCCTAATACGATTTCTGCTTTACAGCTAAACCTAGAAGATAACCTTAAGCCAGCACTGCCGCTGAAAATAATAAAACCAGTCTCACCATTTTCTCTGTCACCAGCTACTTGTTTCTACCATTGTCTGTGCACATGTTCATGCAAAGGCACAGCCCAACCGATGAAGTTAAAATTAGCCTACAAACAAAGGGTAGATGTATAACCTTCTTTCTAACATTCAACTACTATTAATTTTCATGCATCTATACTTTTTGAGCAGGAAGACTTAAAAATTTCAGTATTGTCGTCAGTTGCTTCATCATCACACTGAACTATCACTAAAAGACCAACCACCAAAAGGGAGATATATAATGTACCAACATTGCATGTTACCCAAGTAGTGCATTACGTTGGAATCTATTTTTTGGCTTTCTTTATGATGGAGGATGGAAAACAGATTATTTTTTTTTTTATTCAGAAACTCAGCTGTGGTGCCTCATATTGGCAGCGGAGAGCTGAAGATTAGGACTTCATGGTCCTATTGTTTTCTGTTCACTGGGCTCTTTAGCCAGACAAAAAAAAGCATTATATATTGTGGTCTGTCCTCTCTGAGTTGTCTAGCTTTGTTTTTCTCATCCTGTCCCATTCCTGCACTGAACTCACCATAATTAGGATTCGATTTTCTGTCTAGTTGAAATCTCTATGATCCAATTACTTAAGATGCCTGATTACTGCTTCCCTCCACTCTCACAAGACCTTGACTACAGCTCCTTTTAGATTTTCATCCTTGTGGATTCTTTGTTTTGCCATTTAGGGAGGCAGCTCTCTTGAAATTTAGTGACTGCTCGCTGTTAGCTTTCATTATGATGCCTTTGAATTCCAGTCCCACGTGAAGATAAGTGAGAAGATGCACAAACCTCATGCTCAGACTGGAGCTTTCAGCGTGACCCAGATCACATTCTGCTTCAAGCATCATTACAAATTAGGACTACACCAAATTTCAAAGTCATAACAAGTGTCAAAAATTAAGCACCACAGAAATAAGTAGCGCCAGTTTTCAATAGGTCAGATCTGAGTTGAACCTGGCATCGTGGACACCACAATACTGCACTGCTATCGTGGACTGCAAGAAGAAACAAAACTGCAGAGTTGTCACTCGTGACAAATTACTTAGTGAGAACCAGAATGAAGGACACCTAACTTCCCTGGATTTGCCATGAGGTTAATTGCTTCTGGCACCTGACCCCAGTCTCACCATAAGCCAAAGCCGACCTCGCTCCGGGCGGCTGCTGGGGGCGGACGGACACCTGCACGGCCCCGGGCACTGCGCCTCGCTGCGCCGCCACAGCGGGCACTGCTGGGGGTGCCGCGGCGGGCGGGAGGAACGCCCAACCGCCCAGCGAACGGACAGAGCCGCCTCAGGGCCGCCTCAGCGGGCCCCTGGAAGGGGGTCAGAACCGCCCAATGCCTGCTGCGATATGCAGCGCTAGCATCTCCTCCTTCCTACCCTCCCTGCGTGCTTCTGGGTCGGTACGGAACGGGACTGGGAGGCTGCGCGGATCTACCACCCCTCAGGACAGCGCACTGAAGTACCAAACAAGTGAAGCAAAGTCCAGCGGCTCTCGGCGCGGAGCCGATCCCTCTGCCAGGGCAACCGAGGGGGGAGGGTGGACACCCCGGGACGCCCGCGCCGCACAACCCGCCCTTCTCCCCGCCGCGCCTCAGGTGCGCGCCCGCCACCTGCTGCCGCCGCCCCGCGCCCGCCTTTCCGGCCGCGGCACCGCCACCAGCACCGCGCCTGCGCAGTGTGTCACGGCGCGGAGCGAGGGTGCCGCTGCTGCCGGCCGGTGCCCGGCGTGCGGACGCGGCGCGGCCAGCGAGCAGGCGGGGCGGGGCGGGGCAGGGCCGGGCACGGCTGGGCTGGGCTGGGCGAGTCGGGAGCGGCGCCGGCAGGGGCCCGGCGGGAGCGCGCGGAGCGATGAACTCGCGTAAAGGTACCGCGGCGGGAAGCGGGGGGTGGGAGCGGGGGGGCTGCGCGGCCGTTCTAACGCCGGCTCCGGTTGTTCTCCTCCCGGCAGTGCTGGCCCTGCAGGCCCGCAGGCGGCGGCCGAAGCAGCCCGCGGCGGCCGGCAGGAGGGACAAGCACCCGCCGCCCCACAAAAAGTGAGTACGGAGCGCCCGGGCCGCCGGGACGGAGCCTCCCCGCGCCCGGCTTCTCCCTTCGCCCTTTCCCTGCGCTCTCCTTCCCTCGCGCTCCGCTTCTCCCCCGTAACGTCCCGCCCGCCCCGCTCGGCACCGCGCCTGGCGCTGGGCTCGGCTCCCGCACGGCGCTGCCCCGCCGCCTCCCTCCCGCCGCGCCCGGTGCTCCGCGGTCCGCCTCTCAGCTGGTGGTGCTGTCCAGCTGCGGGCAGCCCGCTGTGCGGTGCCGCGGGACCATTGCAATCTCCGGGCGCGTCCTGCCCTGGAAATGGGGTGTCTGCACTCTCAGACCCCGTTGGTCCCGCAGAAACTGGCACGAGTCTGTGTTTCCTCTCCTGTCTCCGTGTAACCCTTTACATTCCTGTCACCCTTCACCTTTTCTCTTTCTCTGATACGGCTTTTACGGTGTGTTCAGGAACACTCCCACATCTCTTTAGTGCTCCACTGCCCAGGATAGTGATGCGCGTTTCCCTGCTCCCCATAGGATCATGTGCTTCTTTCTCTAGGTTTAACTGTACTTTGTTCAATGAAGCCCTGTTAGTGACCCAGTATGTGTGACTTCGTCTCTTCACTTCGCTTTTCTTCAGTGGAGGTCCTGCTTTGCTTCCATGTGTTTGTATTGCTCTCAGAACTGGGGAGCTGGATGTAATGGGCGGGCACGTGCATGTGACAGCGTAAAGCCGTGGCCATATGGCGCAGTACATGATTCAAAACGGGAGCACCTTTCCTTCTTGATTTCTGTGGCAAGAAATAATAAACTACCCCTGATTCTGGTGTTTGTTTCCTTAGAAATGCTGAGCAGGCTTTCTGTCTCCCTTTGAGATGGGTAAAACCCCTGTAGGACAAAATTCCATTGCAGTGATTGTTGGTCTTTAATGGTTAACTTTCACCTACATCCTGTTCTGCTGGTGCTTTTTTTGTCCAGTGGTGTGCAAAAGCCATGTTTTGCTTTCAGTTGTGTGCAGCTGAAATTGCTGCAATGGAAGTAAACCTTGTGCACAGGAGGCACGGTGTGATGGGATTGGTTCCATTGTTTCCTAACACCTTTTGGAATGCTGGTTTGTAACATTAAGTACATTTGTTTTGCCACTTTGAAAACACAAATGTGTCCTATTTTATAGGAACTTTAGGTTCAGAATTGCGTTTGCAGCTTTTCGATGAGTCTTAACCACAAGATTATTAATTTTTGTTCTAGTTAGATGATTGTGTTTAGTACATAACTTTTTTTTTTTTTTTTTTGTAACCAAGGCTGCCTTGGGATGTCTTGCTGAATGAGTTTGTTAAAAGTTTGCTTTTGCAGCCGCTTTAGTAAGCACAGAACTGGTGCTCTTTTAGTTAGAAGAAACTGGCTGCTGCTGCTGCTATGTCAGGGAGCACAGTTGGCCGCTGGCCGGCTGCCATCCTGAGTCGGCAGTTCCAGATGCGGTGGCCCAGTCTGTTCAGTTGCCTCGGGAAACGGTGGTTTTGCTGTGGTAGACAGAGGAGCCATTGCTTCTTTTCTGCTATGTTTTTCTTCTTTAAACTGCTTTTGTACTATTGAAACCTACTCTGTTTTATGCCTCTTGGGAAACTTCTTGCGAGAATTCAAGTCTTGTATATAGTGAAATAGTTTAGAACCTCAAAGTAAAGTGAGAAAACCACTGTTGACACAAGTGTCAGGTTTGTTCAGTTCTTAGCCCTGCTTTAAATCCAACTGCTGCTGCACGTACTGGTGTGCTAGAGCAGCAGTTATCTTTTACACATCAAATGCATCGGAGCTGCAAATGAAAATGTTGATTTGGAGGTGGCAGTTCTGTAACTTAAGTTCCTAGTAGCGAATTACATAATTGTGAATTACTCAGTTTCAAACCAAAAGCGGTTTCTTTTCTTTTTTTTTTTTTTTTTTTTTTAAACTGTAGTTCTTAGGCATGCTCTTCTCTGTTGGGTTGTAGCTTTATAGAGCAGCTTCCATTGTTGCTGGTAACAATGTGCTTCAAAGGAGCTGCAGGATTCCTCCTCTAGAATTGGAGAGGAGAGCTACATCGCATTGTAACTTACTTGCAGGCTTTTGTTTGAATGGTATTAGGATGATGGCACAAGAAGGAAGAAAAAAATGCAGTGTTCTTTGATGCTGAATGGCTTTTCGTCTGTTATGACCTTGATTGCCATGGAGGGCTGTGAAATCAGTCCTGGGACTGCACAGTATTGACTCCTTAAGTCAGTGGTGAGAGCTGGTGGAAGTGAACCCAGAATGCTTTTGTAATAGCATGGGAAAAGTGACAGTAGAAGGTAAATGACTCGTATTGTGAAGAGGAATTTGTCTTGAATCACAATACCATACCTAAAATTATACATAGTAATACAAATTACAAATTAGAGACCTCAGGAATCACCAACCACCTGAAGCTTAACAAGGGCAAGCACTGGATTCTGCGTGTGCGATGGAGCACCCCTGGCTCTATGTATAGACCGGGGGAAGAGTGGCCCTGTGTAAAGGAATCTGTGGGTTCTGGCTGATGGCAAGTTGAGCATGAGCCAGCAGTGTGCCCTGGCAGCCCAAAGGGCCAACTGTACCCTGGGGGACGCCAGGCCCAGCACTGCCAGCGGGTGAGGGGAGGGCTTGTCCTGCTCTGCTCTGCGCTGTGCGGCCTCACCTCCTGCACTGGGTGCAGTGTGGGTGCCACAACATCAGAGGGACATAAAGCTACTAGAGAGCGCCCAAAGGAGGGATATGAATGTGGGGAAGGGTCTGGAGAGCAAGGTGTGCGAGGAGCGGCTGAGGTCCCTGGGTTTGCTCAGCCCAGAGCAGAGGAGCTGAGGGGAGGCCTCATGGCGGCTGCAGCTCCTCACAGGGAGCAGAGGGGTAGTGCTGAGCTCTGCTCTCTGTGACAGTGACAGGGCCCGAGGAAACGGCATGGAGCTGTGTCAAGGGAGGGTCGGGGGAAGGAGTTAGGGAAAGGGTCTGCCCCAGAGGGCGGTGGCCATGGAACAGGCTGCCCAGGGCAGTGGGCACAGCCCTGAGCTGCCGGAGTTCAAGGAGTGTTTGAACACCGCTCTCAGAAATAGGGTTTGAATTTTGGATGGTGTTGTGTGGAGCCAGGAGTTGGATGTGATAATCTTAATGGATCCCTTCCAGCTTGGGATTTTCTATGGTTCTATGGTCTTACTTCTCGTTCAGTCACCCAAACTACTGGAAAAGAATAATTTCTCACTGCTTAAAAATAATGGCTAGCTCTTGACTTTGATATTAATAGATGGACTTGCATGCATTGTGTACAAACTGCTAATGTATTTTTTTGAATCAGGCAAAAGATTGATCAAAATGGTTAATTCCAGTCCTCTGTGAATTATTTCTCCTTAAAAGTGAAGTCTGCATTGAGGGAGGTCTGTGAAGAAGCATTTCCAGCAGATACTTGTGCCTGTGTTCAGAGATTAAAAACTTGCTTGCAGATGTTCAAGCTTGTTTACTGTCCTCAGCACTAGTAGAGCTCAGTTGTGCAACAGGGGAACTGAGAGGCATCTAAGTTTTGCATTCAGCAGAATGATAAGCTATTCTTTATAGTCACACCAATATTGTCTTCAGCTGAATTGAACCTCTGTCTTGGGTTTGACTTTATTTGTAAATCAATATGACAAAACCCAAGTGAATATGCAATCAGTGATTTGTGTTCATTAACACGTTTACTGTAAATTTCTACTCAAAGTTAAAGGATAGAACTTTGCGTGTAGAAAAATCCAGATGATAGTGTGTGGCTATGGATGTGTGGAGAGAAAAGTGATTCTGTTGGACACTTCAATGTGAACCACAGAATCATTTAGGTTGGTAGAGACCTTCATGATCAACAAGCTGAATCATCAAGTGCATAAATCCAGAGGTTAAGACTACCTTTTCAAATTCACTTTTCTTGTAGAGTAAGTTTTTGGTTTTGTCTTTTAAGTAATACTTCTGAACAGGTCGTGATGGCCATGGGACACCTTAAAGTAGTGAGGAATATGTATTGTAGATAACTTGGGAAGCACCAGATTTCTGTACTGTGCACTTCCAGTAAACTAACTTCTTGGGGCTGTTAGGTATTGCACAGCTATCAAGTTTTTTGGCTATATGACTTCACTATGGTATATTAGTGTGAAAATGGTTCACTGCTTTTGTTTGTCAATGCTTCTGTAGTGCAGTGCTTTTCAACCTTCTGTAGTATTACAGTAGTACAGAGGATAGCATTACAGTGACTTTAATTAGTTTATTTTTTTGCTTACAGAGCTTCTGAAAACTGTTTTCATTTGCTTTTTGTAAAAGTATGTCTCAATATATGCATATTATGTGAAATGTGTCTTGTTTGTTTTTTATTTTTGACTACCAGTAGTCTGAAGCTGTAGTATGCGAATATCCTAAATACACATCCCAGGGTGGATAAATTTAAGAAGTCTGCTCAGCGTTGGCTTTAGGTGTTTATACAAAGTGTAAAGTTGATGGGATTGCTGCTCTTGTCTCCTTTCTTGATAACCTTTTGCCTTCTTGCTAAGAATACTTTAATTGCAACTTTACCTTCCTGTTTCTGTCACATTTTCATAAGATTTCATTGGGCTACCTGTACCAGAGGGCAGCAGCTGTCTGTCAATCGTGGTTACTTGCCCACTTAGCATACATAAGCTTTGGGAGAAAAAGAGAAGAATTCTGAAAGATCTGGCTGAAAGAAACAAAGTAGACTTTAGTTATCTAGGTATAATACTAACAGTTCTTTTTTAAAGAATAATTTCATAGACTGATTATAGAAACTTAAGTAGAAGATGTGATGTTTGAACTTGAATGTCTGAGTCAGTCTAATGTGCGCCTCTGTAATGTGACGATATAACAGATACCAGACTTTTTGTGGAATCCTATCGAATCTAAAGTAGGTGTCAATGTAAAGTAGCACATGTATATTACCAGACTAGATATGTTCATTTTTTAATTCGTGGTGTAATGTACAAAGAAAACAACATGCATCTCTAATAAAACTAATTTCTGAAATGGGAACGGCTCCAAAGTTTCTCATAAGCTGAAAAGATCCATTTGCAAAGTTGTGCACTAAAAGTAGTTATTGTCATATAAGCCTCAGTGTGTCTATTATCTTACAAATGTCAAGATTCATGCCTTTTTGAATAAGCAGTGACTATAGAATCTGAGACCTTAATCTCATTTCTAATAATTTGATGAAATAACATTACTGTTGAATAAATAGAGTGTAGTTCAGCACAAAACTATTAAACAAGAGTGCCTTAGTTGGGAAGGGAAATTTTTCTGTTTTAGGTTGTGTTGGGATGAGTGGTTAGGGTGTAATTCCCTGGTGAAGGACAGGGCCACTCCTTCTGCAGCGTGTTTTTTTTGTTTAACTTTTACTTAATGTAACTATAGGGTAGGATGGTAATAAATTTTATGGGCAAGTCCTGGATGTGGATTTTGAAATAGAAAGTCTTCCTTTTGTTATTAAGATGAAGATAGCCTGGAAATTATTGGCTTCTGTTTTTAAACTAAAGTTTGAAGATATATATGGCAGCTTTTACTGAATGAATGAGAATGTCATATTGTATCATAAATTTAATTGGGTTTGACAAAAATAATATGACGCAGCAGTGTTTAGTTTTGGATAACCTAAATTCTTTCCTTCATGTTAGTGTGTGAGAATTCATTCCTATTGCTTGGCTTCTTGATGGTGTCCTAAATATTGTTTGGCCGCTTTAATGATTTATTGTGTGGGGAGGGGAAAAATGGTTGGAGGATGCACAAACTGTTCTTTTTGGTGGCCACAGATTATCTTGACATAGGACAGAAGTAAAACTTGGAAAGAAACCTGTTCTCACAGCTGCGCTAGCTATGCAGCTCTTTTGTTGCTGTCATGCAGCATGATGTTTCTCAGTTAAAGTTAGTATTACATCTCAGGCATTTTCTGCAATAGAAGGTATAGCAGAAGTGTGTGTCTAGCAAAGCTAGATATTCCATTAAAGTAGAAATCTGAGGCAGTGAAAACATTGCATTAGATCAAATGATTTCAGTTTCCTTATTTAGAGAAGTGCTGGTCCCGCTGAGGAGCAGGCACAAGACATTTGTGTTATTAATTCATTGTTTAGGATTTTGTGTTTAAAACTGATTTTTGTTCTAAATTTCGTTTATGTTTTTCAAGCGTTGCTGTCTTCGGTATTGTGTTTTCAGAGAGCAAGCTAGAAGTGATCTTAACTAATGAGCCGTGGGGCAGCAGTGCAAACTGCATATGCTGCTTGTAACCATACCTGTACTTGGAGCATATTCATTGCATGCTGGTCTATTTGCCTTTGTAACGTCTGCATTAAAAGAGTAAATCTATGTCTCTACTGAAAACTGTTTTTCTTTGGTCTCTTGCTGTGACTGCCTAAGAGAAGGACAATGAGCTGTAAAACTTACCTAGCTTCCTTTTCCTACTTCCCTTTGAAGTGAAAATACTACTAGGAAATACTGCTAGATCTTAAAATCATCTGCTGTATGGTGTGTTTGTATGTATACACAAACGTGTGTACAAAATAATGTGTATAGAACTTTAAAACTATTTTAGTCCTTCTTTGAAGAAAGCCAGGGTCTGGGTATGGATGAGGAAGACTAGATGGTTGGTGTCAGGAAATTACAAAAGTGTTTTAATGCTTCCTCAAATGTTTGTTATGCTTAGACAAAACAATCACTGTCGCAACTAAGCTGTTTTTCTTAAGAGCATCATCTCTTGGATAGTTTCCGTGCACATAGGTGTTTGTTTGCTGGATGGGTTCTGTTGGCTGACCCAAGGCTCTCTGTATACCTCTGAGCATTCCTGTTTGAGAATGATCATATGTTCTCAGAGTTGGAGGCAGTCTTGTATCTGCCCCTCAGTTGTAAGGCGTTCATGGTCTGTGAGTGTAAATGGTGACATAAAACATACAGTCAGGTGTCCCTTTGTGCTTGTTGACACAGGTCTGCCCCAAAAAAGCTCTCAGAAGGAAAATTTTCCCTTGAAGAACACTTCTGTGTCATACCTCACAATTTTTGTAGTGCTTTAAAGCTTTCTCAAATTCAGGAATAAAACAGTGAGTCCCCTCTATTGATAGAGGTGTCATCCCCCATGGAAGGAATCTGAAATACGACCTTATGCTTTTCTTAAGCAGTGTGTATAGCTGTAGGTTCCTGAAAAATCTTCAGTGCATGATGTACTTCTAACATGAGCTTGAGACAGTCTTTTACATCCTGATGCGTTGAATTGTATCGAGAGAAAAGCTGCATAAGAGGGCTGGTCAGTGGAAATTGTTTTTTGGTTCTGTGTGGTTCTCAGAGTGGTACCTTTCTGTCCTGGATGGTGTGATATAAAACCAAGATAATAATTTGGATTCAGAATTTAAGAATTGTATCAACAGTGTGGGCCATGTATTGTTTCTTTTTTGGCCTTGGAATGGTTCAATGAAGACTGTCAGAGAAAGCAGTGTTCATTTTTAAATTGCATTTAAAGAAGACTAGGAAAGATTCTGAAGGACAGTACCCCAAGTTTTGCCAGTATCTGATGAAAGCAAGTGAGGCAATCTCAGTCCTGTACAGAAAGAAGAAAGGGATAGGATGGTTAATAATGACAACATAGCTCTATAGCTGTTGGATTCATGATCAGTTCCTTTTCTTAATGAATACTATTGTCATTCTGTCCAACTCATAACTTTGTAATCTAGCCTGTTATATAATAAGCAATCACTAATTCTGTTTCACTGTGGTGACTTTGGTATTGAGGCTCTATTTTGTTAGGCAGTTAAAAAGAAAGAAAGAAAGAAAGAAAAAACTAAGATTTGAAGCAAAAAAGTGCCTTTACACCTGTCTTTACACTTCCCAGTATTCATATCTTTAAAATACCATTGGCTTTCCTATTTGAAGTGATAATCCTTGCCTTCTGGTTTTCCTGTCTGTACTTTTTTGTTTTTATGACCCTCACCCTTACTTTCTTATTTCTCCCTTTTAATTCAGCAGTCATGTTGTAGCATGTTGTAAGCAGAACAGTCAGGTAGTATTCTTCTCTTGTGCCCCCTTCTCTACATCAGTAATACATCCTTTAGGATGAGCTCCATTGCTGGGAACTACTGTGTTTGGATGGTTTCCTGATTATATATGTGGAGAATTGGCTGGAACGATAAGCGTAATAAAGCACACGTGATGGAGAGTAATTGCAACAATCTATATCTGTTGGAGTGGAAATTAACCATAGAAAAAGCTTCTGTGTTTAACAGAAGACATTGTGAGTAAGTTTTGGGCTGAAAAGATGATAAGTAAGTTTCAAAATGAACCTCTGTAAGTGTAGTACCTTTTTTTGAGTTAACTGTGTACCATTTTTAGTTTAGCCTGGGTATTTGGAAATCCTGTGATTAAAAACAGTGTGTAAATTTAAATACCACGTTTTAGTTCTGTCCAGCAAATCAGCTGGCATATTTTTAACTTCTGTGTGAAGTCCTGTGTAATGAAGTCATATTCTGGGGAGTCTCTGGGTGTTAATGCTAAAGGAATGTTATCTTGGACTTGCTGGTTAAAGACAAACCACAGAGGAGACTCCTGTGAGATAATGTTTCTTGATAGTGTTAGTGCCTTACTATTTTTCCTCAACTAAAGCTAGTCAATTCCAAGTCAATAATTCAAATGTAGGAGGCTAAAAGAATCAAGGGCTCCAATTGCCTTTAGCTATTGTCAATGCTTTGTTTGCAGTTTTTGAAAATGGAAGTGAGAATTCCATAGTTAACTGTCAATTATATTTTCCTATCCCTGAGGAAAAAGGTTTAATATTTCTATTGGTTTTTTTGCTGAGATGGAGGTCGGAACTGTCTAGGTACAATATCTCTGTCTTAAATTCTGATACTAAATTCAGTTGCTTACTAATTTTGAAACTGTTCTAAAATGATACAGTTCTTGTATTCATGGTTCTGAATAAAATTCTCTCTGGGGATGTGTTTGTTTTCTTTCTTCATTGATCTGTTTCTTCTATTTTCTCTCTCCCTTCTCCCTGGTAATTTCTTCACTTGATTGTTGTTCTTGTCCCCCACTTGCAGCCCTCCTGCTGTTGTCACCTACGCATGACATTATTCACTCTGTGTCACCTGCATTGGTTTGTTTGAAGTAATTGTAGAAGAGTGTCCTCGGTAGCTGCACTGAGTTTGCAGACGTGTATGGCTGCAGTGCCCCTGTGACCGGCTGCCTGCGAGGTTGCGGTAAGAGGAGGAAGCGCATAATTGAACTGTGTCTTCAGGGCAGCGCGTGGAGTCAGCAGAGCAGGATGCCTCCTTCCTCCTCTAGCCTGCGTAAGAAAGAAGCAGCTGTTTGCTCTACAGAGCTGCTTTTGATTCAGGACTTCCCTGCCTAAACTGTTTGTGAAAGATTCAGGTGTAAAATTCTGAATTCCTTTTGAGCAGCTTCAGAAGCTTAGGCTTTGGCCTGGGTTTGTCCTGCTGAGCTGCGGGCAATGAGCCAGGCTGGGTTTGTGCTGTTGAACAACAGGGAACTCTGAAACTGCATTGAGACAGCAAGTTTTATTTTTCCCTCCTACCAGAGCAGGAGGAGCCAATCGTTGCTTACTGCCTTTGGGTATTTTGAGATCGTGTATCCCGCAGAAAGAAAACTGAATCCCTGAAGAAAGTAAGGGATTATGATTCATGTGGAAAGTAATTGAAAGAATGCCAGTTAAGTGCAGGTAAGGGGGCAGGTTAGGGAGGTACACAGCGAGACAACTTTATTTAAACAAGACAAATAAAAGGAACTATTATACAGTAACACCAGTGGACTTGTATTTCTGTTTGAAAAGGGGCTAGTGATGCACAGCCTCAGAGGTGTGATGAGCAGGAAGTGATGTTGTAGGGAGCAAGCTTTACAGCAGGGACGGAGTGCTCAAGTAGAAGAAGTGAGCTTTATCTTAAAGCACAGAGTGAAACACGTTAAGCATGAGCTGCCTCGAAAGATTGTTCTTTATGGATTGAAATTCCACAGCTACTTGGAAGGAATATTGTGTTAGGGATCTTCCTGACCAACTGTGCAAGGGAAATTTTAATAGAGCAAAATGTCCAATTCCAGATACGACTGTTGAAAAGCACGAATGTAAGAGCAGACTAATTTAAAAACAATAAAAGGGTAAAATGGTGGGGGCATTTAGGAACCATTTAAATATTCAAATTAAGAAAATCCCTGAGTGGAAGGGATTTGCACAACTTCTTGCACAACTATTTTAATATTTGGGAGCTAAATAATTTACGTGACTGTTTAAATAGTTCTTGATATTTGTGCTCATGTTACATGGTTCTCATCTTACTGTCTCAAGAACAATGTGGTAGAACACAAAATTGCTCAAAGGAGGAGACCGCAAAGGTGGTCAAGGAGATTGGACAGCTTCATTTATGACTGGCGCTTTTCAGACATGCAAAGATAGTTAAGGGATATCTTGTGGTTGTGCCTGAAAAAATTATAACTGGTATAGAATGTGAATATCAAATAACTTGCCATTTTTTTGTTACAAAACAATGTTGTTCAGAGAATGACTTCCATGCAAAGATATATCTATTTTTAATGCAGTATGAGCAGCAGAATAATCTTTGCCATATGCTGTAGAGGCCAAGTTGTAATGAGAATACTAGAACCATCAGTAGCTCTTAGGTGTATTATAGTAGGTGCATATGCAGTCAGACTTTCCCAGCAAGTGTTTGCTGAAACAGTCGTGGAAGTTTTTCCTAATTTAGAGCCACTTTTGTACTTATCTCTGAACATGTTTCTGGCACCTAGCTGTATGATGCTGGCCTGGATGGGCATTTGATGTGAATTAGTGTGGCAGCTCTTTGATTTGTAAGACCTCCCCACAAGATCACTTGCAGCATCTGACAGCACCTGTGACCAGTATCGGTAAGCCTAGATGCAAAAAGGCTGGAGTTATCTAACGTGCTGTTCTGTAAGCAGGGAGGAGCTGTGAAACTGAAGTTAACTACTAACTCATATTCTGCACTGAATGAGTAGAATATGTGTTTGAAAAGAGCATTTGTGAACCCCAGTAGACTGGGGTAAAGAAAAAAGGGCTGCAGGCGTGCCTTAGCCGATGAGTACGACGTGCTGAAGTAATGGGAGTGCTGGAAATGCTCCTTTTCCCATAGACTTCGATGCCATCTGCAGGTCTGAGTGTGATGCCAAGGTGTGGCTGGGACTTCAGATTGTCAGTGTAAGTGTTTGCCTCTGTTGCTGTGTACCACTAGCTCTGTTTTAAAGCTCCGGTTCTCATGGCTACACAGGAGCTTGGTAATTCACTCGCCTGAGAAATAGGAATTAAGATGCCTGAGGAATTTCAGTCTTGTTATTTCAACCTGCCTTGCGCAAGTGTCAATCACAGAATTACAGGCTGCGCTGGGCTTTGGGCTCTGGGAAGGACAATAGCTTTACATCTCCCCTGAATAATCAAGAGCAAAAGACTGACAGAGGTAGAGGATAAGTGATTAAAAGGGAGGCTTTGCTTTTGAGGTTTTCTAATACACAGGCATCACTTTGCTGTCTGGTTTGTGGCTGCGTAACTCTGAATTACAAAACAAAACTAATGATTTGGTCAGACCGAGGTTATTCAGATAGTTAAGATCCTTTTTTTCTTTCTAGCATAGCAGTCGTACTTCAGCATTTTATGAAATAGGGAGTCCTGAGGGAATCAGAAACTTAAACTTCTTTCAAGTTCCCTTTTGTGGTGCCACAAGGCACAGTGTGACAGATCCAAGAATCTCTTCCCAGATGGGAATGGTTTAAAATCTTAGCAGTGTCAGGGAAACTTGAAAGGGAGCAGAAGCTTTGTGATACTATTATGAGATCTAGGTCAAAAGAATAAGAATCATCTTTGCAGATAAGAGTATCCAAAATCGTTTTACCTCTGTTGTCTTGTTTTTTAAGGCAGTTCTGTTCCTTGGGGGCTACGTGTTTTGTATATTAGTAGCACAGTGTTCCAGCACAGGTTGGTTTCTGCATCTCACAACACTGATTGAGGACTTTAATAGCATTCAACTAGAATTCGATTAAGAGCTGTGCTTTTTTTCTTTTTCTAATGTAACTTGGCGTTTCACAGAAATGCTTGCACTATATCAACTTGTAAATCATGCATTGTGTCAACAGTTTTGAGAAGATAACACAGCAGTTTTGGTAGGTGCTTCCAGCATTATGTGTTTTATGGAGTAGCTCTTTAATCAGGGACTGGCAGTCTTGGGAACAGGGAGTTAAGTCACAGTCAAAGCTCTTAGCGAAGCTGGATGTGAAAACGCAGCGTTAATATCAAGTTGGCTTAAAATGTGAGGCTGAGGGTACCAAACTTTTAATTCACCAGATACATGTTCAATAACTACTTTGATATTTAATATGGAACGGTTACTTTTAAGTATTGGATTCTTACTGCTATTCCAAGTTGTGTTGCTGTTTAGTAAATCCAGCATCTATAAACTAGGTAAAAGCTATGTATTCAGTAGACCTGATTTCCCTCAATTGTCTAAAAACAAGTATTGTTGAAGATTGATGAGTTTATCTTAGAATGTTAAAGCAAAAGTAGCAAAACTCCTGCGTATTCTACATGAAACACAGTGCAGAAAATCAAATGATTTTTCATGTTATTACTACTGAGAAATAGAATAACTGTATTCTTTAATGCTTACTTTTGAGGCCAGAAATGCCTGTTCTATATAATGAGGGTGTCTGTCGTAGGAGTGAAGACCTCAAGCTAAACTCAGAGTACACCAGAGTCCCTTCCCCTGCCCTTAAGACTGCTGCGTCTTAAACCTTGCCCTCCACTTTGCCAGACTGGTGCAAAGCCTGTTTTCAGTAGCCGCAGTTGAAAAGAACATTACAATAAATTAAAGGTCAAGATGTGTACTGAGGGGAAAATATCTAGCTTTACTCTTACACTTTTCTGTTTCTTGTCGTAGCGTTTTCCACATGTTAGGCTTAATATACAGAATTCACATTGTAGACCACTGGTGATTAGAAGGGAAAGTGATTTGGATAATAGAATTGGAGAAGATCAGTGGACTGTGCTTACTTTTAGGGATATTTGATTCAACCAAATGCTTTGTTTTCATTTAGATTTATTTGAAATATCCTTTCATGGAAAGCTCCTTCTGTCTCAGTATGTTTTGTAGGAGAGTACAGGACAGTGTCAGAGGCACCAGATGTGGTCGGCCTAGTTTTAAGATGCTTAGCCATTATGGCCGAAGGTGTCAAGTTAGACACTAGTATGAGTTGACACTGCTGGGTGAATTTGGTAGAGCAGTTGGTAATTTTGATCTGTCATTCTTTCTGCTAAATTAGGGGTTTTCTCTTCCTGCTAGTCCATGGGAATGCGTGGCCAGCAGTCCCACAGCTGGCCTGTGGGCTCTGCTACTTCTCTTTTGCTGCTGTTTCAATGTCTCAATCCCCAGATGTAGCTGACTTCCCTTGGCAAGGCGGCCTTGAGCCTTCTCATTCATTCTGGTGTTTGTATGTGGAACGGTCTGTGTCTGCTGCCAGCTTCTGTGACCTCAGATCAGCTGGGAGCCCAGAGATGTGTGCCTGAGCTGCTGCAGTTGCAAGAGAGCCAAAGAAAATGAGTACTGGAAACAACTACGCACAGAATCAGTTTGTTGCTTTGGAGTGCAGAAGCGTGAGGTTTTGGAGAGTGTAGTGATAAAGCACTTGGTACAACCAAAACTGAAAGCACCTCAGCACCTGCAACGTAAATAACAGACAGTGGAAGAGTGAGTGTGTTGAGGTAGTGAATTCAAAGAAATTTAAGAAAAAGATAAAAAAAAAAAAAACAAAAAAAACCCAGCAAAACAAACCCAGCCACCCAAACAATGCCTTACATTTTCCAACACAAAACTATTGACGTTGTATATAATAGTTCTTAGGTGTTCCAGTTTATAATGATGTGTATGCTAGTTCTCTGACATATCTTGTTTTTGGGACAGCTTGCTAAATGCTGGTGTGGTGTGCCTGATCATAGGAAACATGTGCATTTAATACCTTCTGATGCTGTAAGTGAACTCATTATACCACAGCAAACCAAACATTTGAAGTGTGTTAATTTGCTGGTGATCAGACCCTACTTCTTGCAAGAATTAGCAAACAGTTAAAAAAGCAGAACCAAAACAGGTAGGATGTCTGATACTTCTCTCATAGTATCAGAGTGTAGCGGAGAAAATGTGGGGAACTTGCCTGTCCTGTTCATTTATTCAGAGTGTTTTGAAGACATAGTTCTGCGCAAGGGCAATGGAACAGAATGCGTGCTGGCTTCGTCCTTATCAGAGTTCACAGCCTGACATATGGACTTGAACTGAAGCTGCGCAAGGCTTAAATTAGTGTGAACTCTGCACGGTGGAGCGTTGGGAACTGGCATGGTTGATTTTTGCAGTGATTGCTGCGGAGCAGGAAGATGGGCTGATAGCTGCTTCTGAGAGGCTGCTTCCCAAGGCTCCTATTCCAATCTTGTTCCGCAGCAATATTTCAGTTTGGTGCCATGAATTTTACATCAGTAGTAAGGCACGTGTTTGAAAATAACATCACACGATGATAGAAAGGTTTGATTCTTTTTCAGTGTTGGTATCCTTAATTTGTTCCCGCAATTGGTAATACGGAATTGACTTTGCTACCATTTTCATTTTGAGAAAATATGACTTTAACAAAAACGGTGTATTTCATATTTCGTAGGTGATTGGTGTTGATAATAAACAGTGCATGTGTATGTATATTTAAATAAAATATTGCCTTTACATAAGCAACTTCATTTGGGGATCTTTGTATGTGATTTCAACTGAGTCTCTTACCCCTCTGTGAGGATAACAGTCCAATAGCAGGGATGAGGTTGGCAATCTGAGCGTTTCAGTAGCTATAAAAATGTTGATCCCCCCACTTTTTGTTTTTTTGTGGCTTTTTTTTGGCGTAATAATCCTGCCTTTCTTTGTGGGCTGGCTTCCTGTGGCATACTCCTCAAAGCATGGTGGTGTTATAGGCAAGTATGAGGGAGCAAGCTGCTTTGTTTCTGTTTAAGGTGGCTTCCTTCAAACTGAGTTATCATAAGTTGTGTGGAATTAAAACTTAATCAGGAATTAAAAGCACCTTCATCCTATTTCCTGATATTAATTTCTGTTTTCTATCAGCAGCGATGGAGAACAGCAAAGCTCAGATTTGCTGAAAATAAATTTATACCAAGAATAAAATGTATGTGAATGGTGATGTGTCCCAGTGGCATATACAAGTGACATATACAGTGTATATGCACATGTATGTGAATTTATATTAAAAAAAATTGTTTGCTATTCCCTTTCCTAGCAATACATTGTTTAACCTCTTATTTAGAGGACAATAAATGAACCGTGTTCTGAACTCTTCTTTATAGAGGCTGTGAGTGATGGAATCTGGTTAGGGCTCTCATATGCCAGCTATGTTCTTTCTCAGCCTGAAGTTCTTCCCCACTCATCTCCCATACTGGCAGCGTAGACCTCAGCCACTGGGTGCTGCAGTACTGTAGAAATGAGGCTTGGACCTGTGTCTTCTCAGAGAGAAGACCCGCTTGTGCATCCATCTTTATTCCTTCTCCTGACTCTGAGAGCCTCTCCTTACTGCCTTGTTGCATCCCAATTTCAAATAGGTTGCTCGAACCCGTTCTGCTCAAGATTTTGTTAAGAACAGAAGAAATGGTCACTGTTTGCAGAGTCAGGATCATCAGGATGCTGACATTTTGTTCCTCTTGACTCTGAAAACTGCCCCGGTTGTTTAATCCAAGTTAATCTGTGGTGATTTCTGTATAGTGGTGTGTGTTCTTTGTTTTCTTTGTTATCCTTGTTACCCCTTTACCCAGCTCCTGGCTACAGTCCTTGGACCTGTTGCTGACCACAGGTGAATTGTCAGTAGCTCTGGGCCTCTGTATCGTCCTGTGACTGTCCTCATCCTCTGCACTTTTTCACTTCTTTACTGCTTTATGCTGCTTTTTATTCCGCATATTAAGTAGTTCATTTAACACAGAATAACTAATATTTATTGCTGTGTTAGTTACAGACACACACAGTAGTTGTTGCAACAAATGGTTATACTAAGCTAACCTACAGCTGCATCTAGCAAGTGGTAGTCATTTGATCAGTGGTCTGTTGCTGTTAAATACTGAAAACAAATCTCCAGGCAGGCTGAGACAAGTGCAGGCAAAGCTTGGTAAATCCCAGTGCCCGTGTTAGAAATGGAGCACAAAGCTCGTGGCCAGTTATAAGCAAAGGCAGCAGCGTGTTTACTGGGCTACACTGGATTGCTTTGTGTGGTCTGTAGAGAGGAGTAACCATTGCTCTTTGTTAAGGTAACTTCAATGCAAAAGTGATGAATTCATAAAACTGCTGCCGTGCTCTGGACCTTGCTGCTGCTCAGGTGATTTCCAAGCTTATTAGCAGCAGCCAGGAAGTGACAAGGCACAAATTTAGTGCTAATCTGGTGATGCCTCAATTAAATCACATTTTGTATCTTTTTCCACAAAAATGAATGACTTTGGAATTCAGAAGGTGGTGCTTAGATCTGTGCGTTGAGGGGATGCTTACAAGTAGCTGTCCTAGTGTGACAGCAGTGGATTTGGAGAAGGCGGCTCTTTCTATTTGCAAAAGGCGACAGGAATTAGCTTTGTGTTAAAATTCAAGTACTTTGTTTTTTTACAGAAAGTCTATATGGCCTTTAACTATTCTATGAGCATTTTGTTAAATGATCTCAGTGCTGAGGAAAGCAGTATTAGATAACAAGAAACTTCTCATTTGTTGCTTGTCTTTGTAAAGATCTCTTCAGGTTAAATCTTCTTAAAGTAGTGTCCGCAGTGTTAGTGGTCTGCACAGCAGCTTTCAGCTTTATTTGTTTAGATGTTTATTCAACATTTCATTAGAAAGCTGTCATTGCTTCTGAAAAGAACCCCTATACCTGCTCTCACTGAAGAAGCTCAAGAAGCTTTTATTTATGTTTAAGTGGACGAAGCTATGTAACATTGTATATTGAATAGAAATTTTAGCTGAAATCATTGAAAAGGCTTTGATAGCATTTGCAAGGTCTGGTCTTTCTTTGTTACAGAAATTCTCACTGTATTCTGAAGTAGTTAAAAAAAGGTACCAGGAAGGAGAGATCTTACACAAATATTTCAGAGAACATGTATTTCAAGGTTGGGAAAAAAAAAAAAAAAAGGAATTATCTTTTCCTTCCTGATGACTGCATCAGTAGCATTTTTCTAAGATTTATAGAAAGTATTGTTACAATACCAATCTCCTTATTCCTTACATTATATGTAAATATATAGCATATGAGATGTGCTATAAAAATATCACTTTGATAAAGGAGAGATAAAGGAAAATGAATGCAAAGTAAATAATTAAGCACTATTACACATCTCAGAGTACTGCACAAAAAGAGAAGTTGTATGAAAAATTTTGGTTTTGTTTATGTAATCCTATATCACAGATTTCTTGCCTCTGTAGTAACCTTGGTTCTCTTTTGCATTTGCTGTAGTTACACCTCTCTACTTGACATCACAAATCCCAAGTACTTCCAATTCTCTTCCTATGCCCACCAACTCTTATCTTAATACCTTTCTTGTCTGCTGATCTTCACTGGGCCCCCCTCAGTAAGTGCAGCTGTTCTTTTCTCTTAAGCCTACCTACTGCAGTGCTGAGCCTCCCTTGCTGAAGTCAGTGGCCATCTGTGTGAAGATCTGAGCTTCTCCTGCAGCTACCCCAATGTTTGTGCTGTGCTAGCTGGGCAGGCAGCGCGTGTGGCACTGCCTCCGAGTTCAGCTTGGTTGGCCAGCTAGTGCCTGGCAATCAGCAGCTGGGCAAGCCAGGTGGGAAATAAAAGAGCTGGGCTTGCCATGATTTTCCATTAGTGAAGGACTAACAGGGATTTTTTTTTTCTTCCTGGCAGCCAGGAACAAACTGAGGCACCTCAGCTGCTCCTCGCACACCTTGCTCTCCAGACCCTTCCCCATCTTCATATCCCTCCTCTGGGCGCTCTCTAGTAGCTTGATGTCCCTCTGATGTTGTGGCACCCACACTGCACCCAGTGCAGGAGGTGAGGCCGCACAGCGCAGAGCAGAGCGGGACAAGCCCTCCCCTCGCCTGCTGGCAGTGCTGGGCCTGGTGTCCCCCAGGGTGTGGTTGGCGATGAAGAGAAAACAAAAATCAAAACATGTTTAATTGTTTACTAGAAGAAAAGTGGTTTTAAAAGCAAACTACTGGTTGAAAACAATTGTTTGAATTTGTTTCTGCATGCTTGTTCTATTTCCTAGAATACTAAAATAACTGCTACTATACAGTTTGAAAACAGTATTGCAAATTTTTGGTTAAAATGCAGCTGATACTTCGTTTGTCTATTAGTCTCTAGTGATAGGGACAAATGAGCAGAAGTTACATAGTCTTGCTGATCAGTCATTACTAAAGCTGCATAACAAAGAACTAGATTTCTGAGATGTAATCTGAGCGAAGAACCATAGCACTGTGTTATCTGTAAATGCTGGTTTGGCTCAGAAGGAAATAGCATTGGAAAAGCTGCATAAATACTAAGAACTTATTTTCTTGTTTGTCTCTTTTTTTTTTTTTTGTCAACTACTAAGACAAACTTAATAGTAGGAATGTTTAAAAAATGCTTACTTTTTTATTAGGTAAAATAGGACTTGTTCTGCATTTTATTTAACATAATTAGGGTGCTTAGATCTTCTTGCTGTTGGAGCAAACCTACCATAAACCAAAGCCAAGGCAGATGGGAATACGCTCCTCTTCTTCATTTAGTATTCAAGAAAGTGAAAGGGATAACTTTTAGAATTTGTGCTTAGTAACTGTATTTTTTCCCTTGAAATTAAGTATTTGAAACAGATTTGGAAAATTATTTCATGTTGGGTTATTACATAATGTAAACCAAATTTCTTGATGGTAGTGCCTTATTCTGTCCTTAGAAATTATTTTATTTTAAAAAGAATTTAGTACCTTAGGCTTAATTGTCCTTCACCATTTCCTTTGTTTTGGGTGGATAGGAATATTAGATTTTTCTATACTGGGGGGGGGGAGGGGGAAAGGAAGTATTCAATAGGTTTCTCAAACTTGCTCAGATGTTGACGTTTTTGTGTTGGCTTTTGTGATTATTCAACACTGTTGAAACAAACCACTAGGTGGCAACATCAATTAAAAAAATTCCAAGAAGTGCGATTAAATTTGTCATCTAAAATGGGACACGGCACAGTAGGTTTGGTTAAAGTGAAAGAATTAAACTTCTTTTATGTTAATTTATCCTGATCTGAAAAGGAGGTGCTCTGCAAAAAAGTGCTGGGGATGATTCTTAATTGAGATCAGGTAAGTGTATACACTTGAATGCAGAGGAAACGTTTTCACTTTCATATGTTTGCAGTATATATTATGAATTTAAAAGAGTGAATCACAACCATACTACTTCTTGATGAAGCTTGTTTTATCTTGCTAGTTAGAAAGAAGAAATTAGAGTAGTCTTGGTGCTACTTGAAAAACAAATTCCTTTTGGTGTGCGTGTAACACAGATTGGAAACCAGTTAATGCAAAATCAGTCTGAATTTACTTACTGGCTGAGGGTGAATTTAGGAAATACTGAATGTGCCTGTTACAAATATACACTTGTTAGAGGATGTGCTGATTGTATCTTTGTTGATTTTGGTGCTACTGGTTCTGTAACCTAGGATGGGTTTGTACATGAGACTTGTCATTAAGTAGCATGCAGATACAGTCTCCTTCTGCACAGCTTAGCACATATAGAAACCATATCCGTATGTCACGGTACCTGCCTTATCAAGGGTATCTTGTCCCTTCTTTAGCTATGTATATTCAGATGCTGCCTGCTTGGTAGCTGTTTAAGTTGATATCACAGCCCTCCTTGGGTTATTGGGAATACAGGTAATAAAACAGATGGCATGCAAACAGTGGTGTTTCCACTTGAGTGCAGTTTTGCTGAGCTTGTATCTGCCTGCTCCATCCTGTCTGTACCATTCCACATGTATTTTTAAAATATTTGTGTAGGATGCTGTTTGCTTGTTTATATTCAACTTGTGTGATAGCTTGTCTCTTCCTGGGATCTTTATTTCCTAGTGTTTATTCCAGTTCCCTTGTGCTATTACTAATAGGTATGTTGCTGTTGTATTCCCAGATATTTTTGAGAAGGAAGTGGTTTCTTTTGCTTTAATTCTTGGCCTTAATTTGGTCAGGTTTTGTAATCGCTTTACTAGGAAGTGGCCAGAGGAGCTCATTTATCTTGGAGAGATTTGTTTTGCTTTTCTTCTACACAAAAACACATGGTAATGTTTTCCTGTCTGCTGTGTATTAGGATGTTGCAGTGGCTTGGCTTCTCAGTCCTCGCGTCATAATCTTCACCTGAAGTGTTTGTGGTATAGGTGATGTAGCAGAGGCATTCCCTTAATATTTCGTATTAATTCATATTCATATTAATTAATTCATGTTAATATTCATTCTCCCTCTGTACTCAGCCCTAGTGAGGCCCCACCTCGAGTACTGTGTCCAGTTTTGGGCCTCTCACTGCAAGAAAGACATTGAGGCCCTGGAGCGTGTTCAGAGGAGGGCGATGAAGCTGGTGAGGGGTCTGGAGCACAGGCCTGATGAGGAGCGGCTGAGGGAGCTGGGATTGTTCAGTCTGGAGAAGAGGAGGCTCAGAGGAGACCTTATCGCTCTCTATAACTACCTGAAGGGAGGTTGTAGTGAGCTGGGGGTCAGCCTCTTCTCTCTTACAGGTGACAGGACGAGGGGGAATGGCTTCAAGTTGCGCCGGGGGAGATTTAGGCTGGATATTAGGAAATACTACTTTTCTGAAAGAGTGGTCAGGCGCTGGAACGGGCTGCCCAGGGAGGTGGTGGAGTCACCGTCCCTGGAGGTGTTCAAGAAACGTTTAGATATAGCATTGAGAGACATGGTTTAGTGGGGTTATTGGTGGTAGGTGGATGGTTGGACTAGGTGATCTTGTAGGTCTTTTCCAACCTAGCTAATTCTATGATTCTGTGATTTCTTAAGTTGTGTTGGAAGTGCTAGTGTGGTGCTCTGTGTCCAGTTGGCTCAGCCAGAGATT
This sequence comes from Numida meleagris, assembly GCF_002078875.1. Lineage (NCBI taxonomy): Eukaryota > Metazoa > Chordata > Aves > Galliformes > Numididae > Numida > Numida meleagris. The sequence continues at coordinate 13,725,440 of NC_034409.1, read as the reverse complement.
AAGCTGGACTGCTTGTTAGAGAAATTGGGTGGTGCTTCGTAAAGTAAGGGGTAGCGTTCCCAGAAGTTTCTATGTCTATGTATGTGAGGTTTAGGCAAATACAGATCATGCTTGTTTGTTTGTTTTCTGTTTTGCTGTTTTGTTTTTACAGGTTTGATCAACTTCAACTCCTTCATCTATTTAAGGATAAGTAATTATGTCCTGCATGGTATTATTGCCAATGTAACTTGATTCTGTGCATGCATTTCCCTCAGTAAATGTAGATGGTTTACTCTCACAGTGTTACTGTAGATAACTGGGGCAGGTGGAGAAGATTTCAGAACTTATTCTCTGGTAAGATCAACTTCTGCGGAGTTCACTGCTATTCAGATTTTTTATAAAGTTTACTAATTCGTAATTCATGTAGAGTGCCCTCAGAGAACGTGCAGAAAGTGCTTCAGGGGTGTGGGTAGTGGAGCAGCATCCATTCTGTGTCTAGGAGAACTGAGTGGGGAATGGGAACAGGAAAATTCACCTAGGCAAAGTGTGTTGGGAAATGCTGTGAAGAGTTGTAAGCCTCTGCTGACCCAGAGTCCAGTGCTGACTTTCTTGCTTTGTTTTTCCTTTTATTTGTATTTGTTGTTGTGTTTTCCTGTAGGTGATGGATCTGCTTATGTTTGAGGTGATCTGTTAGTGCAGGGTGGCAACTTGCCTGTGTTACCTACTAGGATGTGGTTTATGTCATCATGTCTGAATTCTGGTGGGTGTTTCTTCTTCTATTATAAAGAAATATCTGTGATTCTTTTAGCTGTTGTTTTTCCTAGGATGTATTGTAGCTGAAAATTATGCTGTGTCATTTCTCTGTAGCGACTTTCCTTCTAGATGTGGCACATACTTCACACAGCATGTGTCCATGCCCTTGTGCTGTTCCTGCTTGGAATGCTTTGCGTTGCACGCGTCTTTCAGAGCACTGGCAGGTTCGTGCTGTGAATATCACAGTGTCTGCATTACCACAGGCGTACTGTGTCCTAACCTTTCCAAATGTTTCTCCTTTAACACTTTTCTGTAGTTAGCACCTTGCTGTTGCTCCCTTACCTCTTCAGGCAGCTGCTGCCAAGCAGTACATGTAACACTGAAGAAAGAGGATGCATACTGAATGTTCCTTGTCATTCAGGTATTCATTATGGTTTACTTGTTCTGGCTTGTTTTATTCTGATGCTTAAATGACCCTTCAATTTTCATTTTCTGCTAGGGGATCCCATAAAGACTCAATCTTGAATGCCACTGTTCCTGTAAAAGTAGGGTTCCATTGACTTCAGCTGGGTTACTCACCAAACACATCCCTGCTCATAATTGTCTGTGAAAACTTTTTTTTTTTCTCGAAAAAGAAGAATCCTTAAATAGGTAAAAGTGAAACAAAACCAACCAACCAAAAGCTGCTACGTGTGGATTGCTTTGAACTGCTGCCTCTGGAAGTATCCTGTCAGGCTGGTGCTGGGTTGGTATCCCTGCATTTTTGTCCAAAGCACATCAGAAAGTGGGAGGTTTTGTGGGTTGCCTGTTCACTCGTCTGCCTTGTGCAGCAAATGTCAGCTCTGATTAACTCCTTCCATTTCAACTGATGTAATCTTTCTTTTCTCCTGTATTTTGTGACTTAAGGCCGAATTATTTACCCTTCTATTTCTTGAAGACAGAGTGAATTCTGTTGATATGTACTTGATTTCTGGCTTCCACTCTTCCAGAAGAACAGGACCTGGTTTAGGGACTGCAGGCCCCTTTTCTGGTAAGGGAGATGTGAATTTCTGAAGAGAAGACCTGATGGAGGAGATGGTCTACAGCAGTAGATAGAGGCTGAACACTCAGTACCCACTGTCTCTTTAAAAATTCTTAGGGTAGTTTTACAGCTGCTTCTTGTTAACTTATTTTTTTTTTTGCATTCAGGAAGTGCTACCAGTGTGCATGTGATTATAGGCCCTGGAAAACAAAAAGTCTTTGAGAACGAATCACTCCGTTGCAGTGGTTCCTTAAGTATGACAGACTGTGAAAAATGATTTGCAGTGAGTTTGCAGAACTCCATGAGATGAGGAGTTGACAGAGAGGGCTGGTGGTGGTCTGTCAAACTTTGAGGGATGTCAGTAGTCTTGGCTCCAAAATCTGTAGGGTCTGTCTGTTACCTGGGTGGATTTTCATTCTTCTTTGCCGCTGCATGCTTTTGAGAAACAAGATCAGCAAAACGGGGCTCAGTTTTTGGTAGCTGCGATACAAAAACATTCCTTTGTGTGTAGTAGAGCTATTTTCCTTACTTGCTTTTCCTTTGAAAAAGAACAGCAAATGCAGTGCAGTTTGGCTGCAGGGAATTATATGACTCATTTACTAAGTACTGAATACAAAGGCAAATAGTCCTTCTATTGTATTACAGTTTTCTCTTGTATGTTTCTATTCTCTCAGATTTTAATAGGGAAATCAGCCAAGTAGCCTAGTCCCAAAATGTTTTGAAAGATAACTGAGTCACACGCTACAGAATCTGGGTAGTCCCTTTAAACTGACATTTCTTTCTATTTGTGCTCAAGTATTTGTTTGTGTTTACAGGCTACTTGTTGAATTTTACTTAATTTCCACCATAATAAAATGTGACTATTCTGTCAGACATGAAGTCTAAAATGTAAAGAGCTGTGTAAATGATGGAAATGTTAACTGGCAAAACAGCCAGCTATCTATGCGCTATGAATAATGTCAGCATAAAGACAAATGTAGTAAGGGTCAGTTCTATGTGCTGCATCCCTCCTACCAAAGGGGAAAAAAAAGTGTGTTTTCTTACAGTTCTCTTTAGTGGATTTTTTTTAAATTTTGAATTCATTTCTGATAAACTTGACACAAGGACCTGGGAAACCTGTGGGAGTTAAGCAGGACGCTGCCCATCATTTTGTGGTGTTTTCCTATTCTGTTTGTATTGCATGGTCAATAAAAAGTCACATACTCCCTATTTAAAATGCTTAGTGGAAGTAGGTATTCAGTTGCTTATTATTAGGATTGTGGGAAGTATATTAAAAGGTGGCTTTCGCTGTAACTGTCCTGATGTTGTAACAGTGTGGTGTCCCTCACTTGGAGGGTGTGTCACGTTAAGTGTTATCCTGCTTTAAGACTGGCTTTGAGGATGCAAGCTGTTGAATTGTTGATGTTCCCTGTGAGCATCATTCTTTCCTACCATGAGGTTTTCTTTGAATGGAAGTTTTCTTTTAGTTCTTCACTAGACAAATGATATTGTTTTGATGGATTTGAGAGAGCACAGTAGCTGGTGGTTTTGTCTGAAATAGTCTGTCGGGTAGAAAAGCTCATGTTTTTTCAGGTTGTGGTATGTGCAAAATTCTGTTCTTACTTGTTTTAAGCTGTATCGCTGAATGAAACTCTCCATGGTAGCTGGCAAATACACAGGTAGGGTTGCATAAAATGGTGCTGCTTGGTTACAGCAAAACCAAGAGACCTTTGAGATCTTCCAGGGACCTAACAGGCTTAGCAAGCAAATCTTCTTTTGACTGTGAGTCCTTAAATGAAATCAGAAAGCGATGGTGTGATGATGTGATGTGACTGCTGGACTGAGGTTTCTTGGAATTTTGCGGCCATCACTTTCCTCTAAATGTGAAGGCCATTGTGCCCAGCTCTTTGTCTTGGAGAACTGCTTTGTGCTTAGCTTACGTGTCTTTTAATTAATACCTTTTGGATAAATTATGTTTTTCTTCTAAAACACTCAATCTAAAGGGAATTCCATTGCTGGCTCTGTTGGGCTGCATGATTATAGAATCATAGAATCCTTAGAGTTGGAAGGGACTGCTGAAGGCCATCTAGACCAACAGTGAACAGGGACACCACAGCTAGATCAGGTTGCCCAGGGCCTGATCCAGCCTCGCCTTGAAAGTCTCCAGGGACAGGGCATCAACCACAACACTGGGTAACCTGTTCCAGTGCCTCTTTTCACTGTAAAAGATTTTTTCCTTATATCTAACCTAAATCTACCCTCCCTGAGGTTGATGTGGTAAAACTAGGACTGACTTGCCAGACTTAAGATGCAGCCATTTGTTTTGCATTTGTTTGCTGTTTCATAAACGGAAACATTGTCTTAGTAATATACCTGTACTAATAGGCAGCTTTGTTATGGATCGTTCATGGGTAATTGATTTTCGTCAGTAACAGTGGATCTGTTTGTAGGAGTATGTGCTCAGTGGAATTTTGCCCTGGACTTTTGCTGTCTGATTGCATTACTGCTTTGACCTGATGGTGCTGTAGATTTGCCTGGCACTTGAAAGGGAGCTACAGTGCTGCAAAGATTATTCTTGTGCTGCACTTGAGAAGTGCAGCTTTGGAAAAGAAGCGTCTGCTTTCTTCAAACATGGAGCTTCTGTCGAGCGGGCGCTGGATCCGTGACTCACTGCTGGGCAACAGTGGGAGGCTGTAGAGGAAAAGCTGATGGAAGCTCTCACTGCTGTGTTGTATATGACCAAATCTTAAAGCAGATATTACTTGTACTGATACTGCTTTACTGTGGGCTTTAGACTGTGAGTACATGTGAATGTCTCAGCTGTTCTGACCAGGGGCGTGGCTTCACAAGCATTTTAGGACCACTCTGTGTACTTTCTGACCTGCTGGGGTTGTTGTTTCCAACAAATAATCATGGTTCAGAGGCTCCCACTGCAGTCCTGTGAGCAGAGCAGTCCAAGCAGTACTCTTGCTACGTCATAGGAAAACACCAAAAATTACAGTGAGCCACAGCTTGATTTTAATAACAGAAGACCAGGGAGGAGAAGCTAATTTTAATTTAAATAAATTAGATCATTGAGAAGGCTGCTTGGGGATTATTTAAAAAAAGTAATCATAGAAAATGGCATATTAAATTTTTCTAGGTCACATTTCAGGAATGAAGTTTTAAAACAGACATTAGGGTTTTTATTCATGTTATTTGTGAATATTTCCATGGAGATATAAAAAACAAAGCATCTAGGAATACTTAGCTACTTATTTAGGCACTTACCAGGAAAAATATTTCAGACTTGCAAAGATAAACCTTACAGTAGCTTATCGTGGGCTGAAGCATGCATAATTAAAATATTAAGTCACAGTGGATTATTCCAGCATGAATCTACGTCTGAATTTGCTTCATTATTTGATTATGATGCTGCTGGTGATGAACTGAAATCAAGACCTTTGATAATTTAATAAATCCAGTATAAGATGAATATGATTAGAGTCTAAATGTTGTTGTACTGATTTTTAGGTACTTATAGCAATGGCATATGTTTGAATCAAGTGTTCTTGAGTCACCATTTTTAAAGACATCAGTAAATCAGACTCTTACTGCGCATAAGACCTGCATTTAATTCTGTTTTGGACAGTTCAGGTTGCTCTTTTTTTTTTGATGTTTTGTGTAGCGAATGGGTATTTTGAATTGAACAAATTATTTTTTATAATAACTTACACAAGGTCAATTCAAAACCTGTAGCAAAGGTCCCATAGTGATTGTGAAAATAGGAAGATAACCTCAGGTTCATGAAAACTTTAGGCTCCTGCATTCTTGCTAACACACATCAAAGGTGGCAAGGAAAGCATCTTTTTGGTAGACCTAGGAGACCTTTTGTTCCCCTCTCAGATATCAGCTGTTGGGCCTTCCCAAAACAAATTCGTTGTCTTTGAGCATCTAATTCAAAGAAATTAAATTATATAATTTAAGTTAAATGCTATGTTAGACAGTCAGAATGCTTGTAGTTTGTGCAGTCAGATTCTCTGTCAGAGCAGGAGTTACTTGCTGGATCTGGATCGGGTCAAAATAAGGAGGGTGAACTTCACACTCGGAATGTTTTAAACAGGAAGAATACCTTTTTAAATCCCTTTGAATGACACTAATCAGGATATGCACTACAGAATTTCCAAAGGTAGACTTGATTTGTGGACTTAAAATTCTTTTATGTATATGTGTTTTAGGAACTATTTGCCTCTTTCCCCAGCTTGAAACATGTATTAGAGATGACTGAAGATGCTCTTCCGTAGAGCAATATCTTAACTGGATTGTGATAAACCTGGAGCCCTCATATATTTAAGTGAAAGCAGGCTTTTCCAGTGCTTGTGTAAGGAGACAATGAGCTAAGTAAAAGCCTATATGTAAAGGAAAAGATAAATTCCTGAAAACGTTCTTGAGATGTTTAAAGTTTGTGGAATATTTGATTTTTACAGTCTGTCAAGAGAAGGAAGTAATAAAGCTCAAAACAAATGTCTGAATTTTTATCTCAGATTTCCTTCTGGCAGAAAGAGCTGACATCAGCTTGCAAAACACTGGCCATGAATGTCAGAAATACTCAGTTGTGCAAGGACTGCACAGTGTTACACATGCACCTGGAATTCCCTTGGCAAACGGTTCTGAAATTTTAGAGCAGCTTCACTTTTATGTGCTCTTAGCTTCTCCCTGTCCCTTACTGTTAGCCTGCAAAGGCAAAACAAACAATACCTCTACCTGAATCAGCAGCAAGCAATTCTAAGTGATATACACTGCTCAAAATTCTTCATTCTTTTTGCAGATCATGCTGTGACACTAATAGGTGGAACCCACAAATGGTGTTAGACGAGGGAAATCCTTGACATAGGTGTAGTGACTTGGCCTGGGAATGTTAGACTCAATGTCTTGCCTAGGGAGCTAGTTCCTGGCTTCTTCAAAATTGCCATGTCATCTTAAGAAAAAAATAATTATATATATGCACGTTGCACTTTTAAAAGATGTAGTAAGCTACTGCATTGTGTATTGATAGGTTGCTCTATAAGTAATGCCTCATATTTATTTCAATGGAAAATACAACAGGTTTAAAGAGCACAGTGTTTCATAGAGCAAATGCTCAGCTACAAAACACTATTTTTCAACATAGTCACCACCATTAGCCATGCGTTTTTGGCAGTGATGAACAAGAGCCTGCATGCTGCACTTGTAGAAATCTGCTCCTGTAGAGGTGACCTACTGTTACTCTCACCACTGCTGAAACGCACAAGCCACCGCCTTGCTGTGGTCTCCAAAAACCTTCAGCAAGCATTGATGAATGTCTGTGGGTGCTATCGTTCCCACATGGAGGAATTCAGTTCCACACTTTGCGTCACACATGCTTTCACATCAGATGCCATTTTCACATACTGTCCCTCTGCTGCCACCATGGGCCAATGTAAGTAACGCCTCTTATTTTATTATGTTGGCCCCCTGACATCAGAGGCAGATGTTGGTAGTATGGCAGTAGAAGTTGAACCTTCCCAAGCGTGATGATTGCTTGTGATGTCTGTCTTTGAAGGTAATCATAAGTAATTCTCCTAAATTATTGTATATTTCAGTTAGAATCAATAAATGTACAGTTGTCCATGCACTGTTTAGTAATTGCAGTAGGAATTGCTTTGAAAGCTGACTCTCTGATATATCTCTGCATTTTTTTTATTAGTGAACTACAAATATTAAAGTATTGTCCTATGAAACCCTGTTCTGGAAATTATATTTCTGTCCCTTTAGTTGCCTTCTCTGCTTTTAATGGGACATAATTTAAATGCACCATGTTAAGTTAAACTGCTCATCGGAGAGGTGAGACATTCTGCAATTCGGGCTTGTATCGAGACTGCATGCGAACATTAAGCCAACGGAGTCGACAGAAGCTTTTTGAAATAAATACTGCATGGAGTACAGATGTCCCTAAAACTTGAAAATCTCTGATGCTTAAAGCTCAGCAATTTAAATAATTTCATTCTCTGTTGTTCTTCTCACTTCCAGACTTAGATTCATGGAATTTATTTTAATGGATTGCCTTGCTGCTAGAAAAGCAAGGGAATTGAACTGCATTGTCCTGATGCTAAGGAGGGTTGGAGCCATGTGTAAGAGTGGATGATTATTACCAATGAACTCTTCAGAGACTCTCTCCTCAATGAGCAGGTAGTGATTACAGCAGTGATAATGCAGTGAGATCATTACGATTCAATTATTTTAATTTGACTTAAAGTAGGGCTTTCTTTTCAATAATGAGAAGAAAAGCAATTGATTGACAAAAAGGTTTCAATCTGGTTATTAGCTGGTGTTTGTTTATAGAAAATCATTAGGTGAATGCTTTTGAGTTTTATATCTACAAAAAGCTGTTGTTTAACCTTTTTCTCGCATGAATCAGCAGGCCACATGCAGTGAGAAATTTTGCATGCTATGTTTGCCCTTGAGCTAAGTGGTGCTTAGAGCCCTCTTCTCTTAGGTAGAGTCTATTACAGCGCAGGATGTGAAGAGAAGATTTAGAATGAATGCTGTAATGAGTAAAGGTTACTATCATTTCTTTAGTGTCATCACAAAATTGAGCGAAGAGACCCATGACCTGTTTTTGGAGGGCTAGTTGTATAATTTAGTATCTTTTGCGGTTTGGGGTCAGTTGCGGAAAGGAAATGTTGACTGGTGGTGTGACACTGCTGATAATTACTACCAGTCAGCAATACAGAGCAGTTCCTGATTTCCTGAAGCAGAAATGTGTGAATTAAGAAAGATAACAGAATATAAAAGTACTGCAATGGTCTAAAATTGCTGCGTGCATATGGGCAAAAAGCAGATTCAGATAACCTTAAATGTGCGCTGCAGTGTTCTTAAGGTAAACTGTGTTACTGATAACCTTGTAACCTTACTGCTGAGCAATATAAAACAAATACAGAATTCAACTACGATGTAGAAGAGATGTAGATTTAATTGAGAGATGGATGTATGCTCATCCTAATGAGGTCGTTCAACAACTAAGAGGAAAGTATTTTAAATTACTTGATTGCAGAGTAATTTTTAAAGATGAAATCATTTAATAATACTTTCACATTCCTGCTGTCTGTCCTGTCAGGCAACACTGCAAGGAGATGATGAATTGCTTCTTCAAGATTCTGTATTTTGCATACTGTTAATCCACTATGTTAAAGATAACATCTTGCGGATGAAGCTGTATTGGACTTTCAGCTTGTTTTATGTGAAGTTAGTTTTCAATTATGAGATTTTTTTTTTTAAGGTCTAAAGTACTTCATGTTGTGCTGTCAATGAAATGCAAAAGAATCTTAATTGAGGCTGGGAGCAGTAAAATATGTTTCCCTTCTAAAAGGTGACTTCTCAAGTGGGAAGATACAGTTTGAGAGAGAAAATGTGTATGCCTCATCCACCAACATGATTACTATAGGATCATCCCTTCTAGTCATTCCAAGAAGCATATGGAACATATTCCATTTCTTATTTTGACCAAGTGATCCTTTAAAAATTTCTTCATTGACATTCCCTGTTATGCTGACCCAGATCATTTCTTCCTTATCTCCACCTACCCACAGTGTCCCTCCTTGAGGTCCTCATCTGTCTCTTGATATCTGTCAATGTTGCAAGCCTTGCCCACTCATTCCTTATCTCCTGAAAATGCTCCATTCTTCCTCTCATGGTTCCTTTTTCTATAAATACCCTCCAAGATGAACATGTAGCTGCCTCACTTTCTCAGCCTACTAAGCCATTTCTGCTCTCATACCCATAAGGAATTGAGGATGTGATGGATATGGTTGGCGATCGCATTACTCTAATAATAAACACTGTGTGTGTAGATGCATTTATAAGTGCTTTTATCTTCGCATGCCTTCCTTCTCTCTCTCTGGTATATTACTTGCATTCTTAGACTGTAACTCTTCAGGGAAGCAGTCTTGTCATTGTGCTTTATATGGAACAGTATGTTCTAACCCTAACTGAGGCTAATGTAATGTAAACACTGTATAAGAATACTTCATTATTATGTAAGATGTTCTGTAAGATGTAGAGAGGAGCCTCAGCATTTCCTGGGAAGTCTGCGTCTGGTGGCGGTGTTAGAGCTGGAATATGGGAAATGGGTGTCTTAGGGAGGCTTTGAGGTCTGACAGAAGTGCTCCATGGCTATAATGCCGAAGGAGATAAAAATAAGGACTTAGCATGAAAACGTATCTTAAAACAGCTTTAATACTGTAATGCTGAGATGTGTGTAGGGCATGCTTAACCCAGCATTATTTTGCAGAGGTTCAAAAAAAAACCTACAAACATGCAAAGAAGAAAACCTAAGTGATTTTAAAATAAAGATGATGTAACGATCCTCAAAAAAGAAAAAATTAGAATCGTCATCTTGGGTTCTCCCTGACAGCTGGCAGTCTTTCCAGTTGCAGAAAATAAATGCATTTTGTGCTTTGGATGAGCCTTTTCTGCAGTGCTTTGTCAATAAAACAAATGTATCCTGACACAGGGCATGGTGTGTTTTAAAATGTTTATTTTCCTAGTTACTACCTAATAGCTGATATATTGTTTTTCAAATTCCGTGGATGCTGCTGGTTTTTTGAGCCATCGCAGTGTTGCGGTATAACAAAGCTATTTGAGAAAACGAGCACAGCCTGATAGAAGTTGCCATCCGAATAGATAATATTTGCCCTGTTTTTAATCCATATTTATGATTTATCCTTAGACTTATACTGCAGGCTGCTCTTCATCTCCTGTGCTCATATATTCAGGTTTGGCAGAAGTGCCTCGATAATTTCATACTGCTGTCGCTACGTAACCTGTGCTGTCAGGAAAGAAAACATTCTGTTAGAATTCTCATATTAATTATGCTCCTGCACAATATAAGGGAAGACAGCAGTCCAAAACACATTTTCTCTGAGCACGTTTTCTCTGAGTGGATCTCAAAAGATGTCAGAATGCGGCTTAAAGCATACAGATAATCTGTTCAGCATATAAAACTGGTCAGAGGATAAGGCCAAAAAAAAAAAAAAAGGCCAGTCCTTGACGTGATATAAGAACACGTAGTTATGATTGAGTCAGGAGAGGCTGGGGAAGGCCTGCCAGAGGGCTGACTAATAACGTGTGTAGTAATGTATGCGCATCACAGGCTTGTGTTGGAATGTGGCAGCAGCTGATGCTGTGCAGTGTTTTATCTCCCCTTATATGGTCTATCCGTCACTCTAGTCTCATAATGGTGTCAGTTTTAGCCTAGCCAAAAGATCTTTAACTGACAGAGCAGACCAAATCTTGGCTTTAAACTTTCAAAACCATGTTAAAGCGAGATTTGTTAAACTAACAGCAATCTAGAAAATTTGGTTTTGGTGAGGAAGGAACACAGAGGAAGGGCCTTTTTAAAAAGCAGACTAAGGAAAGCAGGGGCTTTATGCATGAGTGTTATTGAAAACAGTTTTATCTGGAAGCTCTTGCATGAGGAGAGGCCTTAAGATGCAACCCTCCCCAGTTGCAGAAACCTTGCCTGTTTTTGTTTAAAAGGAATCGATAAAGGAAACCTTCCTGGCAGAGGCAAAGGCACACTCTGCGTGAGTTTCTTGCGTGCTAAAACTCTCTAAGTAGGGCCACACATCATGGTTAATACCTTAATCATAAAATTTTGAGGTATGTTGTACTTGCCTTATATTTATGACCTTGTAATAATAACCAACAATTCCACACGTGTGTGGGGATTTTGCTATTCCACATGGTTTTGCAGAATGCTGATATCCTTCTGGCTGCCAGGGTGCACTGCTGACTCAGATTCAATTTGCAACCAACCAGAATGCCCTTTTTGCGGGGCTGCTCTCCAGCCCCTTGCTCCCTGGTCTGTACACAGAGCCAGGGTTGCCCCATCCCAGGGGCAGAACCCAGCACTTGCTCTGCTTCATGTGGGTGGTGACCACCCTCAGATTTTTCAAGACCTTGGTGCAAGGCCTCTTTACCTTCAAGGGAATCAGCACCCTTCCCAGCTTAGCATCATCCACAAATTTACTTAATATAACTTCCAGATCTTTATTGGAATCAACAGTGAAGACATTAAAGAGGATTGGGCCTAAAATGGAGCCCTGCAGAATCCCACTGGTGACAAGTAGGGCAACTCTCAGGCCATAGCATGTGCTTGCCCAACACAGCCATGTTTTGATTGTCATGGGACATTCTTAGGGTCATACTGCCATGGCTTTCTCATGTCAACGAACCATCTCCCTGACAACCGCTATAAATATGGAGACCCTGACAATGGAACACCAGTTGCTGACCAACTTCTGTCTGGAAGGCTTATACCTGAGGCAAGGAGCTACTTAGACCCTTTCCTCCCATTGTGGGAACTTTTGCGGAGGAGGATGGATCCTCCTCCACCAAAGAAGCTTCGGCTTCTAGAGAGCAGCAGCAAACCTGAGCCAATGGATGTAGACCCACCAGAGAGCAACGTCGAGCCCATGGACGTAAATCTGCCTCCAGAGAATGAACTGATGGAGGTGGATCCACCTCAATCAGGGCTGGGCAAGCACTATAACACTGTGCTTGCCCAGAGACGTTGCTACATCCATTGGCGGTGCACTGGGGGCTCTCAATTTCCATCTTGGTGTTGAATAGTCACCGTTCGCCTGAGAGCCCTTGGGTCAGCTTCTGCTCTCTATAGCCCCTTCTTCCCCATCCCCCATCCTAATCTTTCCCCAAGACCTCTCACCTCTTCTTTCCTGAGCTCTAAGGAAAGAGGAAGGACTAGCACTAGTGTCCTCTATGCTTCTGCACTGTGATAATGGGAGGAGTCCAGCAGACAGCCCCGAGGTCCCTGTGTCCTCCAGGTGAGCCCTCAATAAGAGGGCAGGACTGGGACTGGTGTACTCTCAGCTTCTGCAACAGGAGTCCAGTGGATGGCCCTGAGCTCCCTGCAACTTTCAGGGAAGTCCTGAGGAAGGTAGCGGGACTGGGGCTGGTGTCCTCTGAGCTGCTGTGCTGGGATAACAGGTGGAGTCCAGCCCTGAGCTCCCTCCAGGTAAGTCTTGAGGAAGAGGGCAGGACTGGAACTGGCGTCCTCTAAAGCTGCTGTGCCGGGACAATAGGAGTCATTGGATGACCTTGAGCTCCCTGTGCCCTTGAGGCTAGTCCTGAAGAAGAGGGCAGGACTGGGACAGGTGTCTTCTGAGATGCTGTGCCAGGACAATGGGAAGAGTCCAGTGGACAGCCCCAAGCTCCCTGCGGCCTCCAGGTGAGCCCTCAAGAAGAAAACAGGACTGGGACTGGTGTCCTCTAAGCAGCTGTGTCAGGACAATGGGAGGAGTCCAGTGAACAGCATGGAGCTCCCTGTGGCCCCCAGGTGAGCTCTGAAGAATAGGGCAGGACTGGGACTGGTGTACTCTCAGCTGCTGTGTTGGGATCAGGAGGAATCCAGTGGACAGCCCCAAGCTCCCTGCTGCCTCCATGCAGCTCCCTGGGCCTCCTGGGTCCCCTTTGCTCTCCCCAGAGTGCATGACTCTGCCCCTTGCGGTGAGGGCCCAGACCAGGCCTCAGCACTGGGGAGGGGCCCGGGCACAAGGCAGCCCAGGGCAGGCTGCGGGCACGGCCTTTGCTCAGCACTGGGCACAGAGGGCCGAGGAGAGATGGAGAGCTGCAGAGGTGCCCCCTCCTCTCACTGCAGAGTGGCACCAAGGGATGGGAAAGGCCTTGGCAGCCTCCAGCACTCAGCAGTCAGTGCACAGGTGGCAATTGGAGCAGGAGGGTATCTCACTCCGATTATCAGAGCAAGAGGGGAGATTCTTTGATATACCTGGAGTGAGACTGAGACAAATGTTGTCCGACCAGTTTATTATAGATTAAAATGATGGGGAAGGGAAAGGCCAGCAATCGTCATGAATTAGGGTGATGGGGAAAGGAAGGCAGGAGATAGAAAAGATAGGAAAAGAGCGAGAATTATGTAAAATATGTATAATTTACATATATAATATACAGCCAACTGCAGGCTATATGCCGGTTCTTTGTAAACTGAGCCTCAGACTTATTTCTCTATTAGTACAGCAAATTTAAGTGCAACTCTGGTAAGGTCAGATATGTGCAATACAAGCAGTTTAAGACATCATCATCAGAACTATCTCTCCTGGTATAACAGAACAGTCAGGTTGGACCCGCGTACCTTGGGGTCAGCTGCCTTTCTGAGCACCTTGCTCAGTGATTAGGCAGAACATTCTTTTGTTCTCTGGAGGTCAGTAACTCCTGACAGAGAGCACAATGGATGGCTGGGTTTGGTAGCTTTTGAAACTGTTCCAGCTAGCTTTCTGAAAGGACGTTTGGATATAGCCAAGTGTAATGCAAAATAATTTATTCTGTACTTCCTTACATATTGCTTCTGGATCCAGCCTGCCTCTTCTCTATCCCATCATCTTAGTTAGGAGAGAAACAAATTAAGGACATGGTTTCTTGGGGAATAAAGCAAGTCTGAATATTTTTTCTCTTACTGCCACCTTTCCTGTTTATATTTTGAAGTGAAAATAAAGCGGAGCAGCGTTAAGTCTTGCTGCTTTTTTATTCTTGTTGAAGAAGGTTTTGGTGACTTATGTCAGTTGGGAGTTTTTCCAATTTTAGCATAGCAGTTGGGCGTGTTGCATGTTTAATTTCACTCTCCCCCCTCAAAAAAAAACAACAAACCATACAAAAGTCTGGAGAAAACTGTGTATTTGAGTTCACATTCTGGTTTTTTTTGTGTGTTTGTGATGTCATTCTACTGCCTTAATCAAGTTTTTTGCTTTTAAGCCAAAGAGGAATTTCTAATGTAAAAAGGCAGATGCCACAAGTTCTCTAAACATGCTTTGGACTCTCAAAGTGGGTACATACTGTACTCAAGATACCGTACTGCCCAGTATGCAAATACCTCCAAAACAAGATTTTAAATAGAAGGTGCTGCATACACCTCCTGGGCCTGCTGCTGCCCCAGCTGCTGCTGTCCTTGCCCGGTTGCAGTTGGAGCAGCAGTGCTGGGGAGTAGCTGCAGGCTTATTGTCGCAGCCCTGGAGGAAAGGAAGCAGGTTGTATTTCCCATTGTGTATTCCAGTGTGTCTTGTAGACGCTGCATAGAAGAACACGCGTTAATCTTCCTTAAAATGCTGAAAGCGCTCTTGCCTGCCTTCTCCTAAGCAACCACACATTGGCTCCGCTGTTGAGCACATTTGTTGCATTCACTGTCTACCCTTGGAAGGTTTAGTCCTTTTTTTTTAAGTTTGCTTTTCTTCCCACACTCTCCTGAGCACTGTCATCCTTCTTTGCCCACTGTTTTCAGCTATTTTTGCCTTGGCAAAGTACTTTTCACCGTCTCAATATTCTTCTCTTGTCCTCCCAGAATTTTTGCTTTGTTTTTCTCCTGCTTGATTTTTTCTCTGCACTGAATGAATTCTGCTGATTTTATTTTGGTCCACGTCTCCCACCAGTACTTCTTCATCTCTTTTCCTTAATCCAGTTCTTAGTTAATATTTGAAGGTAAATTGTTGATTCTCATGACTTAACAAATAATGTTGTTTAAAATAAGTTTGTAAGGGTTGGTTCTTCTGGTAATAGTCATTACTTCTTTTTTTCCCCATTTTCATGCAGATATTAAAAAAATCTCATTGTGGGCTTTAAACGCCAGGAGCAAATGATTATATAAATCTATATTCAAAGTATCTTACAAATGGGGTGAAATAGTAGTTGTGTGTAAAAACGCACATAATCTCTGAAGCATGTTTCCTTCACTGCGAGAGGAGCCAGGATGATCATCAGTTAGCTTTGTTGGGGCTAGACTTACCAGTCCTGTTGGAACTTGAATTTTCTGATTTTCAAGCATGTATCCTCTGTGACTGTAAACTTTGGTACTTCAGGGAATGGTAAACAGGGTAGTGAAACTGGCAGAGAATTCAGGTGATTTAACTTCCTGTGCTCTTTCATGAGGTCTTTAATTTTATTTAGCTTCTTTTTAATTTTTTTTCCCACCCCTGTATTTCTGTGAAGGAAAATGCTGTAAGTAGAGTGTCAAGGGGGGATTTTTTCTTAAAGCCTCAGTGATTACCTGCAAGTCTGCCTTTTCTTCCTGCTTGCGTTTGATTTCTTTAGGACTCTCTGTGTTGGTCTGTTCTTTTTGTGAAAGTCATAGTTGACTGTGATGGCACTGTGTTCAGCATTGTATACTGCTTGAAGTGTTGCCCCACCAGCTGCCAAAATTAGGACTGTGTTGTTAAAAATCGTGATTTACGGAGGCTTCTTGCCAGTAGTGAAAGGAAGGCATTTTGCTCTGTTTATCGCTGCGGAGGAGGACAGAAATGTATGGGAGTTCTGACTTTGTGGCTTGGAGAAGGGGAGGCTGGCTGTGTATGGATGTGCACTAGGGACAGTAGCTGCTAGCTGTATGCTAGTTGTATGCTTTTAGAGGCATCACTCAACAAAAACTGCTTCATGCCATGTAGGAGATGGAAGATGATGAAGGATGGCGTGATTAGCTACTGAGTGGTGTCACCATGCAGTTGCAGAGTGGATGGCAATGCCTTACCACCTACACGAGTCCTCAGTGCCAAAGTATTTGCAGCCAGCTTCTAGCCAAGCCGGGTGTCCCATGAAATTGCTTAATAAGTGATGGAGAAGTCAGATGGAGGAGGGCAGAGGGTGTTAGAAGAAAAAAGGCAGAGCTAACTTGCAGACCAGCAGAGCACACACAGAATTTTTTATCAATAGCTGCTGATTATGATACAATGTAGATGAGACATGGAAAAAAACAAGGCAGAGGAGATGTAAATAAATTGCCTTACTGATTATAGGATGAGATCTCATGTCTGGACAGACCTCTGCTTTCTGTAAATCCCTTTACTGTTGTTACTTTGAACTCCCTTCTTTCCTATATAAATATTTTGTGTCTAGCTGCCAGAAGACTTTCACAGCACTCCCTTAATTGAGAGCACCCCATCTCTTTTCGTTCTATTTTTGAGTATAGCAATATGCATGTATCTTATATATGCAATGATATGTAATCAATGCATATGTGTATTGTAACTACATTCAGATTTTAGGAAGACATCTGACAGTTATTTCTGTTCCTTGCAGTAAAGAAAGTGTAAATTGAGGAAGATTTTGGCTGATGACTAAATTAACAGAGTTAGGGTGTTGAACATTTGTATCACTTTAAATAAATATCATCCTGTGTTACTACTGCGACCATTCAGAGCGTAAGGAGAAAAAATAGACAAACTTTCCAGTGTCCTCTCGTGCAGCTGTGTAAAACCAGGGCATCAGCAATTGATGATTGAAAATGGTACACGTGGGAAGCACACGTGCAATATAATTAGAAGGTCAATTAATATGTAGCTTAAAAATAAATGGATCTATTCACTTTACTAGAGTTGTATTTCAAAATAATAAAAAGATGTTATATGGATGGAGAGCCACTCTTGTGCTCAGAGATGGTTGTTCGGGCTTTGCTACTAGTTGTCTGTTACCATAGACTCTGATGCAGAGTGCTGGTTTTGTGGTGATGGTCACAGGCCAGTCGCTGTTGATGTGACCGGCCCCAGCAGAGGATTTCAGTGCCCTTGAAGAGTTTGTATTGGCCATCAGTTTCTTTCTCCATGAGAAATTAGCTGGAAAGCATGTGCTGAAGGATGCCAGACTCCTCAGGTATGGAATGATGAGGTTTGTTGTAATATTACAAAGGCTGCTCTGAGGCAAAGCCTTCAGTGCCAGTGATGCCCAGATTTTAGTCTACACAGCTAATGTGGACACAGACTAGCTTATTGTACAGTAGTTGTACAGTGTCCCAGTCGAGGAACTGTAGGAAAACCCCTGAGTATTTGGGTCTTGCTCAATGTGTGGGGCATGGGTCAGTGCCTTGCCTTTGGACTACCCATGGCTGCTCTGGACACCTCTCCTCTCATCTTTCACATCTGCTTCTCCAATTTTCCCATTGCTTTGTCCCACATATGCAACAAGTGACATGCTTAACTGGTGTTTGACAGAGCACTTTAACCTTCCTGCTGAGCTGCATTTCAGGTAGAACCGACAGTATGGCCCCAGGTCCCACTGGGACGAGGTGGCTGCAGGCAGGGAGAGGGCTTGGCTTGTGTTGTGCTCCGCATGACACATGCTTCTTGATGAAACTTTTTCTTAGAGCTGATTGTCCTATTATACTGAGCCCAGAAAAGGCCTAACAAGTCCTGTCTTGTTTTCTGCAGGAACAGAGCTGAGAACATCCTCTTTTGCCTTAGAGTATAAAAATCCAGTAAAGCTATTTACTGAATAAGAAATATGAAAACCTTGCAGGAATATATGGAGAAAACAATCATGTAGGTACTGTGATTATGAGTATAATGTAAAACACTGACAGAACATACATCCAGTAAGTATACTGTAAAAATATTTCCATTTAAAAATATTTCTACTGTAGGTTTTTGGTTGTTTTTTTTTTAACCAGAGGATTTGTAACAAGAAGTAAAAACTTAAAGGTCTTTAGAACACCAAATAACAACAATAATTTAGGCAAAGGAGAAATTTTAACCCAGAGTTTTAAGATTATAGCATGTACCTAATAAATGTGACCCAACTTAGTCCTTTTGGGAAGGTAGTGCAGCTTCATCAGCCTGTATCTGCAGGTCTGGGTCTGCCTGTAGGTGAGGTTTGCTGATTCCCTCATTTAGTCCTTAGAAGAGGACGTGTGCTTGACTCAATCTGGATGAATAGAAAACTGTTCTGTTTGAGACTAGAATTTAGCTCATTTTTATACAGTGTTGGCGCAATTTAACTTTTTCTTGCTTGGAGAAAGAATAGTGTCTGAAAATGTGAATGGAACATAGCATTTAGTCGTGTTGTACACCTGAAGAAAATGCTGCTGTCAAAAGAGTCCTAACACAGTAATGATTGTACATTGGATCACAAAAGTCATAGGTTAGAAATATTTCTGACTAGAAATCAGAAATTATTCAGGTGGTAAAGACATTAAAGAGATCCAGTTTGAGTGTGATGTTATCACATCAGATGTGGCACTTCTTTCAGCTTTGTCAGAAAAGCTCTCAGTAAGCCATCTCACTCTCTTTAGCCAGTGTCTGGAAAATACTGCTGGCCATTTGTTATATTAGCTGCAAGACTAATAACTTCTTAAATCACTCCCTAGCTACATCATTTACAGCTGTTCCCCTATGATGCTTTAATGATAGTAAGAAGGAGTAACCGACAGCTGATTTTTAAAGGACAGGAGGAAATATTTTTAAGATATTTAGTGAATGTCTTGCTGTGTTATTATTTTTATATTTTGCCCAGAATATATATTTTGCTCAGAAATAAATTTTCCCTTGTCTAGCACCTCTGAAATATGTTCTTAACTCTGCCTCTGTCCCCTCCAAATGTAACCTTTCTCATAATGAGGACAGGTAAGTGGATACAAATAGTTAGAAAACAAGCACAGTGATATTTGGGGTTAATAAGGTTTTCCTTGGTTTGCTTTACTAGTATTTAATCTGACAAGTCGTTATGGAAAAAGGTGCTTGAATGTTGTGGTTTTTCCTTTGAAGAATAGCTTTCTGTCCAACCACAGGTTTTCAAATGAACATTGGGCAGAGTAGTTACTGGGTCTTTATTTTTTTGTCCTCCTTATCCACACTTAAAGATTTCTTAGCACCAGGAGAGGAGGAACTGGGACACAAAGGGGTGGGAAGAGGGAGAGAACAGCAGCAGTTTGTGCTGGAGTGCAGCTGGGGCTGCCAACGTCACCGGCCCGAGGAGAACTGGGAGAATGAGAAGTTCCTCTTAATGCCATCTTTGTTTTTCCCAAAGTGTTTTAATGAACAAATGCTACAGCCTGGCAAAAGATCAAATGCCAGGTTCTGTCAACGAGACTTAGTTAATGTTGTGTGGATGACTTAAAAAATAATATTCAAATGCATAGTTACAGGCCACTGTAATGGTGCCATCCCTGACTTTATAGTGGGTCATTTTTAGACTAACTTTATTGTGTCCTTAATGCATTTTTTCTTAGACGCCTAATGCTTTCTCAACTTCATGTTCAAACTTCAAAAATTTCCATATACAAACATAAAAAAGAAATTCAAGAATTTGTCATCGTTGAGTTATTCAGGGGTATTAAGCATGAGGCTTGGGCTGTATATTTATTTGGAAACAGAATACTTCAGCAGGTAAAAGGCACATTCTTCTCTGTATTTTATATGCTTTTTCCCCTTTTGGAGAGGCTGGGTGGTTCTGAAGCTTCTGGTTTCCACCCTTAGCTCTGTAAAAGCAAGGCAGAAAGCGACCACTGAAGACTTGTACTGTCTTCAGATCATCTTTGGCTTTCCTCAGTGTTAATGGAGACAAAACTGAACTCCTGGCAGCGTGCTGACACAAGGTGTCTGTCTGTAGGAGTTAGCCCTGATTTACCACCGGGTACAGACAGGTGGTGGCAGCTGTTCTGAAGGAAGACAGGTTTTCTTTGGAATTTTTTGTAAAAGTATTATTTTTTCAGTCTTGGCTGAAACTCAGGAAACACTTGATTTGAAAAGATACCAGTGGTATTACTATAGTTTCTTAAGAATGAAGAAAGAGAAAAAGACATGGTATTGTTAATGTGAAGTAGGAAAAATGTACTTGTGAATCCTGAGTAAATGAATCTTTCTCCTGATGTATGTAAATATGGGGGGGGCTGTGTTGTTAAAAACAAACATATTTACATACTGAGCAGTAACTGAAACAGGACTGGTGCAGAAGTGTGCAGAATACAGCAGCACTGACTTCTTGATACGCCTCATTAGAAAATAAGGAAGTTAGCTTTATCAATTCAAAGTGAACAGTTTCTAAAATGATGATTTTATCTTTTGAATATGCATAACCTTAAATGTTCTTCTGTAATTTCTTCATGCTGTGAGCGTGGATAGGATACTGAATAGGAGTAAAACTGAAAATATTGGTGTAGTCTCCTAACAGGAGATTGCAAACAGTAGGTTTCTGTCACTTGTTCCTTATTTAGGAAGTCACTGTCTCGTGTATCAGTATTGCTGTGAGCGTTGTGTGTACCAGACCTGAAAAAGTCTATATAGCTACTTTCTTACTTTCTGGTGTAAAATTGATAGGAGAACTGCTATTCCTGCTGGTGAAAGAAGACAACAGTCGAGCTTTTTTTGAATGCCTGGGCAACCTCTGTATTCTTCTCAGAATGTATCTTTTAAATATTTTGGAAGCAAAAATATCCATGAATGTGCATGAACCTGATGACCTGCATGAAACTTTATGACATGATTGCTGTGGTTATGCAAATTAGGAAACTTCTGCAGAAGGAACACTGAAAATTGTCTGCTACAGAGAAGTCTTCCGTTCATAAGATCAGAAAATACCAACCAAAAATTCACTGAAGAATGTGTGGATTTTGCACCATTAAGAAAGCAGCAAACAAACTTGTTCTTGGCTTCTAAAAGTCCACTGGATGACAGTGTTGGCACCTGGCTTCAGTCCCACTGTATTCACTGGCACTTCTGACAGGTTTTTACATTCTGAAGGACACTTAGGAATTTCAATTACAGTCTGGAAATTCTGTGTGAGCTAATCTTTCCAGTGTTCTTAAAGATGCAAGAAGGAAAGGTGCCAGCTTTATACTTAGTAAGCTTTGGCCTGTCATAGTAGTACTAAAGCACTGAGGCCATCCCTCTATTTCTTGCTGGCTGTGTCACGCTGTGGGAAGAGCAGACATCTCATCCCAGTGCAGCACCACCAGAGGTCTGATGTCTGTTTGTCACCTGCTACCAGACTTCACCTGAGCGTCACAAACTGTGATGGGACACATGCACAAATTTTTTTCCTCATTTTGAAAGCTTAGCACCACCCAGCAGAAGGATGTGTTCTAGGGTAATTATAATTGTTGTTCTTCCTCACTACTCCGTTTTCTAGTTTATCACTCGTTGGTCAAATTTAGGCTTGCTCAGAGGTTGTGCTGTCTTCCAAAGAAGCCCCTAGTATTCAAGCAGTTCGCTGTATAGAACTATTTCTTATTTTGAAAGTACATTATCTTAATGAGATCGAGGAGCGAATCTTTCAAGCTATGTTTAGACCTGTGCTTCTTGATTTTGTCTTGCTAACTGGTGTCTTGGCAGGACAATTTTAATTTATCACCACTGTGTGCACTATTTAATGCATCGCTTGTACAATGTCCACAGCTCAGAACAGGGGTATGTCCACATAAAATCAAGTTAGTAACATTAAAGTTCCTAATGTATTTCATTGGCTTAAAGACTGAAAACTTAGAGTGTGTTGTCTGATTTGTTTTGTATAGTATTTTCAGGTCTGTCTTTATGGGATTGGGAAGTGGGACTGTTTATTTTAGCACTAACATTGGAAAGACAGTCAAATTACAGAAGGATGAGTTTTCATATGCAAAATGTAGGATTCAAGCTGCTGTAGTTCTAACATGACTAAAAGAAGCGAAAGACAGCGGAGAATAGATGAGGACACAGATATTGGTGATGATGGAGATATTTAAAGATACCTTAGGAGGAAAGCTAAAAGCATCTTCAGCTTGTGTCCTAACATACGTACTGTGCAGAAATGGAAAGAAGACCATTGAAGTTGTTGTTTTTTGATCAGAATAGATTAACAGAATGTGACTGAGTCTACTTATTAATTAAAAACTGGGTATATTTTTTGCTTGCTTTGTTTTATCTTCCATGCATGTTCTAGAAATAAATAGCTTCACTTCTTTAGGGTTTCTTCCGTGATTCTTTCTGACATTGTTCTAGATTCCTTGTGCAAACTTTGTTTAGGTTTCTCTCTTCATTCTTGCAGCCTTTGGCATGATGCTTTCCTAGAAATCCCTCTTGAGTTTAAAAACTCTGGCAATGCTTCTTTGTAGAGCCCACCCCTCCAAGCTTCTGGTCTCCCCTTTTTTGACAGAGCAAATAATCCCTCTGAAAAAGGAAATCCCTCCCCATTTTAGCATTAGCTGATGCTTTTCACTGGTCTAATGCACGATCTGCACCTGAGCATCTCGGAGAAGGTAAACAAAGGCTGTGCACAGCTTTGCTTTGGTTAGTAAATATAAAAAGTAAATAAAAGGAGATGATTATGAAACCATTTGTGGCAGTGTAGAGCCTTTTTGTTTTCATTCAATTGAAGTTTGAATAGTATGGCTTTAGAGTCTTAGTGTTTCTGCTTTGCTTAGGTCTTGGATGTGAGCCAGTTGTCTTGACACCTGATCTCTATACAGTGTGAAATTACTCAGAGTGAGCTGATAAAGTGTGTGGAGCAACTGAGGAGTTAGTGGCAATACTGCTGGCTTCCGTATCTGAACTGATATTTTGTGGCATCATTCTGTTATCTGCTGCTTTTGGATTTGCTAGCACTAATTTTCATTAATTTTTCACCTTTTTTTTCTTTTTTTTTCAGCCACACTATTATGATCTGTTCTTCTGGATGTGATTCTACTTACAGTGCCATCTTTTTGCTACCTCTGAACTTAAGTCAGTCCAGAATATGTCAGTGAGAACATATGTGCTTGCTCATTAGGCAGAGGTACTGACAGAATCTTCACAATCTGTGCACTGATCAATAGTTACCTAATTAACTCATAAAAAGCCATATATATAAGGTGATGGTTTTTCAATCCATACCTGGTATTGGTTCTGAATAGCCCAGTGTTTGCCTGTGGTGCAACAGTAGATGGAACTAACCAAAAGTTGAAGTGTTGATTCTGCCTGAAGTTGGAGGGGCTTGAGCGGAGAGCCTTGAAGGAAGAGCTGCTCAGTTGTAAGGCTTTTCCACTTATTTTTCTTTCTTTTTTTTTAAACTTGAAATTTGACAAATATCACTATAATTCACATTCTTCTGAATGTGAAGGCTGGCTGAGTAGGTGGTAGGAACCACCATTTGAAGGATTTTATTATTTGGACATGGGATACAATTTGTATGTTCTAATAAATTCTGTAAAAGAGCTCAGACTTCTAGATACGTAATTTAGAAATAATCAAAATAAAGAAATGATAACATTGCTGTTTGTGCAGCCATCTTTCCCTCATGGTCTAAAAGGCACTTTGTTGGAAATAAAACTCAAGTAGATTTCCATCTGTCTTACCTTGGTAATATCATCTCCATGATCAGCTTTGTATTTGGAGAGATAGTTGCGTTGTCAGCATCACCTCAGGGGTGTGGTGTACATGTGCAAAGGTATAGATTTGCTGTTAGATATGGGGGAAATGGGTTCTCTTGCAAAAATCTCAGATAGTGGAGACATAGAGTAGGTAAATCCCATCTCAAATTCATGAGAGAGAGGGGCAGAGATGGAAAAGGAAAAAAAATCACTAAATTTAAATAATGTTGTGATGGAAATGTTATTAACTGGTGAGTGGGACTCCTCATTAATGACACTAGAAATTATTCTTACTGTGAAGTCTCATCTCATTTAAATTCTCCTTATCACCGTATTAAATAAATCTTTGTTACCATTGAATAAAAGTGAAATTAAAATGATGGTGCAGAAAAATGTTGTTGTGTAACTCTTAGAGCATCCAGGGACTTGAATTTTGCAGCAAAGTAGTTTGCATCTTGGATTTTATTTTTAACACTAAGGCATTAATGTAATAATCCATTCTATATGAAGATAATCCGGAGGCTTGCTTATGGAATGAATCAGTTGATCACTTTATTCCAAGCTCTTTGAATTTTGTTTTCCCACAAAGTCTGAGTCTTCATAATATCTGTTTATATCATTGGTTTTAATTTTTACAAGAGTTAAACAAATTCAAAAGCAATACAAAGTAATGTTGGATTATTGAGGTATGTTCATAGTCTAAGACCAGTGTTAGGGGAAGTGAGCTTCAGCTCACACCTCTGTGTTGTCAGCTTTATCTCTGTCTAGAAGGGCACTAAGAAGCTGACAGAGCTTCCCTCAAACTACTGAGCCCTCAACAGTTCCATTCATACTGAAAAATAAGAAAGTACGGCGTACCAAAGCCGTGAGCTTTCTCCAGCAAGGCTGTCCAAACCTTTCATCTTCGCCTACAGAAGTAGCTATTAGCTTTCAGCGCTGACAACACCAGTCTGTTACAAAATGCGAAACGAGGCATCCTGTTCTCATTGAACAATATTGGATCAGAACAAAAAGAGAATCAATTGGGAACGGTGGGTGTGCTGGTCCTTAAGAGGCCATGTGAAGCTGAAGTTACAGTCTGTGTGGATCAGGCCATAGTAAAATGCAGTGCAGATCTGCAAACCTTGATGCGCTGCATGTTGAAGGGAAGCAAAATTCACGCTCTAAATGCAGGTGGACTCTCACTGTGCAATTGGTTATGTTCAGGAATAAAGATTTCTGGCCTGTGGGATGCTCAGAGTAGAGGAGATGTGTAGGAGGGAGGGCCACCTGCCTTTTGTGGAGCATGTATGAGTCACTGCATATATGTTTTATAGCAGCGCGTGTTAGAAATGCCTTTCAGTAGTTTTGGTGGATACTTGAGAACTCACAGATGTTATCCTTCAGTCACAAATGTCATGGTGCTGTGCCCTGGCTGGGGCTGGCCCCAGGTCTGGCAGGTGGCACAGTGAGGTGAGTTCTGCACTGCGGCTGCCACAGAAATGCCACCTGCATGGGGTCACAGTAGGGTGCTGGGGAAAAATACAGCCATAGGATTTTATTTTAACCCATGTGATACAAAGTAGTCTATATTCAGAAACTTCTCAGAGATGTTTTCTTCTTAAATATCTATACAGCTTTAATCTTAAAGACAGTCTCTCAGTACTCAGGCTGAAACTCAGTGGAGTAACTGTTCATTTACACAACACTTCATATTTTAGTGCACATAAATATTTTTCAGTACAACGTAGTTCTTAGTGATGTGCTAGAATTATTGGGGTACAGAGCAAAGATGCACATGGCCTAAATTGTAGCTACTCTGGGCTTCAGGTGCTGGGACATAGAGGTGGGCCTGGCTGGCTCCTGCTCCAGAGGGATGCGGAGCTGTTGGAGTGGTCCAGAGGAGGGCCATGAAGGTGCTACAGCACCTCTCCAGTGAAGACAGGCTGAAGGAGCTGGGCTTGTTCACTCTTGTCAATGGTTTATGGGCGTTTGGCCTGGTTCCGTGACGAATGGGGTGGGGGACCCATGGACCCACGCCCCGGGAAAAGGGAAAAAGGAAGGGAGATGGGCCTAAAAACAAAACAGCAGCAACAATCTGAGGAGAAACAAACTAATTTACTAAATAAGGTATCGGAATGCAAAATAACACACTATAATACCATATAATTACAATTTAAGCTGATAAATCCAATACAATGAGAGAGAATGTCCAAAAATCAAAGTAGGCCTTACTCTAATACCGATGATAAGACAGCTGGGGAGCGAGATGCTGCCGGGACAAGAGATGGGCGGAAAGAAAAACAGGTCTCATGATATGTGAGTTTTTATCTTTCCCTCTAACTGGAAAATGGTAACAGGGGAGCAAAGTCCCCTGAGGAATGTGGTAGTCCTTGTCTTCTGAGAACCAGGTACATACACTACATGATGTTATGATGTGGAATGCCTATAACTGAAAATCACAAACCATGACAACTCTGGAGAAGAGAAGGCTCCAGGAAGACCTCACTGTGGCCTTACAGTACTTGATAGGACAAGGGAGAATGGACTTAAGCTAGAATAGATGAGATTTAGATTAGATGTCAGGGAGATAATTTTCACTGAGAGTGTGGTGAGGCCCTGGCACAGCTGCCCAGAGAAGCTGTGGGTGCCCCATCCCTGGGGGCACTCAAGTTTGGGTTGGATGGGGCCCTGGGCAGCCTGAGCTGGTGGGGGGCACCCAGCCCACAGCAGGGGTTGGCGCTGGGTGATCTTTGAGGTCCTTTCCAACAGAAACCATTGTATGACAAGAGAACTGAGGTCATTTGTGGAGGCCTCTCCAGTCTGTGTGTTTTGGGAAGAAGCAGTGGTGTGGACTTAGACCAGGTGCTGATCACTGCTGCCTTGCAACCCTGCCAGCAGGGCATGTGGATTCTGAACCTAACCAGCACTATGAACTTTTTTAATGCAGGTTTAAAAAAAGTATATCCAGTTTCTCTTTTCTCTTTTCAGAGAATTCAGAGTCTGTGTGTCTGTTAACATACATTAAGAAAGAAGAAAAAAAAAAAGCCATGTTGAAGCCTCCCCATCACAGAATGATTAATCTCAAATAATAGAAATTTACTTAACTTGTGAGCAACTGAACTTGGTCTTAACGTTGCCCAGGACTTGCCCTTTTTTCTATAGGCGATACCACTATTTCTGGCTCTTCTAGGGTCTTAAAATGATGCTCACATTTGTGGCATTATTCTTTGCAGTTGTTTTGGTCACAAACGTCTTAACCATACCACTCCTGGTAATTCATTTTTCAGCTGTCTCTGTATTTTTTTGGGAAGGTCTCATGGAACAAGCCACAGATGGCACAGGAGTGCCTTCCCTATACGCAGATCTGAACTGCTCTGTGTGCTGGAGAGGCTGCTCTCTAATGGCAATAGCATGCACCAGGTTTTGTAGTGGATGTTTCTGCTCATTTGTTGTCAGTGCTACATTGGTAATTAATAGATTAAAAAAAAACCACACACACACACAAAACAAGGAAATTTAGCTACTACTTCTGAAAGTGTATTTGAAGGAAATTTAATGCAGAGCACTAAAAAAAGAAATCTCAGTGTGTGGAGTGTTTTCCCTTTATGATTTCTATCCCATGTATTAAAGTACTGATTTAATACTTCATTCTTTGTGACAAAAATGATTCAAAGAGCCATATTTTTCAGGGCTTTTGAAATGGATGTTTCTGAGGGTGTCAAACAACGTTTAGGCAATTAAAGGGAGAGATACTATGTGCCATAAATCATCAAGTCCTCTTTTTTTCCCTAGAAACTGAAATTTGTGCCCCAATTTGTAAGCGTTGCGATAAGAATCACCTCGTGCATGTGTCAGCTCCGCCTGAAGAAAGGCAACACCCCTCTGCCTAAAGAAATGGTTCCTCCTGCTTTCATAAACAGTCATGTGCAGAGTTCGGCAGGGCCTGATGCCCCCGGAGCTCGTTCCTTCCCAGCCCGATTGAATCGGTCTTCACACAAGTGCTGCGAATCTTGTGGCCTCGATTGAAACAAAAGGGATTAGGAAAAAACTCCTTTGGTTATAAGACTTTGGAAAGCGAGGGCAGGCAATCTCGGCTGTGAATATTTTCTGATTTTTCCAGAAATCAAGCAGAAGATTGAGCTGCTGATGTCAGTTAACTCTGAGAAGTCGTCCTCTTCAGAAAGGTACAGCCACATCTTTTGCATGAACAATTAATGGTGTAGCATTGCAAGCAGCAGCACAGGGCTTTTTTTTTTTCTTTCCCATACCGAGTTTGCTCATATCGTTTATGTATTGCATGCTGGTGATTGTAATGTATTAATCGAGCCTCTGTTTTTGGTTAAGCTTTGTGCATTTTTGCAAAGATTTATTGATTGCTTTTTTTAATGAAGTCTACTCGGCTGCAGCATGCAAATGGCAATACTGCAAGCAGGCTGCTGGTTGTGTGCTGGGGTTGCAGACCTCCTTCTTTTTCACTTTTGTGCAAACAGCATCCCGATTTGTAAATTCATTTTAAAGATCTAGTGTTTGTGTTGTGTTACAGGAGACCATTCTCCAGTTACAAAGGGTTCTTTTGAATTCAGATTAACAGAAAATGTAACCTGATGAAGCATTTAGTGTCCTGTTATGGGGAAAGGGAGTGCCCTTTGCAAAGTAGCTCAGGAATCACAAATTCCCAAATTAGTCACATTCTGTGAGATAGATGTGATCCTTGTTCAAGTCTGTGCTAGGAAATGGAGCAGTCACTGCATGCAGTAATGGTTCATGCCTGCAGGTAAGGACAAAATGACTCAGAAGTGTTTTTAAAGCAATTATTTTATCTGTCAATCAGATTATTATGATTTTAAGTAGCTGTTTCATTTTAAAGAAATATTTCGAGGCACTGAATGCACATTAAGTTTTCTGACACAAAATAACCTCCTTGTGATTATTTTGTTGGTTTTAAATTATCCGGTCTGTTTGCTACTGTTTCACTTGTGACTGGATTTCAAGGTAAATTTTGATTTTAGGAATTGCTCAGACCTGGAACAGAATAATATTTTCATCAAGTTATTTACAGCAATCATTTCAGCTGTGTGCAGAGGACCATCCAGATGCTATATTTTGCCATTTTAGTATTGGGCATTGGCTTAAAAAAAAAAAAGGTTATTAATTTTATGCACTCAAACTGTATGGTTAGCTAAAATTATTACCTAAAGCTATCTTATGGAATGTTTCAGCATATAAAGACACAATCTCATATTGAAAGCTATCTGAAGGAAGCACAGTAAAAGACAAACCTTTCAAAATGAGCGAGTACTGTGTGGCATGCATGATTTAAAAAGATCAAAACGAGCAGTTTAGTTCAGTTTATAAGCGTATTTCTGTTAAGGCACATAGAAGCAAACAGAATTGCCTTTCAGTAGCTGTGGTATAACAAAATACCAGCAATGAGAGATCCAGAAAATGGTGGGGGGAGTGGGTTGTTAAGTCACCTTTCCAAAATGGAGAGATGTAAGAACAGCTTTGAGATGTATTTTATTTCTTTACTCAAAATGATGAATCAGGAAAGAAAATATTAATGTTTGGCTGTTTGCTTCTGTCTGACCGTGATGCCTACAGTTTTTAAATGCAATGCTAATAAAATGGTGGTGATAACAGAAAGGATGATGGGGTGAAAACTGTAAAGGAAACAGGTGTTCACTTGATTTTTGGAAAGGTTTTTCTGTGGAGTTGGCATTGCTGAGGGGGATTTCAGTGTACAATTACACATGAATGTATTTAGAAATGGGAATTTTATGCAGTGCTCTAAAACTGATCGGTCTCATTCTGAGCAAAACGTGCTCTTAGTTGAACTGATGGCAGTCCTAGATGAATTGGTCCCTGTAAAGGATTATTGCACGTAACTAGAAATGGATGCATGTCTGAGATTAATTTAGATACCATTCATTAAAAAGTAAGATTTCATAACAGCGTGATGAATAATTTTGCAATAAAGATTCAAATGTGAATGCTCTATATACACACAGACTTCTCTCTTTTGAGGATTTAATGATGTGGTACGGTTCACCTGGAGAGGGATTTGGCACATCAGCTGCACAATTTGCATGGTCAGTTATAAGTAATAAAAACCAATTTAATGTGTTATCTGAGATTTTTTTAGAATAACCACATTCTTTTCCTGTGTCTAAAAATAGACTGAATTCTTTTTGCAAGCTGTTATGAAACAGTGCTGTTGGTCCTGGGAGCTTCCAGTTCCTTTCAAGGCCCTTTCCAAAATTACTGTGTGTTTTGAAGAAATAAATATAGTACCATTGAGTGTCAGAACTGAAAAGCTGTCCTCGGTGTAGTGGAGTTGCAGCGTGTGTTCATAGCTCACGTGCACAAAATTGTTTTTGACAAACGCATTGAATTCACACTTGTGTATTTTTTTATTACCATTTTTTACCCTTCATCGTGGTTGGTCTGTTTAAGAAGCTTGAGTTCTCTGAAATACCAGGTGGGAGACGTGGAAGAGAGCGTGGCTTGTTTCTTGTTTCCCACACCAGCAGGCTGCTAGACGTGCTCGCATGTCAGGAGGGGAAGGGAGAGGAGCTGCTTTGTGCCCTACAGAAACGGGAGGAAGGAGGGAGCCCGTTGCTGGCCTTCTGGTTTGTTTGCTTTGCGTTTTTACAGCAGAGTTGAGTGTTTGTAGCTTTTCCTGCTTGCTTGGCAAGTTCTGTATGTTACCCTATCCTGGAGGGAAAAAAACAACAAAATGGGTAGGAGGAAGCTGGGCTCTAATGGGTGGTTTGGCAGTTTCAGGAGCTCAGAGCATGAGGAGTCCTGCAGCGTTCTCAGGATAGCTGCTTGTTTGGTTTTAAAGAGGCTTTTAGGAAACATTAAGAAGAAAGTGAGATGGACCAATGTGCTGAGGATCTTCTGAGATGTTAAAGATAACAGAGCCCTGGAAAGCAAATGAATGCAGATCTGAGATGTTTTCCTTAATGAGATTCCTCCTCCCTTTCCCCACACCTACTCCTAGAGAAACTTGGACTTGGGGGTGGCATAGCACGGGGGGGTAAAGATAGCTATATCTTGGTATTCTGTGGGGTACTGCATCGGGCAGATAGAATGAGCCAGCACGCTGGAGTCCTAACAGTGCGAGCAGTGAGCCCTGTGCACGCCTGGCAGCAGCCTGAGCCAGGGAGCGCGGGTAGCTGGGAGCGAGGGCACGGTGTGGCTCGCAGCCTGCCCGGACTCGTCACACTGACTCTGCTTGTTTGCAGAGCTGAGATCTGAAAAATACAGAGGGAAGCTTGAAGTACACTGGAAATGTTTTTGTCCAGCGCAACGCATACCTGGTTTATTTATTTAAGGAGCAGCGATGAACCCCAGGGGTCTTTGCGCAAAATTCCTTGCCCACGCCTTGCAAATGCCATTAGCAAGCCAGCAGCAGGCAGAGCAGGGTGGTCTTGGGAAAACCCTCAAAGAAAGCAAAACTGCCTTTATTTCTGTTGTGTCAGCTATGCCCTCATCCCTTGTACAATATAGTCAGCCCTTTGAGCTGTACAGATTTTCTTTTTTTGGCCTTTTTAAGGGCTTTGTAGAAATTCCCTTGTGTTTCTGTTCTGTTTTGAAAAATGCCTGCTCTTCCACCTGGATCCCTTTGTAATGTTTAGACTGTTTGTAATGTGTAGAACAGTTTTCTATGTCATGGGATAGGACAAAACACTTGGTGATCTTCTTGTTCTGCTTTTTTAAGCTCTGATTCTGGATTCTAAATTTGTTAGTGATGCAGTTTTACCACAAGATGCTACTGCTAAAGGTTATTAGTAAGACTGGTGTGTCTGACTGACTCTCATGCTGCCTTTCTGCAGAGGCTGCATATGCATGTTGCTTTAAAATGGATTTCTGCTTCAGTGTTCTTCTGCAACACTTAGAAAATAACAGAAACAAATGATGACAGCCAAGCACTCATGACCAGTTTTAAAGTAGATAACCAGTGCTTTCATAATTCAATTTTTGTGATTTTGAGGGATTTTATAAATGTCAGCAAAGGGAAAATATTTTAAAATGACAGCAGGACAGTAAAGTTCTTGTTGCACAGTGTGTAGAAGTATTTGGGGTGGGGTGGTGCAGGCAAGGTTTAAGGACAACTGTTCTTTGCTTTTATTTTTGTTTGTTCATTTGTTTTTTTAGCCTTGAGCTATGTATACCCCTCTCTCTTTGTAAATTATATTTGCAGAGAGAATTAAATGCATGTCTTAATGCTTTTACATGGTTTCTTCATCAGGTCATCCCAAGAATGCAGTCGGGAAAGTGAAGGAGGAATAAATCTCAAATAATGGTCTGGTAGAAAAAAGGTGGAGACTGAGTACTGTTTGTTTCTTTTCCTAAGAAGAGATCTAATGTTAGTTGATATAAGAGGCATTGTGAAACACTGTGATGTTGAAAGATTCCTTTGGGTGTAGGAACATGTGTCTTTTTGTTTTGTTTTTTTAACTTAATTGTGGATGCACTGCTTCTCCTAAGGCAGAAGTGTCATTTGTAATGAATTACAGAAATAGAACATGTTTAGAAGTGGAAGAACCATCAGCTCACAGTATCCAGTATGACCTGACATTGCTGTGTCAGATAAATGCTTTGGAATAATTACTCCATAGCAGGGCTTTATAAGATAATAATGTGTTGTTATTCTTGTAACTAACATTGAAACAAAAAATAATTATCGGAACAATGGAACCATTTAATCAGTTCCTCTAAGTTCTAAAAGTATATTTAAAATGCCATTTTAGATATCTTCCCTCTTTATATTTTTTAAAGTGTAAAAGAAATATTACTTCCATTTCAGGGCAGTTCAGTTCAGTAGTTGTACAACTTCAGTTTTTTTGTTTTGCTTATGATAACTGTGAACAATGTATATTAGTTCCCTGCTTCCAAATTTCCAGCTTGTTCTGCTATTTGTTGCACTTGGTATTAGCAGTAGGGAGGAAATGATCTTATCCAAATATGGGACAGCAGCTGTTTATGCAGGGCAGCATTTCCTTCACTGGAGGACTAGCTCTGGTGACAGTGTGCCTGTAGAGCCATACTTAATTTTAGGGGACTAAAATTGGCCGAAACAAATCCTACCTATTGTGTATTTTTTCATATTAAAGGCTTCACATGCTCACTGTTTTCGTGTGACAGACTTTTAAGGGAAGTATGAAAGGAATGTACAGACAAGGAATGCTGCAGCTTGTCACTGTTCATGTGTAGAAAAAGCAACCAATAATATGTGTAGAAGCAGCCTTTTTCTTTCAGAGTGATACTCTGAACTTTCAGAGCAGATAGTGCCTGTATCAGCTCATCAGTAGGTTTTGAAAAAGTTTAGAATTTGAAGTGTATTTTATTTTTGCATGTTGGACTTCGTTTATTCCTGTCTCTGTATGGAATTTCTGCCCTGTGTAAGAAAATCATATGCGTTGGTATTTGATCACAAGTGAAAAGTATTGTCAGTATCCCTGTTATTCAGATTATCTTCTGCATACGACTTGGTCTTTATTTATTTATTTTTGATCTTTAAGAAATTTCCGTTGTACAGTTATTAGTGAGATATTTATTATGGGTAGGTTTTTAAAATAGCTTCTGAAAACATAAATGTTGGTTGTTGGCGCTGGTGGTTGGTACTAAGATGAGAGATCTTTGGGAAAGGGAGAGACTGATGGTGCTGTGTGGTTGCATGAGATTTTCCCGTGTGAGAACTGTCCTTCTCTGGAAATGAATTCAAACGACCCAGTTGTGACTATACACAACAAATAGCTAAAAAAAGCATGTAAAAATGGGAAATATACATTTTGAACAATATACTTTCCCTTTCCAAGGTAAATGCATGTATCGAATTCTACTTCAGGGTAAAAAGTCAAATAAAAAAGCAATGTATAGCTTTAAGCAAAGCCTTTCCTATTACAAATTTAGTCCAGTTTTATGACTGGAGACTTCTGTGCCTATCACTGACTTCACTAAAATATCCACTCTGGGTTGTATGGGTACATTGGCTGATGGATTGCATAGAACAGAATGTACCTATGTCACGTTACTGTTTTTCTGTGGTCAGTGCACTGTGTTACAGAGTAAATTAATTTGAGATTTCTGCATGTTCTCATTCTGTATTTACAAATGAATAATAAAATGTTTAGATGTTATGTAATTTCATAAATTTACCACGATGATATTTTTGCAGATTTTCATTGGTACTGCAATGGATGCAGTTATCCTGAGGTGTTAAGCAACAAGTTAAGCAACTTTGTATTATTTAAGCATTCCATTTTCTTGTGCATTTTGTGTATTATCAGGATAATTGTGGCGTCTTTCAGCTTATGAGTTCCCATGAATGTTGCCATACAGAGGATATCTATCAAACTTACTGCTTGGTTGAAGAATACCATTTCTGTCCAAAAGTTTTGTGGCCAGAAGGTCTCTCACCAGAAGCTCTTAGGAATTCTACACTTCTTAGCCAGTTTCTCTCACACATGATTCTGTGTTTTCTTCAAGACTCACTCTTAGGCTTGGGTAAGCTCTCTGACAAAATCCAAACTGTCACTGTTGACCTAGAAAAAAACATATGTGAAAGTCATTTCATCTAGGGCACCTACCAAAAGCGTGCTGCTGATAGTGACTGGGTGGACGGTGAATTATTTCTCTTTCCTTTGCTTGTCTCTTCCTCTCTCTCTTTTTGTTCTTTAAAACTCCAATTAGAAACAAACACATCCAGCCCCAAGTTTGCATATTATATTTGTTACAAATGAAGGAGCCAGTTCTCTACTAAGTTCCTTGACACAGTGGCTTTAGTCCATCAGCCTGGCTGATCGCCTCTCTTTGTGACTGGACTGGACAATGCCCCAGGGCAGGACCACATCCCAAGCAGATGTTCTATTTGTATGAAACTTCGGCCATTCTGTTTATCAGGCTGTTCTAATAAATGTGTCCTAACTGTAGCTTTATCTTGATGTCTTCCAAAGCAACAAGTCGTTATGTATGCTACGTACTGTAAATTGTTGATACCCACGTTTACTAAAAGATCATATTTCTTCTCTTGAAAGCTCATGAATGTGCATACTTCAACGTTTTGCTAGTTAATCTTGAAGACTTTTCCCCCCAAAAAACTGGGGCAGCACAATTCCATGGAAAGAAGGAAGAAGCTTTTAGAGCTCCTTCTTTGGCAAAATGTCATTGGAGTAATGTGAACCATTTTTAAAGTTCAGTGCTTTGTTTTTTGTGAAGTAACTTCTTAGGCCCATACGAAACCTACTGGCATGTTTTCACAGCCTTCCAACAAAGGCAGCAACCTCTTATTACTTCTGTTCCATGGTACTACTGTACATGGGAATAGCTTGTATCTTTTGGGGGGTCAAAGAAGGCCATACTAGTGTGGAAACTATTCTTGAGCTGCATGTTTTTTTCTGTGTTGTCAAAGCTAAAACACTAGCAAAAGTTCTGGCAGAAACAGAGAATCGTTTTTGTCATTAATAACACTATAAAGACACAATATAATTTTATTTTGTAACTGTTGCTGCAGATAGTTTATCAAAATATCCAACAGTGATTTTTTTGTTGGAATGGAATGGGGCTCAGAAATGAGGTTTTTGGTGGACAGCCTTGTTGGTATTTTCTATCCAGCATCAGGGCCTCACATTCACAGAATCACAGAATTGCAGGGGTTGGAAGGGACTTCAAGAGATCAAGTCCAACCCCTTGCTAAAGCAAGTACCCTACAGTAGGTCGCACAGGTAGGTGTCCAGCCAGGTCTTGAATATCTCCATAGAAGGAGACTCCACAACCTTTCCGGGCAAGCTGTGGAGTGCTCCGTCACCCTTACTGTATAAAAGTTCTTCTGCATGTCTGTATGAAACTTCCTACGTTCAAGTTTTAGGCCATTACTCCTTGTCCTATTGTTACACACCACTGAGAAGAGCCTAGCCTCATCCATCTGCATCCCACCTCCTTTTACATTTTTATAAACATTGATCAGATCCTCTCTCAGTGTTCCTTTCCTCAGACTGAACAGACCCAGGTCTCTCAGCCTTCCCTCATATGGGAGGTGCTTCAGGCCCTTAATCATCTTTGTGGCCACTGCTGGACTCCTTCTAGGAGATCCCTGTCGTTTTTGAACCGGGGAGCCCAGAACTGGACACAGTAGTCTAAATGTGGCCTCACTGGGGCAGAGTAGAGGAGGAGGATCACCTCCCTCGACCTGCTGGCCATGCTCTTTTTAATGCCCCCCAGGAAACCATTGGCTTTCTTGGCCACAAGGGCACACTCCAGGGTCATGGCCAACCTGCTGTCTGCTAGTATCCTCAGGTCCTTCTCCGCAGAGCCCATCTCCAGCAGCTCATCCCCTACCCTGTACTGATGCATGCAGTTATTCCTCCCCAGGTGCAAGTCTCTACACTTGCTCTTGTTAAACCTCATCAGGTTCCTCCCTGCCCAGCTCTCCAGTCTGTCCAGGTTTGTCAGCCAATCCTCCCAGCTTTGTATCATCAGCATTTGTATCATCTCATTGTCTTTCTTCTTCAGCTGCTATGGCTGCTGTTTGGAAGCATTCAGTTCATGCCATGCTCACATACCAGATGAACATATCAACCTCTGTTTATTCTGGTCCTTAAGCTAGAATTGAAGATGTTTGGAATTAACCCTATCCTGTATGAATCCTTCTATAAATGGATTGCCTTTCCCAGGGGAGAGCACGTGTTGTGGTCTTCTCAGAGTGGTGCTTTTTCTTCTTTGGCTGGACAGAGTGAAGCCTTTCTGATGGATTCTGTTGCTTATGGGACAAGAATCAGGGATTTCCACTGCTGCTTGGTGACTTAGCTGTGAGAGATCTCCGCTTCTGAGAAGACTGTAGTGCTGCTTTGGCCAAGACTTCCCTAAGAGATAGGGAGAAGGTGAATAAGCACAGTGATTATGAAATATAATTTTATCAATTAAAACATTTAGTTCTAAAATAAAGAAAAGTCTACAGCCTTTGTATACTTGGTTTGAAGTCTCATTTGGCTCCTTTCCAGGTAATTAACGTTTCGGAGTGTTAATCTAGAAAGCCAAATAAAAAAGATGGTCTTCCTCAGAAAGCTTGTATTTCACAGTGAAAGAGCACTTACAAACAAGTTGTCGGTGCACAGGAGAATAAGTACTTTATTAAAGTTTATTAAATAAGCTAACTTTATTACAAGTACATTCAAATGGGGGGATCTGAGTGGGTTTCTGAGGCTATTAATTAGTGTAGTCTTTTCTTTTGGCATTGTAGCTACAGTATGTATGATTTTTCATGGAGAGTACTTGAATTTAAAGGTGCTGCTATTCCTTATGGAATTACATTCACAAGTTTCTCCAAAGCATACCTTTTAAATATGTTCCTGTAATTTAATTTACATCTGCTTTGTTGTATCTTTTTGCTTTGTGTTACTTTTCCATTATAATGGTGTACAACTGAGTCCTGACGTTGTAAGAAAACATAGGAAAGATGCAGCCATAGTTCCTTTTGAACGCGTTTAGCACACAGGAATTTCAAGGGCTTTTAAAAGATCCAGAAGACATTCAATCAAAGCTGAATAGTGCCTGAGAATGCTTATATTTTTCTGCTATCATTTAAATACTGAATTGTTTACAAAATGTCAAAATGACGGATTTATACTCTTCACCTTCAAATTGTTACTGATAGCTTTGCTAAGAAATTTGTGTCCTTTTAGCCATGCCAGTTATTAGAGATAGCTAAATCTGGAGGGCTTTGGTTCCCATGGGTGTACCTCCCATCCCAGCTAAACAGCTAAGTGCAAGACTGCTGCAGCTTTGTGTCCCGAGGGCCAGCCCACAGTGAGACTGAACACTTATTCCCAGTAGGTGTACATGCACACACACACACACACACACACACACACACGTAAAATGCATACATAGCTGGTCACATAGACAAGCAGAGACTCAGAACGATGCTTTTAGTGGCACCCGCACAAACATACATGGAGCACTCAAACAGGATCTGCATGCCAACTCAGACCCGCTCCTCCTTTTCAGCTGCTCAGATCTGATGCCCTAGTTGTTGGCCCATGGAACCCTGAGCCCTGAGGTTTGTTCTTGTTCCAGTTGTTGGTGCTTGGACCTCTTATCTACCTGCTGGCTGGTCTGGCTTAAGTTCACCAGAGTTCCCACGCTCAGAATGCAAAGTGCACCAACAAAGAATGTAAAAATAGAATTTAATGACACTGTAGGATAGACTGTCATGATCAGGGGCAAGGCTGTCAGACAAGTGTTCTGAGCCATCTGCCCTGGATCTGCCACTTTTATCCTCTTTTCTGGCTCTTTTCCCATGCTTGTTGCTCCCTTATCCACCTTTATCCCTGTCCTTCCCCACCTCTTGTGCCTTTCCCTAAATATTTCATAATGTCTTGCATAGTCCCACAGTTTTATGGCAAGCTTTACTCAATCCCAAAGTTTTATTCCTCCCCATGTCTCATAAATCTCATATTCCTTAAGGCATTCACACCTTAAACATTCACAGTGCTCCTGGAGAGAGAGCTTCCTCCTTGTTCATCTTGATGGGTTTCTCACTGGGAGACAATGATGTAATTGATGGTCTTAGGAGGAGCTGATTCAGGAGCTCCCTTTTCACAGATCAGGTTGCTAGGATTTCTCTACCCATGGTTTTTCTGCTGATTCTTGCTGGCTCCTTTTTTATTGTGATTGCCCTTTAATCAGATAATCTAACACCGGTCTTCCAGTCGCACCTGTCAAAACTGGACTTGGGCCTGTTTGGATTTTTGACAATCTGACACGGACATCCGAAAGATTACAATCAGCTGAAGACGCAAAATCATCGGTTTCTTTGCTAATACTTCTCAGTTTTATGGAAATTTTGAGTTGGAGAGTTTTGTCTACTTAACTGCATTTTATGGACTTGCATTTCTGGAAAGGAAAACGTGTCTTCTTACAAAGTGTATGATGTGTATTCTATGCTTCAGACTTAAACCTGCTGGAGTTGTTAGGCTCATACATCTAATGAAGGCAAAGCTCAGTAATGACCGCAAGTGAGTAGTGCTACTTACTCCACCAAACTTGTCCTCTGTGCTTGTTGCAAACCCCATTTGAGGTAAGGTAGCATATGGACACACAATAGTAAGTAAGGAGTTCTGGAGCATAACCCAGCTCAGACTGGGCATCCTGCCTCCTCTCATTCTGGTCCAGGATATAAAAGAGCTGTCTGATAATGGCAATTAAAAATAATTTTTTGTGCCAGTTAAAAAAACAACAAACACACACATGAACAACAACTGACCAATCCAAAGCAATCATATATCCTTGCTTAGAAGTAGCAACTCTAAGGTGGACAGGAAGGCTATCATTAATTTGACCTGCAAGTATCAAGAGATTGCTCAATTCTGTTACAAGGTAGCTGCACAGGCAGAAAAACGGGGGGCAACACTGGTTAGCCAATATTTGCCTATCTGACATCTGTATTTGGAAAACCTGGCAAGTAATGTTTCTAATGTAAGAGCCCAAGAGCTAACTAATACTTGGGGCTTTGCCAAGTTGCTTCTCTCAGGAAGAAAAATAGATTGTGATTTGAGGATTGTGAGATTTTTGTGCCTGTGTGTGCAGCCCTGTTTATTTACAAAGAATGTAAACAGAGCTCTGTTTGCAGGAGCAGAGCAGAAACACTGTGCAACAGGCCGCTATTTTGCTGATGGTTTCAAGTCTGCCTGTCCAGCTAGTACTGTGCTCAGGAAGAAAAGAAGAAAAAAGGAGAGAATGAAAAAAAAACACACAACTCTCCTTCCTGAGATCACAGACGCAGTGTTTCTTGCTATTTTGTTTCTGCCTACTACACCGAGGCATCTGTAACCACAAGTAATTTTTCCCAATTCCTTCAATTTCGTAATTGATCTTTATGAAATTCTTTAATCCACACACCTCACACTCTGACAGGTTTTCACGTGTCTGTGCTTTGAACAGTCTTATTCTATTAATTTATCTTATTTATTTGTAGCTGTTGTGTGAAAGAGCTGATATGACTTTCTCTTTTTACTCGGACCAGAAGGTGTTCAGCCCAGCAATCAGCCTCAGTGGCAGCCAGTGCACAACTATTGAGAGCTCAGTGTGATCACAGACATTAATTTTTAGGATAACAATGTCACAGTTGAAAGACAATTTCAGAAGCGGTTTCTGTTCGGCCTGCGGTGCCTCTCTTTGCTTTCTGCTCTCTGTTCCCTCCCAGGTCACAGTGCCTGGCAGCTGAGGACTCCTGCCCTTTGCTGGAAATAGCTCTGCTTGGGCCTCCCTGGCGGACAGGTGTGAGCTGCTTTGGGCTCTGTCTTCCCAGGCGTCTGCAAGCTCTTCCCTGGCCTGCTCCAAGGCGAGATTCTTTAGATCTACTCCGTTCTGCTTTTCTGTTTTCCTTCTAGCTTGCTGCTTTGCTCTCACAGGCCGGCTGGCTGTGGTTGTTGCATGGTGCTTGATCACCCCACTCTGCTGGGCCAAGCTGCTGTGAAGTCAGCAGAGTCTGACTGCCATGCAGGCCTGTTTCCTTCTGGAACTCCTGAAAGCTTCTGTGGTGTGCTTAGCTTCCTGCCTCCCCAAACTTCTCTAAGATGTGGTTGTTCTGTCCACAGCTTGCAGTTTGTGTGCTGCTGCCCATGAGAAGAAATCTGAGAGTCGTTTGTAGTGCAGCTTTATCTCAGAGCTTTCTCTTCACCCCACCCCAGGCTTTGTTTTGTTGTCCCTTCCGTGTGTTTAGATACCGTCTGTTCACAGTCCTCTGCAGGCAGTTCCCTTTATTATCTCTACATTTCATTTGTCGCTGTTTGTTTTTTTTTATTATTTGTTTCTGAGTACTGGTGCATTGACGGAGAGAGAGATTATGCAAAGGGAAAGCTATAGACATGAAAATATGGCAGTACTTAGTGTACTTCTTCATATGTGTATTTTTGGCAAAGGTTTTATGGTAATCCAGATATCAAAGAATCATAAGGTTGGAAAAGGCCACTAAGACCACCTAGTCCAACCACCAACCCATCCCCACTGTGCCCATTGACCGTGTCCCTCAGTGCCACATCCACACGGTTCTTCACCTCCAGGGACAGTGACTCCACCACCTCCCTGGGCAGCCTGTGCCAGCACCTCACCACTCTTTTGGAGAATAAATTGTTCCTAATATCCAACCTGAACCTCCCCTGGTGCAATAGCTAGCTCCCTTCAAGCTTCCAGTAGCTTGAAGTAGCTAGAGTTCACAAGTGGAGTAATAGCATTTATTCTGATGTAGGAAAAAAAAATTGTCCAAGTATGTATGTAAGGACAAAATGTTAGAAGCTTAAAAAATACATAACATTGAGTGAACACCAGCAGTCTCTTGTTTATCTTGACTTTAGCTTTTTACTGAATTAGATTAACAATGTAATAATTTAACTCCTTCAAGATATGTGACTGATCTGCTTGTCATAAACCAAATAATACAAAATGTTCATGTTCTTGGGCAATCTCATCTTAATTCACCAATAACAACGGTGTTTAAACATCTCTTTGGTTTCTGTGGAAGCTGTTGTGAGGCAATAACTGAGCACACTATAGCCATTTCTTCATAATAAATGCCTAAAAGGCTATTTTTGCCTATGACTTTTGTATTTTACCAGCTCATTCTAAGTAATAGAATGTAAACTGCAAGTACTCAAAATAACAAAATATATGTAATGCTGCTGTTGAGTACACTTAGGGTTAGAATTTGGCAATTATATTTTTTTATATAGAAAAGGAATATATAGCTTATTGAAATGTTTTATCCTGAAGTGAAATGAGAACAATTGTATTTTACTGTAAATAAAAATGGCTAAGAACTGCCAATTCTGTGTGTAATGCAGTTAAATGTCAGCATGGATAATGATGCACAAGGATTTACAAGGATTGTACAATACATTGTGCTGCATTTATGTTAGGATAGGCCCATTGTGATAATTAGTGGATGTAAACATAAGTGAATTACATCGTGCATATTGAAAGCACTGAATAATATCAACTGGAACACTGTCTCCTTCCTTGTAGCCCCACCTGCATCTGTTTTGTTTCTTGTGTCAGTTGGTGAAGGGGACCATGGACTACAGGGCATCAAGTTGTGATGCAGTGATGTAGCTTTTCAAGTAGTGCTGATAAACTCTTTTAAGACCTGAACAATGAAGAATCAGGAGGCAATCAAGAAGAAAATAATTCTTGCTAAGTGAAAAAGTGATTTTTTTTTTTTTTTTTGGAAGCAAGATTATGTGGTGTTCATAGGGAAAATATTGACAAGAATTTCATCTTCAATCTGCTGGTCTACAGGGTTCAGTTGCACACTGCTTCTGTGATTACACAAAGTATTTCTTATTTTCACTGCAACAACATTTATATTGTTTAAAGAGAGTTTGAGGTGGTAAACTAAGGATTATATTCTGTATAATCCCTGTGCTCTGTTTTTTTTTTAAAGCCACGTGTAAATGAGCACCTTGTTTGATGAGTGGCTTGATGGTTGAGGGAGGAAGGTATTGCTGTGTCTCACTGGACATTTTTTTTTTTCAAGTAATGTATTTCTTTTTTAATGAAGTCTTTTTGAGATAGGAATCAAAGTTTTGTAATATAAAATTTAAATGAAGTTTGAAAATGTTAAGGTTTCTTTCAGGGTAGTTTTGGCATATTTGTTACTGTTGTTAGCATTCAATGATATAATTTTATTGTAATACAAAAGACTGCTTTCATTACAATTTTGTTTTGCTGCATGCAATAGAAATCCATCAAAATATAGAACTGAGTTTCTTGGGCCAGACTAGAGTTCTTTGATTGCTGTTGTGTAGAGCTGTGTCATCAAAGTGTCAGAGGAGATGATGTGTTCTGAGTGAGTCACTGACTGGATGTTAAGATGAAAATTTAAGAGTTTGTAAGTTTCTTCATTTTTATTTGATATGTGAATTTGACTTCAGAATGGAAATCTTAAGGGAAGAGGCGATTACTATAACTTACAAAATGCACTGTTTATGTTAAACTTAGGGGGCAAAAAACGTTAGCTTTGTGGGCTTCATGCTAGTTAAGTTTGGTGGCAACACCTAGATATTGATAATTACTGCTCTGGTGTTGCTGACAAGACTGGTTTATTTTTCGTAAAATCAGTTAAATATACTGTATTTTGCTTAAGGCATATTGTGTATTCCTTAGGGTTTCTTGCTTGTTTTTATTTATTTATTTATTTATTTAACATTTTTAGGCAATTGTGCATTGTTACATCAGCATACTTCAGAACTGTGCTAGCTCATGTTGAACTGGAATACGTAAACTCATAATTAAGATGGTGGTGCTGTTAGGTAATCGGGTTCAGTAAGGATATAAACACAAAAGGGAAATATTTTATTCACAAGAGGTGCTAACCTCGCTTTCATTGATCAATTGTCATTTATTTACTTAAAAGTTTGCCTTTAAGTGTCTTGGTTTTTTAAAGACGGGGGTTCTCAGTGTGAAAGATGCATATATGTGTTTCTTCCAAATAAGGGTGACAGGTGAGGGGCATGGTGTATGTACTCTGAGGAGGATTTTTTTCAGTGTTTGTTGTTTTAGAAGGAACAACACCTCAATTTTAAGAAACAATGTTTAATGGCTTCCAGTAAAGCATAATAGCCCATGTACATGTAGTATCTTGAAACGTTCATTCCGTATGGCAATAACTAAATGTAACATTTAACTTACTGAGTATTCCTTGCCTTTTTTATTAATAGGAGATGCTGAATTTAAAAATTCACCTAGAGTTCTCTTGCATTTGTTTGAAGTTAATCTTAACACTTCAGTGCTCTTTCGTAAATGTTTCTTATTGCAGTTCCCTCTGTTGTTACAAATGCAGTTTGCAAACATTTAAGCTGAAGGAGATAGCTTCTGACTGAGGCTGGTAAAACTCTGAATTCGATAAGCTGTGTCAACTTGTACCTGTGCTGACTGAAATACCCATCTTCATCTCGCACTCCTGTTTCTATCTTATTTTTACCCATGCTGATGATTATAACATTCTTGTCCAAGGAAACCTTAATGCATCTCCCTCTAGGGCTCATCAGTGCTGTATTTGAATTGTCCTCAGGGTTTTCAGCAGCGCAGCAGAAGTCATTACTTTGCCTCAGGATCTGATTGTGCTGTGTCTGAAATGATCCCAGCCTATGGTAGGCAAAATGAAAGGGTCCCACATTAGATTATTAAACTCTTTTGCATTCACACTGCTTTTACTTCAAGGGCATCTTGTTAATTTTTCAGACTAGTGTCATTTTTATTTCTCCACGTCTTGTGTGAGGTTGTGGATCATGGAGGCGGGGAGGTTTCACTGTGGTCATTCCATACGGGTTTTAATGTACTCCAGTTTACTTTTAATGCTGCTTGTACTATCTTGGAATTGTTGGATGTCACAATGGGACATGGAAGTTGTTCTTGAGCCCTTGGCACGTGCTTGCTGTGCTTGCACGGTGCTGTGGGGATCAGCTGCTTGCAGCCAGCAGGGCAGCAGTGCTACTGCGTTGGGCTGCTGGGAATTGGTCTTCAATCCCCCTGGATTGAAGAGGTGTGAATTCTGGGTGCAGTAAGGGTTGACCTCATCTCTTCTCTGTTCACTTTGCTGCAGAAGGATTCATTTCTGGCACAGAAACAAATATCTAGAGAGACAGTGATACCTTAAGCTGTGCCAGCTGTCTCCTAGGTGGATATTTCCCGGATTTCCGTTTGGCAGCTTCTCTAACAGGATTTTGGTGCTGGTGTCGTGATAAGCTTACCCAGATTACTTATGCTTCTACTGCACTACATGGAGGTAAAGAAG
This sequence comes from Numida meleagris, assembly GCF_002078875.1. Lineage (NCBI taxonomy): Eukaryota > Metazoa > Chordata > Aves > Galliformes > Numididae > Numida > Numida meleagris. The sequence goes on along the minus strand of NC_034409.1, from coordinate 13,680,830 downwards.
TTTTGGAAATGGTTCCTGTAGAAAGGCTGGCCTCAACCTAGCGATTTTGCAACTGGAAGGTGTGATTGTGCCTCCCCACAGCATTTTGGCCTTGCACCAGCTGTCCTGTCCCCTCTGCACCACAAGTTTGCCACCAGTTCACTGAGACATCAGGAAATGCCAGAGCCTGCGTGATGGGAGGGAGAAGAGAAGGTGTGAGAAAGCAGTATTTGCGTATTCATTGAGCTACTGAGGTTTTTTCCTCTCTTTTTTTTTTTTTTCTTTTTTAGCAATAGTAATAACATTAATGCTTAGATCTTAAAAATTCTCCCAGGATTTACTTGCATTTGTTCCTAGTTGGTTAACTCTTCGGCGTTGTTTTGTGGATTTTTATTTTAATTGTAGTCCTCACAATTGCTATAACTGCAGTTTGCAAAATTTTACACATCAACTAAAAGAAAATGTTGCAATTTCAACTCTGGAATTCAGCAGCAATTCTGGAAAAAAAACCAATGCGTTAATCTAGATGAATGCTCATTTCTTTTGTACAGTAAAAATATGGCTTGTATTTCACGACATTTAAAGACCAAATGCCCAATAGAGTTTATGCATCACTCCACATACCTGAGCTATGTAGCCCAGTCCTAGTAAGGATTGTGACTCTTATCTGCCAGTACCTTTTCCATAGACAAACATTTCTTTCATCTTACTGAATGATTAGATAATGTGGTTTTCAGACTACCATACTGCTTTGATAATTGGGGTTTAGTATCTATTTAAAGGAAATGAAAGTAGTAAGGAAAAGTCATCAAGTATTCTTGGTTATATGGTTCCCATTTAGTAATTGCAAAGGCAGCTGCTACTTGAGGGTTGAGGTAGAAGAGCTGAGCTGCAGAGCACGGGCTTGTTTGCATTTGTAGGGCCTTATCGCCCAACTCCTTTCAGTTTGAGGGGTTAAGACTTCATAACACTGAAAATAATATTTTTAAAAAGTTTTCTGAATTGAAAGAAAAAAAAAAAGAAGAAAAAAAGCCCTAGAAAGCAATCTTGGGAGTGTGTTTGCCCGATTCAGTGATCTGGGTACATCAGCTGGGAGCTAGAGATCTAAATGCCATCAAAGACACGTCTGAAAAATGAAAGCACCCATTATAGATCAAAACAGATGTTTTAAGTTCACTGTGCCCAAAATCTGGTATGTTTATGTTACAGCAAAGATGTTTAAGCTTTAAAGTTAGAACAGAACATAACTGGATTGTGACGTTAAGAAAAGACATCTGATCTAAGGCTTGGTAACCCAGTAGGCAGTGCTGATAGGCCTGTTGGGATGCAGGAAAAGGATATTTGCAATTCAGCAGGCCGTTGACAAGGTGAGTTACTGGGGTGGGAGTGGCATTTGCTCTCTCTGGATTGTTTTAAAAGATAGAGGGATCTGAGAAGGTAAGGGTCAAGTATCGGTGAATAAAAAAATTGCATGATTCAGTTCCTTTCCGAGAAGAAAAAGACAACAATTGGCAAAGGAACCCTGTTTGTACAGTGCATCATAAGAGCTTTTTATCTTTGGCAGACTATTCCAGCTCAAAATGGAGATAATTCTCTTCTTTATAAAATTTTCACTCATGGGTTCTCGACATTGTTAAAGTCTACACTTGCTCAGAAATGCTTTGTTTCTTCTTCATGATAATTTACAATACAGAATGTCAAGTTAATCAGGTCGGTGTTCTGCAGTTAAGATGGTCTGAAGCCTAAGTAGAACACTAAAGGTTTTCCAATACAAGGCCACCTGTACCGCGTAGACTGAGAGTATGGGAAGGTGCTGGTGTGTGTGTGTGTGGTTGTTTCAGTGCAGTTACAGGAAAAATGTCAAGGGCCACTCACCCGCATTTATTGTAACCAGAGAATTTTGTTTCTTGTGAGAAATCAGCAGTGAGCCCAGTGAACCACATGTATTTATCCTTTAAGCCATATGTGCTGTGTGTTACTGCATAGGTTTTGCGGTGTGATGTAAAGTTCAACGGAGGAGATCTTTCCTACTGAAAATACAGTTTTACAGGGGATAAAAATTTGTGAAATTGTGACACAAAAAGGGTAAATAAGAAACAAATTTTCACTGTTTCTTCCAATATGGAAAGCTTGCAAACAGCTTCTGAACAAAAAAAAAGGCAATCAGTTGTTCTTCAAAGGTGGGAAGTTTAGTGCATGGAAGTCCTTGCCACGGTGCTGAATCTTCATCAGTTCAAGAGGTGACAGATTAAGATCTTCAACTTCTTCAGTGAAGACTGTTGAATACCATCTGTGGCCCAAGAAGTCTGTATGGCAAAATTATTGCAGATTGGACAAGTTATTTGGCTACTGACATTTTTGCCTCATTTTTGTACTCTTCCATTTTGGGAAGATGGACATTTCAGCCACTGTCTGGAATAGGGTAATGGATGAGATACAGCTTTGGTCTGACCCAGAGTGGCTGTACTTCTGCTAGCAGAGATCAAACAAGCATTGTGTGTAGTCAAGATAAATTTTATATTTTTGAGATGACTGATTTGTAATGTGAAAATGGCCCAAGTAAGTCTAGACTTTCTGTTACTGAGAACTAATGGACCATACTTGGCACTTACCATTTCTGAACTGTTCAGTTAAGAAAATTATTTTTTAATATGTTTTTTAGGATAATTACAACTGTTGATTATTGTTTGCCTGCTGATCGATTAACAATTTTGCTTTTTTTGTAGTAAAATTGCAGGATTTTGACTAAATCACGTATCTGAGCATGGAGCATATGCAATTTCATGGAAGTTTTTAAAGAATTTGGGCCATGTAGATGAATGAATAAAGCCTAAGGTTTCTAGATAAGATAAAATGAGTATGTGTTGTTTTTGGAATTGATGAGATGATGCAATAAAATTAAAATACAAACTTGATATTCTTGTTCTAGGAAATAGTTCTGTAATAGTGCTTTATTATTAAGAACATTCTGAAATACCAAATGGTAAGCTGTTGAAGCTGTTACAGGTGATAAGCAAAAAGCTGTAACTATTTTCTCCCTGATTATTAGTATTTTGAAGATACTACATATGGAACAAAGAAGAAATAAACTTGTACCTTATTTTTGAAATATATACAGAAGTTACGAAGGTGTTTTGAACTCTTCCCCTCCTACTCTCTGAAGTGTTTTTAATACTCTCATCCAGCTTTTTACATGTTTTAAATAGCGTTTCAAGTCTGGTATCCCCTCTGTTTTGCTGGAGTTGGTTTTTTTTTTTTTTTTTTGGATGAGTCAGATGTGCATTAGTAGTTCTCACTGTTTTAATTAAAGTGGCAGAGTGGTTGAATCCTTAACAAGCCAGACTACGGTAGGAGGGACAAAACAGAAAAAACCCTCACATCTCATCTTGATTCTTAGGTTAATCATCCAGAGTCTCTCTAAAGTCATAATCACATAATTCTTTTAAACACCTACAGATTTTTCTACAGTAGACAGTAGTTTAACATCTGAAGTAAGAACAAGCTAGAAAAATATTTAAAATTAAAAATGATAAGTTACAGGTTTTCAAACATAAAGAATTTGTGCTAGGGAAAGTATATAATTTTACATTTTCATGCTTTTGATTTTTTTTATTTTAGGCATTAATTTGGCAAGCAGGTGCAAGACAGTTTTTGGTGTCAGTAACAAGGCAGTTATGGTATACATGTGATAGATGCAAGGTCAAAGGCTTCACAAAAACTTGGCAAACCATTTCAGTACTTACTTACTTTTGTGATTACTTTACATGCACATGGCTTGCATTTAAAATGTATTTTTAAAGGAGCGGGTGAACTGGAAATTACATGCAAAATGAGTAAAGCCACAATACAGTTTTCAGCCTTCTTTAATATGAAGTTAACCAAACCCAGACCTTTGTGTTGTGAGAGGAGTAACCATTCTTGGACATTTTCAGTTATGTTGTCTTCCTTATTTGAATAGTTACTAAATTAGGCTCAGGTCTTGGTGTTAATACTTTAGGTTGCAGTCTTCATTTTGTGGTGTCCTAAAAATTGAAAGCATTTAAGATTCATCGGTTCTTTTTTGCTATGTATTCAGTTGTTTGCTTCTGTAATATTTAAGTTTTAAGCTACCATATAGCCTATTTCTACAGATAAACAAGGCTCCAGTTTTTATTTAAATAGATTCAATGGCTGCCTTCCTGTTTACTTAACTGCTATGTAAATTCCATGTAAATTCCACTCTGGTACTTACATATGGCAGCTGGCATCACATCCGCCTTGTCATTTATGTATGTTTCAGATCTTCTTGGCGATTTTCCAGCTTAGTTTCTACCTCTCGCACAGCAATTCAACTTGAATTTTGCGGGTTAGCTTCAAGCCTTTGTTTGCCATAGTACTGCCATGAGGTCGCTGTTTGCACCCACATCACAGAATCATTAAGGCTGGAAAGACCAGTAAGATCATCTAGTCCAAGCCATGCCCATGATTGCTCTAGACTGTGTTCCTCAGTGCCACATCTCCATGGTTCTTGGACACCTCCAGGGACAGTGACTCCACCACCTCCATGGGCAGCCTGTGCCAGTGCCTCACCACTCATTCTGAGCAAAATTTTTTCCTAATATCCAACCTGAACATTTGTTTGGTGTAGTTCTGACTATAAGAACCTCTGAGATAAAATCTTATGCGGAAGTATAGTGATCTTATATTAAATTACAGACTTAGGTGATACACCAAGAAATCATTAAGTGGATTTTTTAAAAGGAAATGTGGGAAGCTGCAAGCCATGTTCAGTGATACTGTTTATTCGGAGCTTGAGCAATATTTTCAAGTGCTGAAAATCACCTTTGTCTAACAGAAAGTTACACCATCCTTTTTGTAGCAAGATGAGACAGCACTTTTGTAAGGCTAGTTGTGAACTTTTGACACCATTCAAATTTGTGACAGTCTGATTACATTTTCCACAGAAAATGCTGGTTTATTCTACACACTCATCTTTTCTGGAACTGCTCAAAAGATCACTTTACAAAACAGAGATGATTGATGTAAACTTAAGGAAATCAAAGATTCCATTAAAAAATTCTTGTCAAGTTTTTAATACTCTTGATACTTATTTTCTTAAAAAACAAATGGTATTAATTCAACCTATTCTAAGGTTTGTAAAGGCAAAACTAATTTTAAGAAAGGTACGGAATTGTAACTTCATGCTTCTTGAACCCAAGTTTGTTTGGGAAACTAGGTTTAAAATGTGGGTAAATTAGGTCTGTTACACTTCAAAGGTGTGTGCTTCTGAAGGAGCACGATGCAAAATTTTGCTTTGTGTTGTATCCATGACTGTGGGAATTCTGTGATTGCCAGCTATTGCTTGTTATACTTTTTCTCCATGCTTAATAGAAAATTTGGTTGTGCTTCCTTTGTTTACTGCCCTCTTGGAAAAAGACGTAGAAGTATTGTAAAAGTGCAAAAATCTGCTTTAATTAGAAACCTGAAATAAATACCGAGGCAATCTTAGACTTGCATGTCACAAGTCTGGGTTTTTGTGGATGCTCTTCAGGTGAACAGTTCCTTGTGGTCTGCGAAGAATGAAAGTTGTTGCCCACTACAGTCTCTAAGTGCAGCTCATGCTGTGTCCTGAGTCTGACACCTGCTTGTGAGTCTAATATTTTTATTTTTAAATCCAAGTGGCGGTTCATGAGCAGTGCTGGAAAGCCAGACCAGTCTGCAGTTTCAGAGGCAAGAGGTTTAACTTTGGTGTTGTATAAGTTGTCTAAGTCAGGGCTGCAGTTTCTCCCTTCTGTCAAAAGGGAGAACAAGTCTTCATAAAAATGTGGTTAAATTCATTGTGTTTTATTAGACACCTTTTTTTTCCACAAAATTCAAAGTTATTTTTAGCATTGTTTTTCCACAGAGTGCTCTGCAGCGCTGTTATAAAGAACCTCCTCTCTGTTAACTGTCAGGCCCTGCCAGTGATGCTCTATTTTAACAAGAACTCTTTTGATTTTGGAGAGTACAATATATTGCCAAATGACTTAAGCTCCAGGCTTTGTTTGATATTAGTGTAGAGACATTCAGAAACTCAACCCATGTCTAGAAAATGCAATGATCCTCTTCTTATAAGACTTTTTTTGTCTAAATACAGTCTGAGAATCTAAGCTGTATGCTTTCACGTTGTGTTTGTGTAATATTTTGTGCCTTTCACTCCATTCATTTCTTAAATTAAGAAAAGAGAGGATCCGTATCACAAGTAAGAAATGTATTATAATAGGACTTATATTAAGAAAAAGCTTTCAGCTTTCTACATCTGAAGATCCATCCAAACAAGAGCATCTCCACCTTTTTGTTAAAGCTCCCTGATTGTACTGACAAAGCCCCAAATACCGGCAATGCTGTGACCTTACTGTGAGGACAGAGGTGTTAGGAGAAGACTTGAGGAGCAACTTAAAGCACCCCTTGTGCTGCGTTTGGTGCACAGCCCACATCCCACCAAGGAATGTCTCCCCCAGGGATATCTGTGCCTGGAACGGTCAGTACCATCAGTGTAGGTGCGCTCAGGCACACCATGCGGAAATCCCTGGGACCGTCTGGTGTAGAGGAGCATGGAGAGCTGAGGCTGCAGAGGGCTGGTGCTGGTGCTGCGCAGTGCCCTTTTGGCTGTCAGTGAGTGGGGAATGGGGCGTGTGGTGAGAGGCTTACCCTCCACATACTCTCTCTGTAAGACAGGAGAGGACAGTGTTGAGCATACGGTGGCAAGAAACATTCTATTAAAAGATTACTGTTGTTCTTGGTTAGCCTTATTTCCTCATGTCTTTAAGCTTTTATGACTTTAGGAACACTATGGCGCGCTTGTCTTGGAAGACTTAAGTTCTATAACAAATGCTAGATGAATATGTTTCACATTTTGAGATTTGGCCTTCCATTTAAAGTTTTCATAAAACAATTCTTTGTCCTACCATTCAGGGTAATCTGTCCTGTTTTCACTAGCTGATATTTGACCTGCTTCCAAAGTGTCGTAATTTGATGGAAAGAGTAATGCAGAAAAAAAGGTTACGGGCCGTTTGTGTTACGTTTTTAACTTAAGTCCTGTTGGAGCATGGCCTGCATTGTCCTTTGAGGTTCAGCTGGGAGAGGCGTTTGAGAATTAGATCTCGTGTTCAGAGGTGTTTTGACATAACCACAGCCCCTGTCCTGGAAGGATTGAGGGCATGTTCTGCTGGTTTGAATGCAGACTTGCAAAACTGTCACTTGCTGTTCTATTCATACACTCTTTGAGAAATAGTTTTTAAATTTTGCTGTCCTTCTTCTGTGCTTATTTTAGGATGATAGTTTGCAAAATACAGCCTCCTTCATTTTGGACTAGAGACTGATTCGTAAATATGGAATCTGCAGAGCATACTTGTAACAAAAGATTGTTTTTAATTAGTTTCTATTTTCCTTCTTTTTTTATATTCCTCCAAAGACCTACATTCCAGATCTATTTTCAGGATTTTGATTTAGAAGGAAAATAAAGAAGAATGCTTTGTTCATTCCAACGTTCTCCCTTTTTGACCTTGAGCATTTAACTTCATGCAGAAGCATTTGTCCAATCTTAGTAGTCATTAATGCAGCAATATATTTAATGGCACAATTATTTAGCTTGTTGAAGTTGGAATTAATAGTCTGACTTCAGATCATGCCAGTGTACAGTAAAGAAGAAAAGTTTGAATAAAATTTCTATGAAGTTTTAAATTTAACTGCTTTATGTGGGTCATTTGGGTTTAGTTCCTCATCATTATTTGATCCTAGATAGAAGAAAAAAGCTTACAGAACTGTTATTTTATTTTCAGCTGCAGTCTAAATAAACCTATGGAACAGTTAAATAGAAACTGCATTTGTAGTACCTGCATCTTTTAGGTAGGGTGCTTGGTAAACCTGGGCTGTTTTGTAAGAATTTTAGCTGTTTAGGCAGTCTATCCATTTTAGAATTGATCCTTCCCATGAGAGAATTACTTCCCATGAGTACATTTCTTCCACTCTCTTTCAAAGAGCAGAGCAATTTAACTGGGAAAAAAAAAAAAGCATCAGAGCATTGCAGGCATGGTAGGGATTTCTCTGAGACTATATCCATAAACCTTTTTCAGGCATGGAATTATACACTGTTACATAGCTTTGCAGAACTGTTATAGGCTGAGAAAATTTATAAATAAATAAATCTAGGAACTAGTTTCATTATGTTACTGTGGTAGTATTCTTCTACATAAAGCAAAGCATGGCCTTACAGGTCTCATGCCTCCCCTCATTTTCTGTCCTTCCTCCTCCATCTCTGCGAGTGTGATGGGCAGCCTGCCCCTGTGTCTCAGGTGGGACCTCTGAGCAGGAGAATGTGTTGAGTCTGAGTGCGTGCTGCCTTGGGCTCCTCTGTAGCATCATGAGTACATGCATCGATTTTCTCAGTATAGTGTGCTTGCAGGCTCTGTTGCTTTTGTATGTGTACGTTCTCAAGTTTTCATTTCATTACAGTGCTCAGAATGATTCTGCATCCTGATCCTTACTTTACATATTGCTGATGAAGCTTTTAGGAACTGTATTTTGCTAATTTAATTCAGGTTGGATGTTAGGAAATACTTCTTCTCCAAGAGAGTGGTCAGGTGCTGGAATGGGCTGCTCAGGGAGGTGGTGGAATCACCGTCCCTGGAGGCATTCAAGAACCATTTAGATGTTGTACTGAGTGATGTGGTTTAGTGGGAAATATTGGTGGTAGGTGGACGGTTGGTCTGGATGATCTTGGAGGTCTTTTCCAACCTCAGTGAATCTATGATTCTAATTTTCCATAGGCTGTTGTTGTGCTAGATTCAGTGGAGGAAATGTTTTCTGGAACATTTAATCTCTGTTTAGAGTATGCTAATTTTTCATTTAGAGTACTTTGAATCTAATATGTGCCTTTTACCATTTTTATTTCTTTTTGCTTTGCCTGCTCTGATATAAATGTAAGGGCTGTCTCTAATAGGGTGTTTAGCTTAAGTAATAAGGCATTAAATTAAGCAAAAGGAAAGTAGAAAATACAGTAGACCAAAGTGAAGATGCCTTGAAAGCCCACTTTCTAGCAATTAAATAGCAGTATCACAGTAAGGTACATGGAAAATCCGTAGTGCTGTGGAGGGTGCCAGAGGACAACTCTGCCTCTGGTGACAGGGGCTGTGGCTGATCTGGGTTTATGGGTTTATAAAATTGGAAGTAACTGCTGTATTCTCTAGACAGCTTAGTCAAAATATTCTTTAAGCTGTGAGCTGGCTTTCCTGCACTAGCTGAAATGATTCTGGACTGCTGCAAAGAGATAACAATGCAGCCCATACATCTGGTTTTTAAACTACTCTCATGTACCTTTACATTTTGTCACCGTGCTATTTTTAGTGCCTTTTAGCAGAGAAGTGTTGTTTTCTTGATCAAAGCATAATTCTATAAAATGTTTGATTCATTTTAGTCATGTTCTGGGAATATAAACACTTAGTTATCACTAGAATTTACAATGGGGAGATGGTAGTATTAAATTTTGTCCTCTATCAATAAAAAACAAAATAATTATAATACTATTTATTAATATTGCCTTCATCCTTCATTTGAAGTTAAATACTTGTCTTAATACTTACCTAATGTTAAGTTCCCCTTCTTTCTGCCATTGTAGGGGGAGTTTAGGACATCTAGGTTTCTACTAGGTTGCTGTATTGGGTGGGTGATGCTTTCTCTTCCTGATGTGTGGTTTCAGAAGTATAATGATGAATGGTTTTTGCCTCTCTCAGTCTAATCTGTAGTATTGGGGATTTTCATTTTGATACTTACTTCCTGTTTTGTCAATGACAATTATTTCTTCTTTATCCATGGGTCTCTACAGATATGATGACTATTTCAAAGTCACAGGTTGTACTGATAAATTGTCTGTGTTCTTTTCAAGCTCAGCGATGCCTGGATGCAAACATAATTATCTTAAAGAGCATGTCTTCATTATTTTGCAGAGTATACATTCCGATGCCCTCTGTTGCTAACTAAAGCAGAGCAAGAGTTTTTGTGTATGACTTTGGTAAATATTTTTAATTTCAAACATCTTTACAATTGTGAATCTCATTTACTTAAATTTATGAGATGCATAATTATTTTTACATAAAACGATATTTTAAAAGGAAATGCCATTTCCTTTCGAACTGCTGATTAATGTACTTCTATTCAAAGAAGTGATAAATCATAATCACACTCTCATTAGAAAATAATTAGGCAGTTCTGGGGAGCCACAGTCTTTATGAGGTAGTCATAGGTGTAGAATCTGCAGAAGAAGCAAAACTTGTAGTCAAAACTAGTTCCATGTTTTCCAGAAAATATGATAAAATTTACTGTGATTTTGTTATGGTTTTATGTGGAAGCCTTATGCATTTATTATTTTCCTTTTTAGCATTATGATTCTTGGTCAAAAAACTGCATCACTATCTTGATACCAGCATTTTGGATGTCAAAATGTCAAAGTGAGATTCCGTGTAGATAAATGTTAGTTATATTTTGTTGAAAACGAATCCTATTTTTTACCCTTAAAATAATGGATTTTGGGGTGATAATCATTTAGGGAACTGACACTGAAACAGATGTTTCATAAATGTATTCCATTCAATAATGATCAAAAGAAGTAAATACATGATTAGGAGCAAAGAAGGAGGTGACAAAATAGAAAATATCATTATGCCAATATAAGCCCATCACACATTGCCTATGTTGCATACAACAGAACAAGGTTTGGGAAGAGTGGAGGGGAGGATCTTGAATTATGGAGCAGCTTTCCTGTGAGGAAAGACAGAATTGAGTAGGATTCTTCAAGACTGAAAAACAGATGGCAGAGGGGGATACAGTAGATGTCTATTAAATTGTGAGCCAGGAAGAGGGTGACAGCGGAATGACTGTTCACAGACATTTTCTGTACAAGAATCAAGAAACATCATTTGAAACTATGGCATGACAGCTGCAGAGCCAACAAAACAAGGTGATTCTTTGGAAAAGGTGTTGTTATGCTCTGGAATTTCATGCCACTTGGATACTGTAAGTTTCCATGCACTCAAGGGGAAATTGCTTAGAATGGTGCAATAAAAATGAGCTAGGAGTTGCTGAATGTATAGGAATCCCATCTGGCGGTCTCAAAGGTGCCATTTTTTAGAGACCAGGAGACTGCCTGGGGAAGAAGGAAATTTTTGTCTTAGCTTGCTTTTACGCTTTTCCATGAATGTCTGAACATGGCTTTCTCAGATCTGGGTTACTGGTATATGTGGGCCTGTGATCTCTCCCGTTAGAGCCCTTCTAATATCATTGCACACAAGTTCTTGGATCTTCCATGGGATTTCTGTTTCAGGAAGGATCATTTGTTCTAGCTATTGTTTGCAACTTTAAGCATTTGGAAAAAAAGCTGTGTAGATGGGAAAGAGTAGGACACTGCACTCTGGCAATAGACTTTGAGTATTGGCTTATGGCATGGGACAGAACTACGTATGCTCAAACTAAAGCCTGTTTCTCAGATCATGTGGGTCATTGACTTTAATCTGGCTATGAAACTCCTTCCCAGGCTGCCTATGTGTAGTGTGTGTGTGGGTCCGTCTCCTCCTCTCATATTGCTAGTCATAAATTCTTCCATACAGAAAAAATACTTAAAACCTTTTTTTTCCAAACATTTTACCTATAAAAAAGTGTCCAGAGAAAGTCCCACAGGGGTGAGGGAAATACTTTTTTTCTTCTAAGCTTAAAAATATCCACAGCATTTACCAGCCATTTAAATAGACTTTGAGGGTAATTTCCATTGTAACTCTTGTTTGTAGTAAGCTGTCTAATTAAGTTGGTTTGGTATTGAAAACATTTCTGGGACATTAACCATTTGTTGGGTTGTTAGATTTTTGGAAGTTTGAGTATCCTGATCTCACGCCTGATGTTAAAAGCTGAGCACTGGCACAGCTGCCCAGAGGCTGCAGATCTCCTCCTTGGAGATCTCCAGAAGCCACCTGGCCGTGGCCCTGGGCACCCTGCTCTGGGTGTCCCTGCTGGGGCAGGGGTTGGGCAGAGGGACACAGAGGGCCCTGCCAGCCTCAGCCACTCTCAGAAATCGATGTGGGCTACACAACTTCTAGTCAGAAGAACCAGAACTGCAGAATTCCTGCAGTACTTGTACCTGAAAATTGTTTGAAGAAGGGAGGCAGGGAGGGGAGGAGAAACACACCATGTCATCCTATTAAAACAGGGGAAATAATGAAGGTTAGGTTGGCCTTTCTTTGTTTCAATTTTTTGTTACAAATAAAAGTCTTTGTAGTCATCTCTTGTGGCTTTTTGAGAGTAAGATGTAGGGGCTGTCTCAGTTTAAGGAATAAATTCGAGTTTTTTCACAGTACAATGCAAGAACACATGATGTTATTTAGTTAAAAAATAGGGAGCCAGCCTGTCTCTTTAATCAAAAACAAGGAAAAATGGAGAATAGTGAATTCCACTTCCATATATGTTTCCCGTGGTATAATTTTGAGGCTAGTAATATAAATAAATTCTGAATGTCTGAATGAAACAATCCAAGAATTCTTGAAGCCACTTTAACCAGTCTGCAGGCCTCCAATGAAATAATAAACCTTGTATATATGGGCTCTGTTGCATATTATATAAATATGACTTAAGCTCTTTTCCTGCTCACATGGAGCCCATGTTGGCAGAGGAAAGCAGGGCCAGTTTCCATGGCGACGGCGAGGCACTGCGAGGAGGCCTGCGGTTGGTATTTTTATGCAGGCGAGGAGATGCAGACCTACATTTTTAGCTAGGAAATGTTTTAAACCACAAAAACATTTAGCAATGGTTATAAACCTATTGAAGAGGTAGACCTGCCTAACAGTGGAAACAGAAACCTCTTGTTTGCTTTTTTGCAATAGAAAACATATTTTCATTATGTTTCTCTGACGTTACAGAGAAGCATTGTTGAATATATACACAGTTATTACTGATGCATTTGTGTGGAAATCGGAAGGAATTTTCCGTACTTAAGGCAAAGGGGGTTTTGTGCTGTGGCAAAACAGGGACAAAACAGGTTGATTTTTGGCCTAGCCTTCTAGCCTTTTCCGTCCACTTTTTAACCTTCCCTACTCTTGTCTTTTTAGCATGACCGTAGGGATGAGGAGGGCTCTTACCCTGACTCCTTTATTTTCTTTTTACCCCTGGCGCTGAACATGGTAAGGAAACCAGGCCCTTGGACCCCTTATTAGCTGAAGGCTGTTCAGTAAAGTTTTACACCACTGCTCCTCTCTGTGTATTTTTGCTTGCCCTTTGTGTATTAGGTGCTGTTAGTATTTGCTTAAAAAAATGGTTGTAGCTGGTACACGGATTCCTAAGTGGAAGTCAGATGAAACTGGAAGAATTAAGGATATCTGTTTTACAAAGTGTCTTCTATGTACTTGTGAAAATGCTCACAGGGATAGACTGGGACATCACACAGAGGTAAAGGCAGTGAAGACTGTGTTTAAAACAAACAAAAAAGGCTGCTTCCTCTGTCTTCCTTTAAATTATATTTGTGAATACCTGAGGAGATTTTCGGGTTGTAATTTTCCATTGATATTAAAGAAAAGTTAGGAGTGAGGAAGCATGATATAGAGGTATTAGGTAGCTTTCTAGAAATGTTGCATTTTCATTTGGTTACCAAATGAAGGAGTCTCTGAGGGAAAGGAGTTCTGAAGCCTGCTGTTTCTCTTTTATCTTGGAGTGGTCTGAGATGAAGCTTTGCTCATCTCTTTGCATTTCTCTATGCCACCTACACTGTAAAGTTCTACCTTGGTGAAGTGGGATGTTCTGGGAAGTAAGAAACTTCTGAGAAGAGAAACCTATCTGGAAGCAGTATTCTTCAGAAGTGTGAAAGGCTCCATACTTCTCAATGAATCATCTTTCTTCCCCAGCCCTACCACTATACAGCTAATCTGTGTCTGGAATTCCCTAGCAGGAACTCATCACATATCTAAAGGGAACTGATTTTCCCTGACTGGTACCCTTGTGGAAATCCAAGTAGACTAAATGTTCACATGGAAACATTTGCCTCTTCTTTATGTCTCGCACTCTCAATATCAACCAGAATTAAACTCAGAGGCATTTCACTGCTGCCCAAGGCTTGGCTGCCTTGTCATACTAATGATTTAAAGATGTCTTGCTTTATAGTGGAATATCCCCACCCCATCTTGTATTCAGCTTGTGTTTCACCTTCTGAGAAGTTTAGTTATTTCAAGTTCTGCTATTAAGTGAAAATCCATGTGCATACTGACTGCATATAGGTCTTGATTCAGGAGCAGAAAAATGCCTTTGCCTCTGCAGTAACTATCAGTACATAAGGTGAGATGAGCCTGGTATGCTCAGTTCCTCTCCTGAAACACAGTGATGCCTCCCTTCAGCTACTTTCCATCCATTGTTGCTGGTAGCCTACATAGCTTATTGAAGACTACTCTGAGGCTTGTCAGATAACTGAGCCAATGCCAGAGTAGACTTTAGCTGACTTTGGCACTGACTCAGCTCAGTGAAACTCAAGGCAATACATTGCAAACATATGTAGCATGTCTTAGTTTTAGCACCAGTCAGATCAGAAGCTGTGCCACCACCATAACACCTCAGTATTTCCATTTTCATCAACAGTAAACTTAAAATGTTCCTTGGATCTTAGTTTCTTCTTCTAATATATCATGGATTTGAAGATATGATATTGTCATCCTTAATTGTCCTTCGGAGTTCAGCATCAGCCTGTTTCTGTTTTGAATTTTGCCATGCTGATTGTCCTTGACATTTGACTTTTGAAACCTGAAGTCTTGAAAGTTCTTCAGTTTTTCTAAGAGCTGTGCCTAGTGGTCAGGTGCAGATACACGTTTAATTGTGTGAAAGAGATGAAACAGAGGTGATAGCTTCCCACTGAGTAATAGTTGCTATCCACTTCCTGTTGTAAATTGGGTTCAGAAGTTACCTTTGCAAGATGATCTTGCCTTTCCTGAGGCTTACAAATTGCTGACGTGGCGTGGGAAGCTTCAGTCACAGCACTCTGGTATCAGGACACCTGGTTGCAGAAGGATCTTATTCCAGGAGGCAGGCTCATCCTTACAGTTACATCTTTTCTACAAGGGCAAATGTCCATCTGGGACGTTGTGACAGCTGGGATTCCTTGAGTGTTTTTTCACCATGGATTCAAATCTCTGTTATTGTTAGAAATAGGAATATTCCAATAAGTGAGTCATCCAGCATCCATGCTGTGAGGTAAAGCACACCAAAGGCTGGGATGACTCAGATGGTTGGATAATCCTTGCTCTCAGACTTGCTGTCACAAAAGAGATTCTGAAAACCTCATAAGGACTTATCACAGTTTTTGGTAACCGAAACTACCTCATTCAAGCCAGCTGAGCTGGCTGGACAGGGCTCTAAAATAATTCCCCAATTTTCCTGAGGCAGCCACTGCTTGGTGAAGGTCCAACTAGAGGAACAGACCTTAAGCTGAAAGCTTCAGACAAAATGGAGAGCTCCAAAATGAGCCCTACAGTCCATAAGGTGAGTAGTTGATGGGAATAAGGACTTGAAAGGCATTTCCCTTTCAATGTTGAATGAGCAATACAGAACAAGGAGGAGTAATGACTTCTGTACTGTAGGAATGTATGACAGGAGAGGACTCTGGATGCAGCTGCTTTTGGGAAGCATATGGTGTGACATTTGCATCAAATAAATAGAAGGTACCATATTCTGTAAGGGACACAGAGGGTGGTTGGGCAAGAGATCAGTTCTATCTTTGCATTAAAAAGTATAAAAACTAAGGTGAAAATTTTATTCTGAGAGCTGGGCACTTTAAAAGACTTATTTTTCTCAAAAACTGAAGCTATTGTTTTCTTCTATATCAGTTTATCAAACAGTTATCGAAATAAAAAGTGTTTCCATGTATCTGAAAAGTAGTAATTGCTACCACCTCTACAAACACAAGAAAATAAAAAGACTAAGTCATAAATGCCATGGTGCATTACTCAAGAAGAAAATGAAGAAAGCCTCATTGAGTTAGTCTTGCTACAGTGTGAAAATGCACATAGTGGGGATGAAAAGTCAGTCTCTAAATTTAACAGCCAGCATCATTTTAGTTGGTGTCACTGTTTTGGATTGTAATTCAAAGCTGAAGAGTGGTCATGGTTCTGTGTCCAGAAGAGGTTGCCAGCTGCCTTTTATTTTCACTGTTATGAACTATCTCTCAGATTCAGGAAAGCTCAGCTAGGACAGTGTGCAGACTCGTGCAGACCAGGAAGAAAATACCTTGCTTGTGCTTACAGGCTGCTTATTTCTTGATCCTACTTTATGTACAATCAGTGTCCAGGTTTTAAAATTGCTGCTATAGAAGAATGAATGATAAAAATTTTTCACCTCCAAGTACAAATGCAGCCCTTAAAGTTTTTGATGCTGTATTTGTCAGGGAGAGTTGTGATAGGACAAGGAGTAATGGTTTTAAGCTGAAAGAGGGGAGTTTTAGCTTAGGTGTTAGGAAGAAATCCTTCACTCAGAGGGCAGTGAGGCCCTGGCACAGCTGCCGAGAAGCTGTGGGTGCCCCATCCCTGAAGGCACTCAAGGCTGGGTTGGGTGGGGCCCTGGGCAGCCTGAGCTGGTGGGGGGCAGCCAGCCCATGGTAGGGGTTGGAACTAGAGAGTTCCTTTTATTACAGTCCCTTTCAACCCCAAATGTTGTGTGATTCTGTTAAAAACCAGCCACTCACTATTTGTCTGTATTTGGATGGATGAGAATGAGTTTTCTTGAAACACATTTATCTATTTTCTCACTTCTGACTGCTGCTGAACTTTGCAACTACTTTACTTCTTTTATGAATTTCTGTTATGAAAAAGAATAATTAATATGAATGAGTAGACATGCTCATGTATTGTGTTTGCCCATATATATTATATCCAAAATGGAAGAATTTTAGCAGCTTTCAAAAACTGGCACCATTTCTTTGAACGACAGACATTTTTAAAAACTTGACTAATTGACTATTGAAGGTAAAAAGTTCTAAATGTTTGTTTAGTTTGTTTCTATTATTTACTGTTATTACGTTGTATTTGCTGCAGATAAAGAGTTTCCTCTGGTTGCTGACTTAGTAGTGTAACCTAATTCCTTCAGGCACTTTTTTTTGTTTCTTCTCTTCCAATTACATTCCCCAGTATTTGTCCCAAAACACTTGTCTATTTGCCTTCATCACATTGCCCTATAGATTTAGTTTCCCAAACATAAAGTAAGCATGGAGATGAAAAATGTTAGTAGTTTATTTTTTATTCTTTTATTTTTTATTTTTTTTACATTGAGATGATCATCCAAAATTAGGATTACATTTTACTAGGGCGAGACTCGAGGAGAAGAAAAGCAAAGGATGCTCTGCTGTTGACAGCATTTGATAATAAGTGAAGAATTACAGTTTCACTGTTTGTATTATATCTTTTCTAGTAGGCTGTTAAACAGGTAAAAAGGGCTCTGAACTACTGTATTTGTTGATTTGTTCCTGCTCAATTTGGTTATCACAGTTGCTTTCATTTAGTTTATAACACATGTATATTTAGTAGTGCATGTATGTTTATATTGACTCTAAGGAAGTTGTTGGCTTTTATTGTTGGGTTATTGATGGGGGGGACGTTCTGATGCTAAATTAAACTAGATCTACTCAGTTGCAAAGGAGCAAATAGCACTGTTGGAGAGCAGAAGATAATTCTCCTGCCTCCCCTCCACAACTTGCAAATTTGTTGCTAGTAGCAACTGTAAGATTCTGAAACAACAAGCTGCGAGTTTTCTGATTGTATCTTATTAATAGACAGACTAGAAACACTGTAATTATTGAGACAAAGAGAAAGTCAAAAATTAAATACTACAATGTAGCATACCAAAAAGAAAGTAAAAAGTTAATTTCTATTTATACACTTGTGATTCATTCTGTTAAAAGTTACCATCAAAGAGCTTAGCTATAGTAATAGGGGAAAAGAAGTCCAAGCAAACAGGAGCTATGAGCTCTGCTGCATGCCAGTGTTTCCTGTAAGGTCCTCCAGTCAGTCTGAAGTTGAATTGCTCACACAGAGAGATGGAGGGAGCAGCCATGCAGCACGAGAAGGGACTCTTCTCACAGGAGAATTTGGAGGTGAAGCTTCATATGGAGCTTATGAGACTGCTTTTTTTTTTTTTTCACCAGGTTTTTAGCGTTTTTGTGGAGCAGCGTTTCTTATCTGACTTCCAATGGAGGTTTCATTTTGGCATCTGTTAGTGTGCTCCAAAAGTAATGCCTCCTGTTTTACTATGTTAGCCTCTGACATCAGAAGTGGACGTTGGTGCTATGACAGTAGAGGTCAAACCTTTCCACCATTATTCTGTTGCATGCTGTTGCCATGTGACAGATGGCAGTGGAGGGGCAGTCTGACAAAATGGCATCTGACATGGAAGTACATATAAAGCAAAGGTGTGGAATTGAATTCCTCCATGTGGAAAACATTGCACCCATTGACATCCACTGACACTTGCTAAAGGTTTATGGACACCAACCAGTGGATGTGAGCACGGTGAGGTGGTGGGTGGTGTGTTTCAGCAGTGGCGACAACAACAGTGTGTCACCTTTGCTGCAGCGCAGCATGCAGGCTCTTGTTCATCACTGGTGAAAGTGCATAGATAATGGTGGTGACTGTGTTGAAAAACTGTGTTTTGTAGCTGAGAAATTGCTCTATCAAATAGTTATTGTGCTATTTGTTGTAGTTTCCGTTGAAATAAATAGGAGGCATTACTTTTGGAGTGACCTACTTTAGAAACTCTTTATTCTCCATTGATCAGCACATATTCCACATTTCTCCTCTTTGGCTTTTAGGAATTTGGTGCAATTTCTTTTTTTGTAAGTTTGTGAACCTTTACAACACTTTACTGGAGGCTGAAACTATGGGTGGTGTGTATGCTGCTGAGTGCACTTCTAGGAATTTTTATGTCACCAAGTGATTCTGTTTTTTTTTTCTGGACTGTTGACTTCTTCCCTCTGCTAGTCTGTTGTGGAGAGCTGGTCTGGAAGGCAGAACTTTGTAAGAAACCAGTATTTGAGGAGAAAACATGATAATTCAGTTAAGATTGAGGCTTCCTGGATAGATTTGGCATATGACAGGTTTTGCTGTCTTTAGAAAATTTTCACGTAATTGAAGCTGTTTGAGAGTACAATTTGGAGGGAGGCTTTTAGAGCTTGAAACCGTTTGTTTCTGGAACCTTGGTGTTACTGTCTCAGAGAAAGTCCAGAAAAGCCACCTTCTCTGATGTCTACCAACCTGGCAGACCTCACTGTTTCATGTTAGGTGTAATTTGTTGTAATTTTAGGCTGCTGCTGGTTCCTCTCAACTCTGCAATGGGCTCCTATTGCTCGCCTTGGCTCTGCTGATCTCATGGCTGCAGTGAGAAGTTCAGTTCATGGGTTTGTTATTCCTTGTGGCTATGTAATCTCCAGCCCTGAGGGAAGGGAGTGTCTCCATGGTCAGGAGTGGAAAAAGATGTCTTGCAGCGCTGCCAGGCTCGGGTGAGAGCATGAGGAGGCTTGCAGTACTGGCTGCTTCAAATGGTGTTTATTTATAGCACTCATTGTTTGGAAAGGAAGGCAGAGTTCCGTGGCACTTTACTTTGACTTTGGTATACACTAAAGCCCAAAGTTGCCTCCAGAAGGGAGAAGGGAATGAAAATTTACTTCTCTGTGTTGGTGTTTGGTTGAGGTTACAGAAGCCATTGTGTTCCAGCCTCCTCTGCTCCAGGAGGGGTTTCCTCTAGCACTGTGATGGATGCTGTGATGTTAGCAGTCCCAAGAGGAATGATAGTTTCATTTGATAACAACCAGATGTGGAAACTGCTTCATGCTTGTGACACAGAAGCAGTCTTTTTTTTTTTTTTTGGTGCATGGATATTCTAGAATTGGAAACTATATTATTGTTCGGCACCGGCATAAGAGCACAAATAGAGCTTTTTACTTAGAGTGTCTCAGGAAATTCACTTAAACAACTTATGGGAGCTACTTAAAAATATATCTGCTTATAATCTGCTTCCTTCTAGATTTATAGTCTTTGATTGTAAAAACCGTAAGATAATCTCTGGCATAATTACAAATAAATATAATATGGAATTACAAATGATGTATAATGGTTATTAAAATTTAAAATTATGAATAATTTTAACATCATATTTAAAATCTTATTTAAAATACATGACATTGTTTTGTTCCTCGAGAAAGAACTTAGGGGTTGTTTTGATCTCTTATGTTTTTGTTTCCTGATCTATGCATGTATCTATTTAGAAAGCCTTCATTTAAGGCTCTCACGTTCAAAGAGCTCACTGTTAGCAGTCACTTGTCTAATTAAGCTAAATCTGCATTTGGGAAAAAGAATAGGCAAGAGTTCAACTGGTAAAGCAGACACCATTTGGACACAAGAGAAAGAGATCCAAATAATTGAGTCTCTGAGCAATTAGTAGTAGCTGGAATAGACTTGTGTATAGAGATTTCAGACTTCAAGCTCGGCAGCACCTGGGAGTCCTGCCCTGAAGCATTTGCCTTCTGGAGCTGGAGGGAAACATTGCTGGAACTCCTTCCAGATGGACCCACATCCACTCAGAGCTTTTGTAAAGCTCATGTCTCGGCATTAGGAGGCTTACAGTATGTTTCTTCTGGTCCTTACCTCCCCCTACCTCCTTGTTTTTCTCTTCATTTTGAAATTCCCCACAGAGCCTCTGTGGACATGCCAAGAGATTCATAACATTGTTATAATACTGTTGCTTCCAAATTTTATCTTATTAAATATATGAAGAAATCATTTAACTTCTTTTTAATTGCATTTTCTATAAGCAAATAAACTTCCCTGGATATGTGCATTTGAAAATCTTAAGGATGCTTTTTTTGTCCCCTTAGGTTGAGGTAATGCTTAGCCTACTCTCATCAGTTTCTGGCTCCCCCCAACATTTTTGTCATTTAACTCTGTTTTCATTTTGAGACAGTGCCCTTCTAAAGGCAAGAGAATCGAGTGCAGGCGTTAGCCATGTTCAAGGTAAAGTTTTGTTACCTTAAAGTCTTTAAATTAATAAATCCAGTAGTTCATCGTGCCTGCAGTGTTCACAAAGGTCTCCTCCTAGGTTAGACCTTCCCACATGGAGAACACCATGCTGGCTTTTCGCATAATCTCACTGTATAGCAATCTTGCCTGCAATGCATTCTTATCCATTGCTTGATAGTAACAGTAAAAACATCTTTTTCATCTGATGAGGGTTTTGGATGAAGAGGCCTGAAGCCTGTTTTGCACATTAGTCATGAATGATTCATCTGCTGAGGAAGAGGAAGGCATGTGTGAAGATGAGCTGGCTGCACTGGGTCAGCCCACAGTGCGGCCGCGTTCCCCCGGCGGAGACAGCTGCCTCAGGAAGGGCACAGGGCTGGGCCCTGGTGTGCTCAGCTCTCCAAATCCAGCAGCCTCTGGCTCTTGGCCCTCCTGAATCAAAGGTGGTTTGTGGGAGCCATTAGTAGGCTTTTCTGCCAGGACTTCTACTGATCCTTACTTGAACCTAGGTAATCTTCTCTCATCTGTAGTATCCAGGGGGGAAAAAAAAAAAAAGTGAATTTATCTTTTAACATCATATTGCAGAAGTGAGTTACTTTTATGTAGTGTTTTTCTGAGCTTGACTCAATTTGTGTGGGGTGAGGCAGTGAACAAACACTTCCTGTTCACTCTTCTGTTCCTCTTAAGATTTTATAGATCTCTGCTGACTGTTTTCCCGACTGAGGAGTTCTGGTATGTTCAGATGCTTCCCATATGGAAGGCATTTCATGTTTTTAGTCACCCTCATTGCTCTTGTTTTACCTTTTCCAAAATAGAATTGTAGCAAAACAACCCACCACAACAAAGCTGGACACCTCTTCCTGAACTTGTCATGGTACAATTTATTCAACATGTTCAGGTTTTAATATCATGCTTATTGCATAACACTGGAGCAACATGGTCCAACCATGATCTGTGGGGGAGAGTAGAATTTGGTTTGAAGTCATTTTCTATTTCTTAAAGTGGGTGACTGATTTTCTCTAAGATTCCTTTTAGCATTTTGCCATATTCAGCTTTGTGTTCGCTTTATGGCAGAAATGCTTCAGCTTTTATTTTTATTTATTAAGCATTCCCTCTAAGAAACAGCTAAAAATAGAATTTCATTGTATTTTGTTTGGATTGTGCTGTGTTTAAAAAGGAGCAATTAAAAGATAAAAGCATCCTGACTAGTGTTCGTTAATTGTTTGTTGTTGCTTAGTTTAATATGCTTGTAAGGTTTGTCGTTGTAGCCTGTGGAGGTTGTCAGTCCTCTGCATACCCACTAACAGAACACTGTGAATCTAGAAATAGTGTCTCATCTTCTTTTCATCAAGTATTTATGCTTGGATGATGATGAATAACCTAGTAGTGGTAGACCACAGAGTACCAAGTGATTACTACAGAAAAAAGAAAAATAGATGTAGTGTATGCGAGCATGTGTTATATAATGCATGTCATTACATACAACATCTTAGGAAATTAAGAAGAGTTATAACTTGAAATAATGCAGCTGTTGAATAGCTTATGGTAGTTTTTTTGACAGTTATATTTCTGAAAAGGGAATGGAGGTTAGTATGCAAATTTGTTACTCACAGCTTTCGCAGGGTCTGAATTGTTCATGTCAAAGATGTGTTAAAGTCCACTTCAATGAAAAATAAATTCAAGATTTAAGAAGTTTTATACTAAAAAAGGAAATCTAGGCTGAATGAAGTATATATTCGTGTCATACTTCACATAGGAAAATGTTGTTGGAATGTACATAGTATCTTATCTTTCCAGTTCAAGAATTAAGAAATAGCAAAACTGGAGATCTCTTGCAGGTTGATGCCTCAACTCACTACTGTGAATTGTGTCATAGAATCATAGAATGTCCTGGGTTGAAAAGGACCTCAAAGATCATCAAGTCTCAACCCCCCTGCTGAGTGCAGGGTCGCCAACCACTAGACCAGGCTGCCCAGAGCCACGTCCAGCCTGGCCTTGAATGCCTCCAGGGACGGGGCATCCACAACCTCCCTGGGCAACCTGTTCCAGTGCGTCACCACCCTCTGAGTGAAAAACTTCGTCCTAACATCTAACCTAAACCTCCCCTGTCTCAGTTTAAAACCATTCCCCCTTGGACCTATCGCTATCCACCCTCGTGAACAATCGTTCCACCTCCTGTTTGTACGCTCCCTTCAAGTATTGGAAGGCCACAATGAGGTCTCCCTGGAGCCTTCTCTTCTCCAAAGTGTCAAGGCAGAAAAGCAAGCATCAGTGATGCTAGGATGAGCTACAGAACTTGTAGACAGAATTTAAGCAGTGAGAGCAGTGCTGAAGACTTTATCTTCACCTATACCTCAGAAATGTAACAGTGAACATAAACAAACAACTGTGTCCCTTGCTAAGAATCCTAAACAAAATCAAGCAGGTGGCAAAAGAAGCCAGTGATAGAGAATTAGCAATCAGGCTGCTGTATCAGGGCAGTGTTTCTTTCCATCACCCTTCTTCACACAGTAGCATTTAATTGCTTTAAAAGGTGCAGCAAAGCTAAAATCACAGAGATCTTTCTCAGTTTAAATCAGTGTTTTGTTACTTGCAGATAAAACCGTAAATCACCCCAGAAGGAAATAAAGTTATGTCCTTCCTTCCTTCCTGATGTGTGCAAAGGAGAGTAGGAAAACTCTCCTGAATTCTAGGATACCAAGTGCAGCGCAGATTGTAGACAGGAAAAAATAACCCTTTTCAAACCCAAATCAGATATAGTAGCTTTAGAAAGATGCAGAAGCAGCTCTGTTTTGTTAATTGGTTTCCCTAGAGATAAATTTCTTCCTCTTGTCTCTTGGAGGGAAATTCTTGGTATTCCTTGACAGTTATTTCAACATGAGTGACAAAATGTGTAATGCTTCCAATTCTCTTTAAAGCATTACTTCTGTTATGTAAAGAAATAGATCTAGTAGTTGTTTGCTTAAAAAGCAAAATCAGTACAATTTCAGTGGATTTTTTAAATTATTACCTGCATTAGATTGCCTCAGTCTACCCTTCAGGTAAACTAGTGGAGCTAAATCCAGCTGGCGGCCAGTCACGAGTGGTGTTCCCCAGAGTCGGTGCTGGGGCCTGCCCTTTTCAATATCTTTATTGATGACCTGGATGAGGGCATTGAGAGCACCCTCAGTAAGTTTGCAGATGACACCAAGCTGGCAGGAAGTGTCGATCTGCCTGGGGGTAGCAAGGCCCTACAGAGAGATCTGGACAGGCTGGATCTCTGGGCTGAAGCCAACGGGATGAGGCTCAACAAGACCAAGTGCCGGGTCCTGCACTTTGGCCGCAACAACCCCAGGCAACGCTACAGACTTGGGGCAGAATGGCTGGAAGACTGTGTAGAGGAAACGGACCTGGGGGTGTTGGTTGGTGCACAGCTGAGCACTGGCCAGCAGTGTGGCCAGGTGGCCAAGAAGGCCAATGGCATCCTGGCTTGGATCAGAAATAGTGTTGCCAGTAGGAGTAGGGAAGTAATTGTCCCTCAGCACTGGTGAGGCCCCACCTCGAGTACTGTGTCCAGTTTTGAGCCCCTCACTGCAAGAAAGACATTGAGGCCCTGGAGCGTGTTCAAAGGAGGGCAATGAAGCTGGTGAGGGATCTGGAGCACAGGCCTTATGAGGAGCGGCTGAGGGAGCTGGGATTGTTCAGTCTGGAGAAGAGGAGGCTCAGAGGAGACCTTATTGCTCTCTATAACTACCTGAAGGGAGGTTGTAGTGAGCTGGGGGTCGGCCTCTTCTCTCTTATAACTAGTGACAGGATGAAGGGGAATGGCCTCAAGTTGCCCCAGGGGAGATTTAGGCTGGACATTAGGAAATACTACTTTTCTGAAAGAGTGGTCAGGTGCTGGAATGGGCTGCCCAGGGAGGTGGTTGAGTCACCGTCCCTGGAGGTGTTCAAGAAACATTTAGATACAGCGTTGAGAGACATGGTTTAGTGGAGTTATTGGTGGTAGGTGAATGGATGGACTGGATGATCTTGTAGGTCTTTTCCAATCTAGCTAATTCTATGATTCTATGATTCAGTTACTGATTTTGCTGCA
Source organism: Numida meleagris (assembly GCF_002078875.1). Classification (NCBI taxonomy): domain Eukaryota; kingdom Metazoa; phylum Chordata; class Aves; order Galliformes; family Numididae; genus Numida; species Numida meleagris. The sequence goes on along the minus strand of NC_034409.1, from coordinate 13,655,741 downwards.
TTTGTATCATTTTATGTGACCAAATTAGTAACATTAAAATGTGATCCGAATGAGGTAAAATGATAGTACCATCCAACATTGAATTCAAGCATTGGGCAGTGTTTGAGATATATTAAGTGCAGGCTATTTTACTATGTTTTCTTTAACTCTCTTTTCATTTTTAATATTTCAGTGCTTTATATGTGATCAGGGTATCGAAAATGATATTGCGCCCATTAGATGGGGTTTCAAGGTTTGTAACATGGAGCCTGAAGCAGTGATTTGTTTTTAAGAGGGTGAAAACTTTATGCCAACATCAGACATGGGTGATTGGTTTGCTGACCCCTTGAGACCAGGCTGGTGGAGGTGCATTAGTCTAAGGTGTAGGGAGATGAATGGTGGTCTGAGGATGTGCTGTACCTCCGTTTTGCTATGTTGATTTGTTTTCCTCACATCCTACAATACAGAGCCACCTGTTTGGAACAGAATAGCAATGATAAAGGCAAAAAAAAGGTAGAATTTATGGAAGCCGGAGCACATGGAAGTATGTTTATTCTTTATCTTATGAATGGATCCCTTCTCTTGTTTCCATTCTGTCCTAAACTTCACGGAGTTAGTGATTAAATATATTGAAGTACCTTGGGTAGATTTCTCACCATAATGTATTGTCTTGTATAACCATTGTATTTCATTAATACATTAGCTCCAAATGCTCTTTTTAAAATCTGACCGTTTACTGAAATAATAGCAAAATGTTATTTTCTGAAAGAAATATCAGGCAGATAAATTTGGTATGCGTGCAACTTCCAGTAATGTCCTTTAAAGCAAAGGCATAATAGCAGCTGCTGTGCAGGCGGTGCATGTTGCCAGTGGAATTATTTCTGGCCAACTGTGTACTCTTCTACTCCAAATGCTCTTTCTTGAACAATTGCAGTGTGTAAAAAGAAGAAGAAAAAAAAAAGTAGTGGGCAATTATGAGAAGAATGAATATAGGAGTATGGATAAATGTGAATGCAGTTTTTATTTGTGATCAAGGAAGTATTTGATTCTAAGTTTTAGGAGATTAAAAATTAAACTGCAAGGTTTTTTTTTTTTCAGTTGTGGTTATTTGAATGATAAAGTACTGTTAATTTGGTTTTTTTTTTGAGACAGCTTAGATCTGAAGGATATATTTATATGCAAATTGTAGCAGCTCATGATGGCACAAATACTTTAAGATATTTTGCATGTTTTGCAAGTATATAATTTTGCATGTACATATTTTTATTTTGCATGGAGTATCAAAAATAACACAGCATCTACCTAAGATGTTGGAGAAGGTTTTCTTGATTATCTGATGACCAAATATGCTTCGACTCTTGATTTCATTTTTAAGTGTACCAAAAATACACAGAATATCTTAATGTGAGTAATTTGTAGATGTAGAAATACCTACGAGCATGATAGGGTATAAAACACTTTAAGTAACAACTTTCGTTTTTGTATTTTTTTAAAACTGGGTGAGAATGACAGCTAGAAAACTACTACTTGCTTGGTGTCACTTTGGTTGCTTTTTTTCCTTTTTTTTTTTTTTTTTACAGTTAGCACATGCACAGGAGTGTTGTGTGTGCTTGTGAGCTAGCTTGGAAGATTAATTTTTCTCTCTTTCTTATTAATGGCAGTTTTTCAGCATCCTGGGTACTGATACAGGTTTTCATATTCCTGACAGCAGCTACAGATAAGGAAAAGTATATTAAGTTGCCTGGTTTATGTTGGCATCATTAGAAGATTGCTTCTTAGTGGGCATGAATGAGATCTTTTTTCATTCAGCTAGCAGGAAAGAGATTTTAAATAACTTGATTTTCTTGATATCTTTTTAAAAATATTTCTTCTCAGTCATGCTAAGAACATAGGTCTCTCTCACATCTCAGCTGGTCATCAGGAATTCAAAATGCTGGTCCCTATCAGGAACAGGCTGCCCAGGGGGGTGATGGAGTCACCAGAAAAGAGTAAATGTAACACTGAGGTTTAGTGAATGTGGTGGTGATGTGTTGATGGTCAGACCAGCTGATCTTAGTGGTCTTATCCAACCGTTATGATTCTTGTACTTTCTGTGTCTTTTGCAAGCTGTTCTAGTGAATAAGTCCAAATTCACTGGAAACTTGCTTTTGTCGCAGTCCGGTGCGTCTCTGTCCAGGCCCTCCTGGGACATCACAAGATGATTGTAAAGATACCAACGAGGACATGAGATTTCCCAAGGTGTTTTCCCTCCCTTCTGGACAGCCAGGCTACCTCCTGACCAAACCCTTTACCGAGTGTCTTCTCTTTCACCTCCAGGCCAGAGCCTCAGCAGAAAGCTCCCTCAGCACCTCCGCCCCCACCGCCACCCCCACCTCCGCCCCTGCCAGAGCCCACCCCGCCAGAGCCAGAGGAGGAGATCCTAGGGTCCGACGATGAGGAGCAGGAGGATCCCGCGGATTATTGTAAAGGTGGGTGCAGTCCTACCCCTTTGGGGTAATGGGCATCATGCACATTTTCAGCCAGGTTCTGGAGAGGTTTTTAAGGACCTGGTCATTGTTTATGGAACTTACTTACACAAAAGTTGTGAACAACTATTTGCACAACTGTCTTCAGCTCAACTTTTTCACTTAGCCATAGCTTATGCATGCAATATGCAATTAAAAGATACATAAATACTATATGGCTGTTTTAGTTATAAGAATAAACTTTTCTTGATTGATACTGATTGTAAGAGAAACGAATATCCTAACTAAAACAGATATCCCCTCTATGTACTGTAAAATACCTTAATGCATTTGACATCAACTAAAGATGTATTTGAATCTTTATCTTCTCTTTCTCATACCTGCACCAGCGTATGATGGATGCTTCTTTTTGTGCATTGTCTTTCACAGGCCTCGGCATTGTCTAATGTTCTCTGCATTTTTATTTTAGTTTCTGATTTCTTTAGCTTTTGTAGTTACTTACATCATTTCTAATACAGAATTTACCGTAAGAATAACATGTGAATGCAGATAGTTTTTGTGTAAGAACAAGATTGCAGTATGACAGTGTCAGTATTTTGGTATAGTGTTATGCCTAATGCTCTATGTCTGTTCCCATTACGTTAAAATGTACAATCTATTTTCAAGAATCATCATAGATAAGAGGTCTGTCAAGGATACAAATTTACTTACTGCCTAAAATTAATTTTTTAGTACAGCCAAAAGACTCTGACATACATTGACTTTATCTGTTATTCCATGTTACTCAAATCAAGAAATATTTTCTGTCAAATATGATGCTGTCTTAACTCAGAAAGTTCTGTGAAAGCCTGCAGATGTGCCACTTCAGGAATCCTTTCTCCCAGCTTGGAATAAGCTGTTCTGTATTTCCGTAACTAATAATTGGAAGTGACATTTTCATCTCAGTGTAAGAACTTTTATTAATATCATAGAATCATAGAATGGCCTGGGTTGAAAAGGACCTCAAAGATCATCAAGTCTCAACCCCCCTGCCAAGTGCAGAGTCGCCAACCATTAGACCAGGCTGCCCATCCAGCCTGGCCTTGAATGCCTCCAGGGACGGGGCATCCACAACCTTCCTGGGCAACCTGTTCCAGTGCTTCACCACCCTCTGAGTGAAAAACTTCCTTCTAACATCTATCCTAAACCTCCCCTGTCTGAGCTTAAAACCATTCCCCTTTGTCCCGTCGCTATCCACCCTCGTAAACAATCGTTCCCCCTCCTGTTTATACGCTCCCTTCAAGTATTGGAAGGCCACAATGAGGTCTCCCCGGAGCCTTCTCTTCTCCAAACTAAACAAGCCCAGTTCCCTCAACCGTTCCTCATAGGAGAGGTGCTCCAGCCCTCTGATCATCTTGGTCGCCCTCCTCTGAACTCTTTCCAAGAGCTCCACGTCCTTCTTGTGCTGGGGGCCCCAGGCCTGGACACAGTACTCCAGATGGGGCCTCACAAGAGCCGAGTAGAGGGGGACCACCACCTCCCTCTCCCTGCTGACCACTCCTCTTTTAATGCAGCCCAGATATAATATGTGATATTTCAAGTGTTGAAATGGCTTACAAATTCCAACAGTGAAAACCAAATGGTAAACTCAAACTAAATTTTGAAGACCGCAGCAGGGAGAAGAAAAACTTGTAGGGAAAATATGTTTGTATTAGATTTGCTGTTACAACATGCTTATTCCTTACAGTAACTCTTGGTATCTGTAACATCTTCCATCAGTGAGTAAGAGTGGATTTGATGTTTAAACATCTGTTTACTTGTAAACATCTGTATCTACTTGAGATTAAGCATTTCTAGGCCCTTGCTTAATTCTTCCCTGAAGTAAGGACTGCATTTAATTTCAAACAATCTATTGTTGTCTATGTTCCATTATCTTTTGCAAAATATCACCATCTGGAGTGGCTTGATCACAAAAAAGAAAGAAACAAATAAAATCTAAATTTATAGTTTGCTTCTAAGTCACCTGTTCTAGAGTCTCTGTAACTCTATTCAGTTGCCAGTGAAGTACATGTCATGCTAAGAGTACTTGCAAGTTTCCTCAAAAATTAGAGGGAGCTTCCATACACCGAAAGGTTTTTCTGCATTCCTGTAATCTCAGAAGTTCAGAACTGATGGAAGTACATTAAAGATGGTTCAAACTCTGGCTCATTCTAATGTCATAATCATTTGCTTCTGTGAGAACAGTGTTTTTGTTGCTCCAGTGCATGTTTTCTCTAACTGTAATTTCTGGTAAGATTGATCAGAATGCTTCCTTTCTAAAATTTTGCTATTTTTCTAAATTTTTGCTATTTTGAATTTTAGGGAAGGCCACCATGTTGTGTAAGAATCTGAATGGAATGGCCGGATTAGGAAGATCTGGAACCATACAGACTGTGTTTAATTTGTATCCAGTCTGAGGACCAAATAAGTTATTTAGTAAAGAATTGCAGGGATGGCTTTTAGAAGTGTTATTTCCAAATTTCTTTGAGAGATGTTTTATTCATTTGGATATGTTTTACTGTCTTGGGTAATGTTTATGAAGTAAGAGGTAAATATTTGGAAATTATCATGCTTTACTGAAGTCTCTCTTTTCTTTCCAATTTGATCTCCAAAGTAGAAATCTCCCAGGATTTTTGAGTGAGACTCAGAACATTCTTCATCTGTTCTCAACCCCAGTCTAAAATTTCATAGGAGGGCAATTTTGTTGAGGGATTATGTTAAGTATATACTTATAATCTAAAAATATACACATATGTATAGTGTGTATGTATATAAAATGAATATTTTACCTGTTAACAAAAATACTCAAGCAGTGATCGCTATAGTTACTGATTATTATATATATATATGTATATTTAAGAATATTTTACTGTAAGCTGAGCTCACGTTTTCACCACATTACATGCTGGTTAGTAAATAGTTCCCAGTCATAATAGTATTTTTCATCAGGAAATTAGATTAGTTTGAATTATCTCTTGATGTGAAAGAGAGAACTAACAGCCATTTGTGTAAAAGCAGACTAACCTTTGTTCCCCTGGACCTTCCTCCAGAGCCTGTTAAAATCTGTGAAATAACTTCTATTGATGTGTCTGGATTTAGATTAAATGCTTTTCAAATATTTGTTTGTTTGAGAGATGGAAATATCAAAACTCCAACTACGTGATTTTTCAAGGGGTACTTAGACAACGCAGCCCTGAAACACTTGGAGATTTTTTTTCAAGAGTTTGTTATGTCATGGATGTAATTGGAATTCTTTGCTTCTCTGATCATCTTCTTTGCCCCCTGGAGATGTCTCCCATTCATCCAGTTCACAAAGGGAATAATTCCCTATACAAACATAGAACTAGCTAGCTACAATTACCAATACATTCAGGAGACATTTAGGAATAATGATCTCATTTTTTCTGACCCTCTTTCTTGAGTGCTTGTAGCTAGCTAGCTGTGTGAGAGACTTTTTTTTGTGTGCTGTAGTGAATAGCACAACAGATTTTTTGTTACATTATCAGTAGTACCACTTACAGATTGTATATTTTCAAATGCCGATGTTGTTTTTGCAAAAATACATCATTTTTCTCAAACCTCTAATGATGCTTTCTTATTGTTAGCTTTTGGAAATAACTTCTGTATCATGAAGAACTTAAATAATTACGTGTCATAGGATCACACCGGTTTTTAAAATGCACTTAACTGTGTTGTTACCTGGTTATCTACAACCTATGCACAAATAATACATTGCTGAGTTAGCATCAGGAGTAGTGGCATATGAGACGTATGATTTATACGTATGACGTATAAATCGTATGAGAACAGTAATGGATATTCCCAGAACTGCTCCTGTTGTGGTGTAGGACAGTAGAAAATATCTTACGAATTTTATATTTACTCAAAGAATAAATACGTGTTATTGTATTGTTATGATTAGTTATGTGTCCTGTAGTGGCCAAAATAATATGGCTTTTACATATATAGTATCATTATTCTTGCAGTACATAGATTTTACTAAAATCACTCATCACCCCCTGGTTTACCCACTTGAAGTCAGTGTCTTTGATTTCTTCCGTAGAGTGTTCTCTCCTGTCTGTGCTGGAAAGAAACTACCACAAGTTCTCAATAGTTTTTGACCCTTTGAAGCACAAATAGGCCAAAGGCTGTCTTCAGAGAAATGGACTTACATGGCACATTTTAAACAGAACTGTTCATAGAAACATATTTTTAATTCTGTGTAAATTCTTCATAGTTGAGTGTTAATGCTGTTACTAAATTAAAAAAGCAAATTGTTTAGTTAAAAATTACTTCTAGCCTTTGTTTTATGTGCTTAAAGGCCCACTTAGACCTTTCTTGCCGTGCAAAGGGCTGCATAAATGATGTTGTGTTCCCATGGTCATCTGAAGTTTGGGAAGAAAAAAAACCTCTCTAACTCCAGTGTGGTGTTAGAAATCTGGCATTCCTTTATTCCTCACAACATGTACCAGACTTGATAAATCAAGTGCACGCTCTTGGAGTTCAGGTTCTACCTTTAAATTGTTAAGACATACGTATGCAATACATTGGTATACATATTCATTCTTTTACAGGAACTCATTAATATATGCTAACGTCCAGTGGTCGTACGACCACCTGCTTCCTCCCCTTTATTTCTCCTTCAGCTTCATCCTAGTGACTTTTGGCCGACCTTTAGCTGTTTTTCCCCATTTGGCAAATCTCCATTGCTTGTTATGCCATAAGGAGCAATTTTCTATCTTGATGCACTGTAACTCCAAACAGTTTATGTGAAATTCAAGAAGTCCTTGCACCTGGTGGATGCAAAGATAAAAGTACTCTATTGTGACTTCTGTGCTTTTGTGAAGCCGGATTGTTAAGAAAAACAGGGCTGTTCACGTACCAAGCAAAGCTAAGCTGGGAAGTTTTAGAACTAGCACTCACTGATTCCTTTTACCGAACTAAGATATTGGTCCTTAAACTAATATATTGATCCCTCTTGCTAAGCCAGCCTGTATCACTGTACACTCCTGAGTTCATATAATTATGTTCAGGAATGACTGAATAGGACCATATGTTTAAGCAGATTGTAAAAAACACTTTTTTTGAATTGTTTAATTTAAAATCTGTGTTGCAAACCATAGACAGGTGTTAAAACTAGGTGTTTTGTACTTTTATGCAGAGGATAAAGCTTCATACTTTGTCACTGTTTTCTTGCAGTGATATATGCAGGACAAAAATCAGAAGAAATGATGCTGTGATACTGAATTATGTGTGAAAGCTTTTTACATAATCCTTGTTGTCAGATCAGCAGACTTGATGTGTTTCACAGATGTAAGCCTTTTCAGTAACAGAAAGGTAGAATTAACGTACTTGCTCTCTTAACTTTCCTCTCACATCTGTTACTTGATCATCCTGAGTAGAGTTTGGTGGAAAGAATTTACCAAAGAATATTATTATTTTTTGTTTGTATTAAACTAGTTAGTAACTGTGTTAGTATAATTATATTCATCCAGATTTTGAAATACTTTTATCTTCAGCTGTTACTGCAGAGATGGTCAAGTAGAAATTTAAATTAGTACTTTTGCTTTGTTTTTAATGTTATTTCTTATCAGCAATGTATTATCCAAGCTTTATAATTCTGTGAAATATGTAATCTTTATAATTCTGTCGTATAATTTTATTGGATTTATTAGTCTGCTCTGAAAGGCTTTGTGGCAAGCTCACCAATAAACTCCTGAACTTCTGTCAAGGCAAAAGATGCTACTAGCAAATAAAGGATATAAATACTTCTGGATTTGATGCTGCTGTTCCACAGATAAAAGAGATAAGAGCCCACTCCCTGTACTAAATCCAAGGAATTAAGTAATAAATAGACATTGTTTGAGCTGGGCTCCAGTTCTAACAAGGTTCTGGGGAGATTTCAAAACAAATACAACAACTTAAGGGAAGCAGTCTTAGGTTTTTCCTAATTGGAAGTGGAATAATCAGTAGAGAAGGGTTCTGCCAAAGGCCAGTTGAGCGTGACGTTCTGAAAGACCAGAAAGAGCCAAAGAGATAATTCCTTGACGCTTGGCAGATGGCAACATCCTGGAGAGCTGAAGCTGTATTATTTTTAGTAATTTAGTCAAAATTGTGAACTTTTATTAGTGTGTTAGGTCGGAATAATAATCTTGAGTGATCAGCTCTCTTTCCTGTGCTTAAGAATGCCTCTTAAAATACAAAGAGCTTTATAAAGAAGCTTCACAGTGGAGCTATGGACATCAGCAGTACCTCTTACAGCCACTTCACCCTGTGCTGAAACCTGAGCTCCAGCTGTGGGGCTGGCCTTTCTGACAGCGGGGCTTGGGGTATAGTTGGGATCGGCAGTGTGATTGAGTGGATGGCCTGCAGACCTGGGTTAAAGTGTGGTCTGGGCAAAGCCTGTAGCTGCCTGCTCCCTCTGCTTCTTCACTATAGAAGCGTCAGACTTGACAAAATGCACTGCTGCTGTAGTTCAGGATCCAAGCAGAAGGGCATCAATACATTTGACATTGTTCTTAATACTTTCTCATGAAGTATTTTATTGCCGCCGTTATTAGTAGAAAGCAAATGGGAATTAAAATAGTCTCTGTTGAGATTTTGCAATCATCCAAGAATATGTTGGCTGGAGAAAATTCAAATATGATAAAGAAATAATGTAGATCTTTTCTGTACTCTCTGTGAAGTAGATGATAAGCCTGGGGAAATACAGAACAGATGGTAATGTTTCCACAAATGAAAGCCGTAAAGGAGAAGGGCCAATAAACTCTATAGTACGTACAGGGCATGAGTATTTTCCCTCCAGGCCAAGTAAGGCAGTGTTTTTAACATTAGAGTTAATGTTTCTTTTTAGATTTCCTATATATAGTACAGGACAATTTGAAAAGGAAAAATTATACTACAAGGAAAGTGTATACTGCAAGATTTAAAGGAAAAACTGAGAAATATTCTTTGTTTCCTGACTAATCTTTCTCTGCTTGTTTTTTCATGAAAGGCGGCTATCATCCAGTGAAAATTGGTGATCTCTTCAATGGCCGGTATCATGTTATTAGAAAGCTAGGATGGGGACACTTCTCTACGGTCTGGCTATGCTGGGATATGCAGTAAGTGAACTACTTATTTCCATTCCCTTGAATTTGTTTGCAGTTTTTTGCACATGTGATAAAGTTATGTAAATATATGCAATCGTTTTCTGCAGAAAGGTATCTGCATTATTATTTTGCTCTTGGTTAAGGCTATAGTTTATAAAACTTCTCAGAAATGTGTAACTATTTTATTTGATGGATTAGCTTTACCTATTGAATTTACATGTTGTCTTGAACATGTGAGAGTAAGATAATATTTTTATTTAATGAAAAATATAATTACTATATAATTACTATTTTGCCTCTTTTAAATACATTAGCTTCAAGGAGATAACATTTTTAATAAGTTAGACCATTAATAGAATGTTGTTAAAAGTTGCTGTTCCATGTAATTTCAGTGTTTTATAGTATTCTAGCAGAATACATTAGATTATGAAATAAATACTTTATTTGAAATTTCCAAACCTTCAAAATGTCTCTTTTAGACCACTTGTTTAAAATGTTTTTTTTTTTGTTTTTTTTTTCAAGGGGAAAAAGGTTTGTTGCAATGAAGGTTGTAAAAAGTGCCCAGCATTACACAGAGACAGCCTTGGATGAAATAAAGTTACTCAAATGTGTACGTATCACTCATGTAATACAGTGTTCAATACCAACCATAATAGTCACAACAAATGAAAAAAATGTAGTGAGATATATTTTTTAAACTTTTTTTTCCTAAATAGCTTATTTGTTATGTTACTGTGATTTCTCAAGCCCCAAAATATTAACTTCAGACAGAAAACTAATTACTTAGTGTTTTCATGTCACTTGTTTCCTGAAATGTCTGTGTTTACACTCTTGGTTTAGGTTCGTGAAAGCGACCCTAATGATCCCAACAAAGACATGGTTGTGCAACTAATTGATGACTTCAAAATTTCTGGAATGAATGGAATACGTATCCTTTTGAAAACATTACATCTTCATTAAAAATGATCTGCGGTGATAAGCAAGCTCTTAATCCTAGCTATTTTTAGGTAGTCTTAGTTTAAAACGGTAATGTAGAAACATCAACACTAGTGTAGACAGAAGGAGTTCAATATGTAATACGCACACTGGAGTGAAATAGCTTAGATTTTTTAAATACAGTGCAAAATAAAAAATAATAAAAGATATGAGTCCTGTCATGGTCTGTTAGAACTATAAAGAGTAAGATTGTTTAGAAACAGCAGTTTCACTGAAAAGATTTGTAATAGGTGAGGCTTACAGTATGTGTGTTCTGCTCTTGACTAGTAAGGAGAAAGAAAGTGATAGTGTCATGAAGAAGCTTGTTTCTGTTTTCTTGTGTGAAGCATGAGGACATGGAAAAATTTTTCTTGTTATGTATTTTTTTTTGGCCACATGACCTTGGTATTTTCTTGGCCAAGGTTTTAAAGATTTTTATTCTAATGCTTTGAGAGAGGGAGAGGGTGATAGAGAAAGGGGTAGTAATATTTGAGAGTATTCTTCTCAGGGAAAAGTTGGGGTCTATGGATTTATTTTTATACTTGATCTAGAGTGATTTATCCTTGCTAATTGTATTAGTTATTTCAGCAGCTTATTATGTTACTGTCTTTTCATTTAAACCTACAACTGTTATTTATTTGTGTGCTTGTTGGGTCTTGGAGGCCTAATAACAAGTCCTTATCACTCATACTACTCAACCAAGAGAGTTCCTGCTCTACTGAGCTTAAGATTTTGGTGATGTGCCATCAGTCTTCAGAAGATTAGGTTAAGATACTCCTCACTGTCTCTGGTCTTCTAGGAGAGGAATCTAAGAGATGACTGCCAGTGACTTTGAAAGCATCCTCCCAGGGAGAACTGTTCAGTTTTTGTCCCACCCATCTGTCTGTTGACATCAGTTACGAAGCCTTAGAGTTTATAATAAGTGAGGAGAGAGAGAATGGGGACAAGTGTTCTCATTTGTAGAGTGGGATTGTAACTGCTTTCTCTTATTTATATTTGGTGCCTGGTTGCTTCATTGGTTAGCTACCATGCTAGAAAGCTGCTTAAATGTCAGTGAAGCCAGCATAGTCTGGTTTTTTTCATAGGTTTTATCATCAAATTACCATGAATTAAAATAAACTATACAGTTGCTAGCAGTAGTTTCAACTTGTTTATAAATGATTTGTGGTCAAGGAACTTGCTAATACAATGGGGTGAAGAACCCTGATTGGGGTTTTTCAGTGCTGTTGGACTACAAAAAATATCTTTGAGCTGAAATGTTTTCTGAGAAGTACTGTATACATGTCTCTGTTGTCTGTGTTCACTAAAAAAATAATGTCATCAAAGCACTTCAGCTCTTAAGACTACTGTTCTGTTGAAAAGCAGTTGAAGTTATTTTTAGAAATCAGAGATTTTAACTTGCGGTTTTCATTGTAAAACAGTAGTATGAAATAGGGAATAAGAAAATGTATTCATACCTGTGTGTCGAAATAATTCTTGTTGGTTTAACAGAGTAGTTTCTTGGTAACGTTCTTAAATTATTGATGGGATACACGTGTATGTAAACATTTGTATTAAAGGTAAAAGCCATTTCTGAAGAAGATTATGAAGAGTAAATTTTGTTAATATTAGTATTTTGAAAGCATATCCAATGATAGCATTTATGTTGACAAAGCCAAAGGAGACTGTGTATTGGTGAAAAATAAGGACTCAGTTAGCTTTGTGTTAGCAGATTAAAACTGGACAGCTGATAGTGGTTTATTCTATTTCAGTTGTACATTCATGCTGAAAATTCTGGCAGTTCAGAAGTTGTTTTATATGGAAGGCAAATGTCTTGAATTACTGGGAGAGAAAGGTACAATAGTCACCAGTGCAAATATGATAGCAAGTATCTTCTGCTATGAGTTGTCTCATGAACAGTTTGTGCATTCTGAGTAGTGTGACTTATTTGATTAAGTCCTTTTGGTCTTGTAGGGAAAAAAAAATATTTGGTGCAGGTTGTTTTGGAAGGGAGCAGGTAACTATTATTAACACTTCGTTGCTACTGGATTCCATTAATAAAAAAAGAGGCTATTTTAGTGCTATGTTAGTGTTACTGAGTTGAACAGACTGAGAGACAGACAGTATTTCATGCTGTGTTGTTTCTGGTGTCCTCTGGGAAAATCACTAAATATCTGTTCTTTGACTGTAAATTAAAACAACGTATGCTTTGCAGATGTTTGATTATTGGTAACGGAATACCTTTAAAAGTCAAAGACAGGGGAGAGGTGGTGCATCCTTCAGATGGCCAACACCAGAAAATGTGGAGCTTCCAAACAGGGAAGCTGTCAAGAACTGTTTGGCAAAGGGCTGTGAATGTGCAGAGCCATGGCCTGGGCTGTGTGTCTGGAAAGAATCACCCTTCTCCTAGGAGCTGTAAAACATGTTTATATACATGTGGATTTTAACAATGTATGCTATGCTACACTAGGCTGATAATTTTTTTAGCTACTCATACATTTTAAAAATACCACAATTATATATCTTTTCTTCAGGAAATAACAATTTCTGATCTTGGGCACTGTAATGTTTTCAGTAAGTGTAGATTATTTGTTTTATTTACACTGGATGATTATTAGAAACTTAATAAATGATTGAGCATTTTTTAATAAGAGGTTCTGATAATCACATAATGAAACAAGTGTTTGGAGAGACAAGTGAGAAAATAAAGAAGGGAATGATCATGTATTACAGTAATTCTGTGATTCTGTAATTGTAATAAATTTATCTTCAAAGAATAATCAGCACCAATTAAATGCGATAGGGCCTTAATGCTGCTTACACAAAAGCATCTGAGATACATCCAGAAGCGCTCTGTGTTGGTACCAGAGTTTTGTCATCTGTTTTAACTAGTCTTTAAGCCTCATCAGATTTCTAAATAATCCTGTAGTATGTTTGTAGATAAATAGATAGTTGACTGCAAGATTTTGGTCAAGAAATATCAGTTTTAATTACTTAAAGCTGTCAGCTGATAAATGGTATGTTTATTGTTTCCCTCTTTCAAACATTCCCCAGACTTTGCTTCAAAGAATGTTTCATAAGGGGCATGTGTACAGCGTGGGCTTTGGGTGTCTTTTTCTGGAGGACTTTTTGGACACACTCATATATAAAGCACTTGATGCTGTGTGATGATCCCGGCGCTTGCAAGTCTGGATTCCTGATAATTAGTGCACAGCTTTCCCCACCATTGTCTTTGTGTACACACTGGCTCACAGTTAACATTCTTCAGGTCATGACAATGAATCAGACAACAGACACATTTTCACATATCTGTGGTAAATGTTTAGTCTTCTGCATGTCTTTCTACCATCCCACTTGCCTCCCCAATACTGAGCATGCCTTGGCTTTATCAGAGTTCTCGTGGCAAAATGCTGCAATCTTTCCCATGTAGAGATCACTCCTCTTGTAGCTCTCCCTCTCTTTGCTTGCCTCTGCCATTCTTCCTTGCATCTTCTTTCTCTGTATCCTCCCCTTCCTTGCCTCTCAGCTATTCAGTTCCCAGCATCCCTTCCTATTCTGGTTGATGGCAAGGCATAGCACTCTAGTACGTTCAAGGAACGGCAGGAATCTGTACTGGAGAGTCTGCTGCCACGGTGGTCTGAAGGACTGTGGGCGGGTGTCCTAAATTTCATTTCTTAACGCTGCAGTGTCTTGCCTTTCTGAAATCTGTGTTGCCGTCTTTCTGTAACATTGCAACTTCATTGTGTGGGCTAAATTAATATGCCCTGTAGAGCTAATGGGCTCTGTTCCTCCACTCTGACAACCATGTATTGTACTAGTGACTTCTGTTCATTGGAGGCTTGTATGGTAAAGTAAACAAGGCTGTTTCTTCTTCTGAATTGAGCAGAGTTTTATAATATTTTGAGTAGACTGATTAATAGGATTGAGGAATGACTATTCATGGTCTCTCCTAATATAGGCGTTGAGGAACATCAAGTTAGATGAGCAGGTAGCAGCAATCAGAATAGTACAATTATTCACAAAGTGCTTGAACAAGTCTTGAGACATTTTATCTTTCAGTCTAATTACAGTTTAGGGATGTAGATTATAAAACTTCACATAGCTTTATTCATATGGGTAGGTGCTTGAGAAGACTGTGAATGGTAGACCCATAGGCAAGGTATGTATTGTTTTTACTTAGGGCAGTGTCACTAAGATCATCAACAAGACACTAGGTATTAAAACTTCGATAAGTCAGGTAAGATTTCTTCCCTAGCAGTGTGGTTCCCTGTGAATGGTCTCTGAGATAGAGAGGATCTAATTTTGATCTGCTGAGATTTTCCTGAAGTAACCATCAATTCATTTTCTGTCATTTATATTACATTATTCTGTGTAAGGTTATAGTATTGTGTAGTTAAGATTTTAAAATTCTTCTAGTTTCCAGTGATGTTATTCTCAGAGTATATGTTCCTGAGGATTAAGTTGGCATAGTCAAATTATATAATTGCTTGCTACTTACCATTAGTTGGAATATTAGAATATTTTCTCAATAAGAAAATAGTCTACCCAGATGTATGAAATGTAGAATTTCTAACTCAGGAGGTCCCTGAACCGTAAATCACTGAAAGTATCTACATCTTGATCTCTCCCAATACATTTTGCTGATTATCTGCTATTGGAAAGATCCTGAGTCAAATTAAACTTTCTGGCATTGTTGTTTTTGCATATTGCTTTTTTCTTGTTTCTGAATTCTTTGGTGATTGCCATTATTCTTTGCAGTTAAAACTGTAGGTGGTAAGAGATCCATTCCCTTACTACTTCAGTCTTTATTTTCAAGTGTTTCTCAGTTGAGCCTAATCAGAAAGATGTTTAAAATAGTTCATCTTCTAAAACACTGTAGCTGTAGCCTGCTGTTGTTAAAACCTTCTATTTCTGTTTTAAAATTTATTTGAAATTAGAGATGATAGGACAAATCAGTAGTTTGAATTGTTTCAAAGAAAACAAAAATCAATTACTTATTTAGATATTTATTCACCCTAATGCTATTTTCACCTTTAGAAATCAAAGACAAGAACTGCACCATTAAAGTGTTTTATTGTAAGTTGATCTGCATTTGGGCATGGTTCTTTTACCTGTTTATATATAATTGAAACGTAGTAACAAAGCGTATACTGTGTTTTGGTCAGTTAAGGGGGAACTGTTTTCTTACACGATGATGATTGCTTTAGCCAACAAGCAGACAAACATTTGTGGTTCATCTTATTAACAAGTTTATTTTGAAGTTATCCTTAATTAAGTCCCAGATGTATGTATGGTCTTTGAAGTACTTGGACACCATCTCCTAAAATGGATAATCAAGTCCAATTATCAAGGCCTTCCCATCCGTTGTGTAAAAAGTATAATTCGTCAGGTAAGATTTGCTAATGTTTTAATAAGCCTTTTCCACCATTGTTAACATTTTGAAGGTTAGGACAGTGATATTTCATCTTAACGCTTACTAATTACTATCTAAGATAAGGTAATTTTATTGGTAACCCCAGGGAGCTGGGAGGCTTGTAAGAACCTCTTCTTGGGTAGCCTGTATTTCTGCATACTGTATTATTTTTATCAAGATATCCCACTGATAAGGGAGTTCTCAGTGCTGTTTTAGCAAATAAAAAGCTGAAACAATGGGTCTTTTCCATAGACTATTCATATTCAGTTGCAGTTTTGGTTAACAAAACCATCAGCGTGATATGCTTCTTAATAAGCTTATCTGTCTCTGAAAAAAACTGATTCTAAAGGAAAAAACTGTTATTTGAAAATTGTTGTTTACCTATATTTAAGTTCTTGTAGAATCAGAGACCTAGCCAGATGAAACCAGGACAACTCGTAGGGAAATGTTCTCTCAAAATATGTTCTCTTGCAGTTTTGTGAAAACCAAAGAAGTCATTTTAAAGAGAAGTATTGTCTCAACATGGAGAAGTCATGCATATCTCTGTGATTTTGCGTACACTATTAATGCATGTGCAGTTAATACTTAACCAATAAACAAATATTTTCAATTTGTCGTTTAAGTAATTTGTATTGTCTTTCAGCAGTATTACCTCTGTTGTATTAATAACCTGTCTATTGAAGTAGTTATTTTCTTTGAAATCCTTATTGTATGTCATCTGATGAATCTCATCCTATCAACTTTTTAATCAGAATTAACTGAATACTCTGTCGCAGCTGTTAGTAAGTAGTTGAAATTCTAGGTCCATTGATTTCTGTACAACTTGGTGGCTCAGATACTTGAAATAAGAAACTGTACTAGTGCAGTGCTCCTGCTGAGCAGAGCTGTCTGCTGTGGAATGGGAATGTGTGTATTTGTATTAGTATGTGTCTATAAATATCCACCGTTTCCCGTAAGCTTTGTCATTTTTTTGTTTGGAATGTTTTCAGTTTGGTTGCACCATTGTCCTGGAGGTTGGCCAAAGGATGGGAATTTACAGAGTACTTTCTTTTTACACTGGCTTAAGCAACAAACCAGTTTTTGGAGCTTCCTGCTGTGATTTACTCTTACCTATGCTACAAGGGTTGTTTTCAGAAACAGGGTGTAAACCAGACCACTGAATGGATCCAAGCTAAAAACAATCCCTTTTTGGAAGCAAGTTGGGAACTTCTGAACACAGCTTCACAGTGGCTTTGCCTGTAACCTTGCAAAGGAGAACTTTGAAGTGGGGTCTTCAGGGATGGTAACCGAAACCCAGTGAGAAGTGGGGTTAGCAAGCAGCTGCTTTAAGAATGGAATTATATGGGAAACTCTCCATTTTTCCTTAGATAGTCAGGCTGGGGACCTGTCTAGAGTGGCTTTATACAAATGCATACTGCATGGGAAACAGTGAGCTGGAGCTAGAAATCCATCACAGTTGCAGAGTTATGTCTTTGCTGAGAGCATAGAGGGTTGGTGGGATACCTCAGATGCCTGGAGTGCAATAATAAGCAGGTAGAGACAACTTAAGAAAAGATGGGCAGGGTAGAGGGATTGAGCTCCATGCAAAGGAGCAGCTTAAGTGCTTGAATCTTTGCTATAGAATGGGTCAGAATCAGAGGGGGGACCAACAAGGGTGATGTATGTTATGGGCTGCCAATTTCAGAAGATAAGCAGCACCTTCTTTAAACAGCTGGAAGAAGCTTAATCATTTCAGGCCCTGGTTCTCATGGGGGAATTCTAGCCACATTGATATCTGCTCTGGTGGAGATTTCTAGAGAGCAGAGTGACAGTTTCTCGGCACGGGATGAGCCGTGTCTTAGCAAGGGGATGGGTCAGAGGTGCACTTGCTGTGCTTGCTGTACTTGGCATTACCAGGAGATATAACAAAAACATAAAACACACAAGTTGCAAAAAGAGAAATTCTTATTAAGTATTAGGAAGAAATTCTTTGCAGTGTGGATGATCAGGTGCTGGAATAAGTTGTCCTCATTGTTAGGCAGCCTGAATGTTAGGACAGAGTCGGAAGTGAGCTGGGTCTGATTTGAAGTTAGATCCAGCTTTGAAGCAGACATTACTTAGGCATGATGGAGAGGTTTTGAATAACATGTTCTCCTTCCCGATGAAATCAGAAAACTTCTGCCATGTGCGTTCTAAAAACTTATTTATGAAACTTGAATGTGAAACAATTCAGTTATTGCAGTGGTGCTCAGGAAAATAAACCGTTTTGTTTCGAGAAGTGTAATAGCTGAATGCTGTAATGAAAAAGAATTTTTTTATATTATGATTGGGAATTTTTTCCCCATTTTTTTTAGTATTTTTGGGCATTGGGGCGAAATTAAGGTTTAGTTTAAAATGCAGCTGAGAGATGAGTTTCTTAATAAGAAATTCCATTTCAGTTTTAAGCAGTACTTCTTCCCTTGGGGCAGACTTATATGAAATGTCATGCAAGAGATGCCTCTGTAGAATTGAAAAAGGGCTGGTTGCCACAGTTTCTTTTGTGTAATGAAGATAGAAGTTAGAAGTGTACATTTACTTAATTCTAGAATCCTTATTTTGAGTTCTAAAATACATAGCATCAGTCTATTTTAAAAGAATTGTGTTTTGAAACTGTATTTATTAAACCAGCATCGTGTATTTGAGCACTGAAAATTTTCACTTTTGCTTTTCACCTGTGGTATGGCAAATACTCTGTTTAATGTGTCAGTATGATATAGCTCCCTGAATGGAAAAGAAGGAAAAGAAAAGGGATTCTTAATTAGATACTGCAAATGATGGTGGTGTTTCTTGATGTGAAACTAACCATGTGACTTTTACAAGGGAGAAAATACAATTTTGTAATTTACATTTGTAATAACAGGAACTGTTCTAATTTTTCAGAGTTGCGATACGTTGTGCATGTAATTTTTTTTTTTCCGGTGGAGAAATAAATAAAAACTAGAATTGTCTTCCGCATTGTCCATCGTCTCAGACTATGATACAAAAAATGTAGATACAGTACGTGTTTTTTTACTGGTATGGTGGTATAATGTACTTTTAGGATAAAGCAGTCTGATCCACATTTTAGGATTGCTAAGAGCATTCTTTCTCATTATAAAATCCTAGCAGTGAGGTCCTTATGGTAAGTCACAGGACTGTTGGTGATTTTAGAAAATAATCTGTTTTCTGTTTTTCTAAAAAATAATACTCAGCTAAAATAAAAGATAAAGCTGTCCCCTAAAACTGTTACTTGAACAGGGGGAAAGGCCATCTTCCCAAAGTGGGTAACAGCAAATCTAGTTTCACATTAATGCCATTTCTGCATGTCACAGTGGAACAGATAATTCTTCATCTGAATGTTTATGCCTGTCTGTGTGCTCTAGAATTTTTTATCTTGGCCTCAGAGTTTATACGTGTTTGATTGTTATTGTCATCTATAGTGATGGAGGGAAGAGGTTATTGAGACCAATCTTTGTGTTGCTATTGCTAAGGGTGTCTTTTGTAGATCATACAGCAGCTAACTAGTAGCCAGTCTTTCTTTAACATTTCTCAGTGTGAGGTGTGCTGTATGATATTTTGATTGATTTGGTAAGTTGATTTGGCAAGTATGTTGGATTTGCAAGAACACAGCAGTTTTTAGATGCAGTGCTCACACTGATGCTGAGCCTTACTCAAGTGAACATGCAGTTTTTACATGTAAAGCTCATGATTGAAAGCTGTTCAGAAGGTTGCTGTTTGAGGCTAGGTCTGGAACAGGAGAAGGCAGAGCAAAGCACTTGAGATATTTCTAGGATACATTAGCCTGAGTGTAAACATCAAACACATGCAACTGCTCTTATCTCTGCTCCCAGGCACGCTGGATGGACGTGCCAGTCTGGTACTAGCTCAGGACTGGGTGGTGGGCTGATGTCTTTGTGTTCTGTTACTGCTATTTGGAACCAATGTGCTTTGTTTTAAGGCTCACCCTTGCCAGTTATGTCTTCAGGGATCCTCAGAGCATGGAAGTTAGCCATGTGCTAGTTTATTTATAAAATACTTAGAGTGGCACGGTGTTCCTGTAGCTGAAGCTCAGGAGTCTGGATGTCTATTTCCTGCTATAGAACATTCTATAAAAATTGAAAGAAGTCTTTTAAGTGGGGTCAAGTAGGTTTCTGTTTCTTTGTTTTTCTTGCTGATATATTTTTTACAGTATTTATGAAGCTTACTGTAGCAGTAGTTTGTTTTTTACCCCCTTTCATTACCCTGTACTAATTAATTGCGGTGATTGACGTTCCACGGTTTATACGTAAGTCTCACCTGAAGTACTTTTAAAACCACACCGGCTGTTGTATTCCTGTGCTAGTCAGACTCAGAGAAAGCTTATTCATTATGCTTTTATTTTAGTCTCAGAAGACATTTTTACAAATATGGAAATGCAAGTTTCATATGATCTTGCAAAATTCAGTCTGCAGAGAATATGAAAGACTAGAGGAAAAATACAAGTAACAAATACAGGTAGACAATTCCTTATGTGACATCTTGATCACGTTAAAAGCTGAATCACTACTGCAATTGTAAGCAAAATTATAGTTAGCATTTCATCCAGTGTTTCCCTTCTTGCCTTCTTTTTCAAAGGAGGATCTGTTGAGTTTTTTAACGTGTGCAGATCAGCTGAAGAATGGTTGGGAAGTGGGATTCTGCGATCAGGTTGCTGTCATCAAGACATTTCAGCCCTCCAGTGTCTAACTTATCAGTGTCTCTAGAGCTGGGTTTATGAGCTAAGTACATTAGGCCATCTATGGACAGTAGGCAATAGGTTGAACTGCTTTCTCCATATTACTAATAAACGCATTTAGCTTGCTCTGGCTAACGAGATCAAAAATAAATTTCAAAAAATTCCTTTTTCAATTAGGTTCTTCAAGGTCTAGATTATCTACACAGCAAGTGCAAGATCATTCACACGGATATTAAGCCAGAAAACATTTTGATGTGCGTGGACGATGCCTACGTTCGTAGAATGGCTGCCGAAGCTACTGAGTGGCAGAAAGCTGGTGCTCCTCCTCCTTCTGGCTCAGCAGGTATGATAGTATGTTTAAATGCAGTATGGTAAATTTATATCTGTAAATTAATGCTAACAATGTTTTATTTAATGCATATTAACATTTTAAGTAATCGCATGTAAAAAAAAATATGTCCACTGAACTCTTACTGATACTCTGGAAAGCTAAAAAGTAATGTTTTCTTCTCAGTTTTTCATGTTCAAGTTTTTGGAGTCCCTGATTTATTGGAACGCAGTCCCACCCTGCGAGCTGTAATGATTGGCATCTTTAAAACTGGCAGTAATTAATAATCATATCTAACTTTTGTGTCTAATTCTATTACAATTTCATCAGTGTTCATCTGAAATTATCTGTCTTCTCACCAGTTATAACTTATTCTCAAGACGTAGTGACAAGTATTGCAGTCCATAGTTTTTCATTCTTGAAAACAGCATTTATTGTACCTGATTGAATACATGATAAGCCCTTCTTCCCAGCACTGTTTGTGAAATATTTTGTTAAGCTTGCCAAGAACTTAGGTAGGAACTGTACGTTGTATGTTTAGCTGGGAGGAACCAAAGTGAAGGAGCTCACAACTATCTGTGAAGACAAGCCAGAAGGAAATACGACTTTTGGAGAGATTTTTTGTGCATGGTTACTATTTTGTTTTGTAGTCCAATACATCGGCTACAGGCAGTGGAGAAATAATAGCATTTAAAGATTTTGTAATGTTATCACCAAAAACATATTATGAATTAAAATCATAGAGATATAGTAAAAATATTTGCTATATCAGGTGCAACTGTTGTGGTCAAAAGCATAAATATTTTTATGGTAGCGTGTTAATTTCAGACTCTTAACATTTCCTAAAGCTCTTTCTTTTCAGCATCATTTTTTGGACTCGGTCTATGAATATAATTTTTTTTATTGACCTAACAATGATTGTGCTGTTTCACAATATTATATATGTTATACATTGTATAATATGTTATTATATATGTATTATATGTATATATATATGTTATTATATATGTATTATACATTGTATAATCTGTTATTATATATGTTTCCTTCCAGTACTTGAAGGGAGCATATAAACAGGTGGGGAAACAATTGTTTACGAGGGTGGATAGCGATAGGACAAGGGGGAATGGTTTTAAACTGAGACAGGGGAGGTTTAGGTTGGATGTTAGGAGGAAGTTTTTCACACAGAGGGTGGTGACGCACTGGAACAGGTTGCCCAGGGAGGTTGTGGATGCCCCGTCCCTGGAGGCATTCAAGGCCAGGCTGGATGTGGCTCTGGGCAGCCTGGTCTAGTGGTTGGTGACCCTGCACTCAGCGGGGGGGTTGAGACTCAATGATCTTTGAGGTCCTTTTCAACCCAGGCCGTTCTATGATTCTGTGATTCTATGATATGTTGACATGCAAAATCTTATGAATCGTTAGTATATTGTGTTGAATTTTACATAATGGCTGATCTTATAGCTAAAGGCTGTATGCTGCCTGTGTGGGAAGCAGCCTTTACATTGCTTCCTGACATTAAAATAAACGTTACGTTAAGGAATATATTGATGGGATTCTTATCACACTTTGTTCTTGGCAATTTGTAATTAAATGTATGGCTTTCCACACAGGAACTGAAGATGTATTTTGTTACAGCATTTTAAGAATAGGTTCTGCATAACTGCATTTTTTAGAGAGACAATGATACTCAAATTTAAGAACCTTTGAGTAAAACACTGCCCTTTCAGGGACACAAATGCAGTTTTCTGCCCTGAAATAAGCAGCAGGAGCAGAACCTACTAGAGAACTGTCTTAATTGTCTCCATCTTTTATTTTGCATTTGACTGCCATATACTTGTGTCTGAAGAAGTTTGTGAGTGGTTTTCCTCCCTGGTTCAGTTCCTCTTTCTGACTTTCATTTTGCTCCTGACTCCCATGTTTGGTTATTTTTATTGTTTTCAATTATGTGTGGTGGTGGTGGTGCTGTTGTTTTTATGTGTGGCATTTACTTTTTTCGTTGTTACTGTTCTGTGCATTTTCACAGTGACTCTTGTAATTGCAGCAAGCCAATCATTGGTGGTCTCTGTCTGAGACACGTGTAGGAAGAGGTACATGCTGGAACTGCTTTCTCTGTGATGTAGTGCTTTTTGCCATAGGCACTTCTTCATGCCTACAGTCCTATCAGAGTACTCTGCTTCAGAAGGAAGTGTGAATATTTGACTTTTCTGTTCAGTCCAGCACAACAGTCATCTGTGTTGATGCTGCCTGAACTTCAAAATCTGTCTGCATCTGATCAGTCAGCTGACTGCAGACATTTAATCTCTGACACCTCTAAAGTCAACTAATGGTTTCTGTCCCCTCACGACTGTTTTGGAGTTCCCCTTCCGACTTTGATCAACTCTCCACTAGCCTCAGCAGAGAGAACAGAAATTAATGATAACTCCTTCTAATTCCAGATGGTCTAATGGAGACATCATATGATTTCAGACAGGAGGCATTTGTAAAGAGTTAAAACGCTGGCTAAAAATAAGATTTTAAATCACTGCTTTATAATCTGTAGAGTTGTTCTTGTGAAAATGTATATTGAAAATCTTATTTTTTTCTTTGCAGTGAGTACAGCTCCACAGCAAAAGCCTGTAAGTATTGTTATATAATTCAAATCAACTATCTTACATCCTGGGTTCCTGGAGGTATTAGTAATTATTAGATTGTTAGTAGTATTTACACTTTTCTAAAGCTTCCTTTGAATGACACTTTTATGTCTCAGAGTACATTTTTATTTTAATGTCTTTGGCCCGACCAGTTTTAAACACAATATTTCTCTGATGGAAATTCCCATAGAAATATAATTGCTATGTCAAAGAAAGTTAAGCATTGCCATTGTCATCTCTCATGGAATAATCCATTCAGTTTATATCCTGATGGAAATGCGTACATGCACCAAATATCGTGCATTGCAGATAGCTGCGGGACTTCAATGCCTTAATCAGTAAGGCCTAAAAAGATAGCTTTATTCATGAGGTCTTGAATAGCTTTTTGCCATGTGCTTGTTGCAAAGAACCTCTGATAGCAGCGCTGTTTAGTAGTTGAACCTACTATGGTTGAACCTATTTTCTACATTCAAAATCTGTATATAATTTCAGTAAGCATACCACATGTATGAAAGTTAGAATTAACTGTCTGGTTTTGACTGTCATGTAGCTTGTTTTGAAGGTGATGGAATTTACGGCCAAACCTTTGAGAAAAGAATATTTCTCATTGTTCCTTGTACTTCATTTTTGAACTGTATGAGGGTATGTTATTGTGGAATCTGAGCAATGAATGAAAATTCGTCCGAGCTAATTTACCTAACAGTAAAATTACAAGTCAGAATTCAATTAAAGTATAATAGATTGTTTCAGTCTTAGCTAGAATCCTTTTTTTTTTTTCCTTTGTTGTTATACCTGGATTTTTCAATCCTCAAGTTATGTAAAATGCAAAACATTTAATGATCACCATCTGTTCTTTGTGATTCATATGTTTTGGACCAGAAATAATAAAACTGCTTTCTATTCACAGGGTAATAACAGCAAAGAATTTATTTCAAATTCTTTAGTATTTTCAGTCTTTTGGGATTTCGATGAGCATTACCTGCATCGTACAGCGAGAGAAATGGTGTATATAGTTTATACATAGATAAATAGCTATGATAGCAGAACATCTTCCACATACAGTAGTATCATCTGCTGATCTATTTTTGTTCTAGTTGAGGTTATAGGAATTTTACAGTGTCATCTTAGTTGTATTTTGTTCTTGGGTCTAATACACAGCAATACAAAAGCATATACAACTATCTAAGATTTTATAGTTTTATTTGCTACTCATAACCCTATGTTGTACTTCATTTGAAGTAAAATGGAAACAACAATATATTTATTATATTAATTACTACCCACTACTTTCAAATAAAAAGGAGCCATAGTGAATGTTTTTGGTGTAAGATGCCTTGAGGAGAATTGTTCAGGGTTTTGTTTTGTTTTGTTTGTTTTTATTACTATTTCAGGTTGGGAAAATATCCAAAAACAAAAAGAAAAAACTGAAGAAAAAACAGAAGAGGCAAGCAGAGCTGTTAGAAAAACGCCTGCAGGAAATAGAAGAACTAGAGCGAGAAGCTGAAAGGAAAAAAATAGAAGAAAATGTAACCTCAGCTGTACCATCAAATGAGCAAGAAGATGAGTACCACCCAGAGGTGAAACTAAAAACAGCTGATCTCGAGGAGGTTGTAGATGAAGAACCTGGAAATGATGATGGTTAGTACCATTTGCTTTTATTGACCTGGAATCTACTGTTTCAGAAGGGAAAGTAATTGCAGCTTATTCACAAAAACATTTTATGTTAAAATTCTTTTTTAATTTATGTGGTTTGGAGCATAGTTGTTAAGGTCCAACTCCTTTCTAGTTTCTGTTGTTTTCTTATAAACTCTTTACAGCTTTGATAGAAATGTAATACTTTTTTTTGGTCTTTTTTTTTGTTCTACTCCAGCTACAAATATTCCCACCTCTATGATGAATCCCTGTTTGACATTGATTAAGATTTGTAGTGCTTGCTTTCAAAACCGTTTATAGATTTGTGCATAACATTCTTATCTTCTGCATTGTTTCCTCAGTTACACTATCCTGAACCACTTCTTACTGCTTTTTTTTTTTTTTTCCCAATCAACCCTGTTAGTTCCTTTCCTTGCCCTTAATTTAGATTTTGAAGTCTCTGTGTGTTCTGGTGATACTCGTTGTTTCCTTGTGTGCTGTGTAGGAAGTCGAGTACTTACTGAAGAGTTAATTTGTGAATGTTTAGTTTTAAGATGGTGTGTTGATGTATGATCTAATATGTTGCTCATCAAAATTTTTCAGGTGAAGCAGAAGATCAGGATGAAAAAGAAGACACAGAGAAAGAAAACACTGAAAAAGATGATGACGTTGAGCAGGAACTTGTCACCCATGACCCTACAGACCCTAAGTGGATAGAATCTCCTAAAACAAATGGCCATATTGTGAATGGCCCATTTCTATTGGAACAACAGATTGAAGATGAAGATGACGAAGAGGAAGAATGTCCAAATCAAGAGGAATATAATCTTGATGAGCCAAATGCAAAAAGCGATTACTCTTATAGCAGCTCTTATGAACAGTTTAACGGTGAATTGCCAAACGGACGTCATAAAATTCCTGAGTCACAGTTCTCTGAATTTTCAGCTTCAGTGTTCTCTGGGGCTCTAGAGTCTGTAGCTTGTGGTTCTGCTGT
Source organism: Numida meleagris (assembly GCF_002078875.1). Taxonomy (NCBI): domain Eukaryota; kingdom Metazoa; phylum Chordata; class Aves; order Galliformes; family Numididae; genus Numida; species Numida meleagris. The sequence goes on along the minus strand of NC_034409.1, from coordinate 13,629,526 downwards.
TTCTGAAGGATCAACTGTAACAGAAAGAGAGGAGAGCAGCCCATCTCATGACAGGAGCAGAACGGTTTCAGCTTCAAGCACTGGGGATTTGCCAAAAAGTAAGTATTACTCTTGTTGGCATGTGTCATCCATGCCTGAAGTCTCTTGGAGTTGTAGGTGATGTCTTACTGTAGAATGAGTGCTAGAGTTAAACCTTATGTATACGTTTTATCTCTGTTCAGTGATGTTTGTATGCAAATGTCATGTTTTTTTTCTCTTGAAAATTCAGTACCAAGTCTACTCAATAGAGTAGGCTGTCACATACTTCTTTCAGTAGCATGAAAGCATCTTTCAGTAATAGAGGAGGACTCTATTAAACCATTTCCTTTACTTTGATTTAGCAATAGAACTAGAACTCTGTGATGTTACCTTTTCTTCACCTTCAGCTGAAGTTTTAAATGTTTTTTCTTTCTGAGTTAGTGCCAAACCTGCTTATGTCCTGGCCTACTCCCTGTTTGAATAGTGCCCACTGTAAAGATGGTGCCCATGTGCCAGCCTCTGCAGACTGCTCCTCTGTAGTGTGCAGATTGCTCCCAAATCCTTGCTTTCCTAGGCACTGCCCAGACTTGGGCATAAAGTGGGATATGAGGTCAGACTAGTCATAGCTAAGGCTGTGTCACAGCTCCCACTACTGAGAACCATTTTTTCATTGCTCACTGATTTAATCTTCTTGCCTTCACCTGCAGTAAACATTATACTCATTGAATATTACATCATCTGAACGCAAAATCTCAGTCATGATTATTTTAAAGTTACTGTTTCATCTTTGAAGAGTTCTGGCAAAAAAGGCAAAGCTGATTTGTAGAAACAAAGAGGAGACTTTTCAGTTATTTTGATCCCAAAACATTGTGGTTAACTTGGACCTCCAATGACCAAGTTTCAAGGAAAAGCAAAAATGTTAGTTTTCTATGACTTTATGAAGTGTAAGATAAATAATTGTTTGAATTGATGCAAGTCTTTTGCCTAGTACCATGGGCATTGATTACATTAAGAAAAAAATAAACAGAGGATCAAATGAGTAGAGTGTAAAGACAGTGATTATGTTAAGAAACAATTGCAATAGTGTCCTTAAAGGCAATGGCTCTGCTAAGAGTGCTTTAAGTAAATTGGATGCTTATTCATACACTCCAGTCTGAGAGTTTGATCAGTGCAACTTAGAACACAAAACAAAAGCAATTTTGTTCTCTTTAAATAAATCCACCATCTTAAATTTTAAGAGGAAAGCAAAACTGTAATGTTTTTTCTGCTTTAGAACTTGTTTTAAAGTGTATTCAGTAAGTTACTGTTGTAAAGTATTTGCATTAATGGATCATCTACACAGGAAAGAGAGAAGGAAGGTGATGTATGCAAGTAAGCTTTATTCACATAGCTTAAGGCCAGAGGTGGTGTGAGTTTATTTAACCTGGCTTCCTTTTAACAGCAGAATTTTTGCCATTGAATTAAATAGTTCCAGAGTATTACTCATAGGTTTTATTTATAGCGTCATTGGCTAAATGATAAATACATGAGTTTCAACTTCAGTGAGGAAAATATTGAGAGACTAAATCTGTAAGTGAACAGAAAAAAATGAGGTAGCTCAGGAGAAAATCAGAAAGCCTGTGTGAACGTTGTGCCAGATGAAGCTACTAAATTTAAACAGAGCTGTATTGAAAAATACAGTAGAGTGTATTTCTTCATTTTTAGACTTTTGAAGAGCATTTCGCAGTTTATTATAGAGTCTACATAAGGTAATCTGCAAATAGGCAAGGAATATGCAATAAAATACAGTTGAGTAGCATGGAATTTCTGCAGAATGTCAAGATTCAAGCTAACAGGTCTTCCAGTCCATCTTCTTATACTCTGTTCTCCCTTAAACAATGGCTCCTTGATGCTTTGTAGCCTCTTAGAATCATAGAACTGTAGAATATCCTGAGGTGGAAGGGACCTGCAGGGATAATTGAGTCCAGCTGCTGGTTCCACACAGCACCACCCAAAATTCAAACCCTATTTCTGAGAGCGGTGTCCAAACACTCCTTGAACTCCAGCAGCTCAGGGCTGTGCCCACTGCCCTTGGCAGCCTGTTCCATGGCCACTGCCCTCTGGTGCAGACCCTTTCCCTAACTCCTTCCCCCGACCCTCCCCTGACACAGCTCCGTGCCGTTTCCTTGGGCCCTGTCGCTGTCACAGAGAGCAGAGCTCAGCACTGCCCCTCTGCTCCCTGTGAGGAGCTGCAGCTGCCATGAGGCCTCCCCTCAGCTCCTCTGCTCTGGGCTGAGCAAACCCAGGGACCTCAGCCACTCCTCGCACACCTTGCTCTCCAGACCCTTCCCCATCTTCATATCCCTCCTTTGGGCGCTCTCTAGTAGCTTTATGTCCCTCTGATGTTGTGGCACCCACACTGCACCCAGTGCAGGAGGTGGGGTCACACAGCGCAGAGCAGAGCAGGACAAGTCCTCCCCTTGCCTGCTGGCAGTGCTGGGCCTGGTGTCTCCCAGGGTACAGTTGGCCCTTTCGGTTTCCAGGGCACACTGCTGCCTCATGCTGAGCTTGCCAGCAGCCAGAACCCCCTCTTCCATTTCACTGCTAGCAGTATATAGGCAGAAAGCCTCTACTGCTGTTTTCCTGGGATGATGTGTAAAATCCTCGTGCTTCCAGAGAGTAAAGCTGGTATTGTCATCAAGAGAGCAGTTTATCTCCACAGCTGGAGAAACAAACCTATTTTATTTCTCCTTGATGTTACCTCATCAGGAGCAATATACAATCCTTGTGTGCAAAGAAAGTAGAAATTTCAGCCATAGCTCACCTCTTCCTCAGAGGGAGGAAAAGCTTAATGTTGTTCATCTTAATGGCACCAATCATGGGTTTAAACAGTAATAAAACAAATTAAACTACATTAGAATGAAGAAAGGTATGACAGTTGTGGGCCATTCAATATTTCAAATGGCACTACTTCTTCACTATGTCTTTATATTTTTTCATGTATGGATGCAGACTTTGTTTGCTTGTTTCCATGTAGTCACTGCTATATGTTCTTATGTTCTTATCTTTACGTGGTCTCCTTAGCGTACAGGCTGATTTGCATTCAGTTGATGAGCAGCTTCTTGTCAAGTTTTTAATCTTTATTTAATTCTTTGTCAAGTGTATACTGTGTGACCAAATGCTCTTAGGACAGATTTATTAATTTCCTCATGACTTTCCTCCTCATTCTAGTGCTTGAATGTTTACTAAGTATATTGTCATGGTGTGACTGTGAGAAGAGGAGGTGATATTTCTCAGTTTTACAGAACTAGGACACACAGAAGTGAAAATTAGAAATGCTCACTAAGTTTGTGCTCAGGTTGAGCACCATAAAATGCTTTTTAAGAGTATTTGCTAAGAAGTACACTCTTTTTGACTTCACAGTTAGTTGTGAATTATCAGTGTTCGTCAAAATCAGAATCCAAGGTGTCTCATTCATCTCTCAGAAAATACAGGACACAAACTCACTGAGTTTGTGAGAAAAACAGAAAGGTGTAGGCACTTGCCTGTTACCTTTGTCTGTTCCCTGTGCTAAAGGGAGGTTGCAGAATGCTGTTTTCTGATGTCATACTCAGATGTCTTACTAACAAGGCCTTTTTTTCCCTCTTCATTCTCCTGCCTTATTTACTGCAGTCCTTCACCTTCACCAAGATGTATGGGAGGGAGTTATTTCAGCAATATCAAGGCTACTGAACTGACTCGTTATTTTATGAATAATGCATGGGATTGTGTTTAAAAAAATTTTGACTGTGATATGCTGCATGGACTTAAAGGAGGACGTTAAGTAGTTCCAGTCTTTTCAGGGCTGGAATGTGACCTTAATACTCTCTCAGTGTATTGTACTTTTATGCTCTATGTTAGTGCTTTTTTTAAACTTGAGTCTTGCGCTCAATTACAGCTCTTTTAGAGGACTGTTTTCTTGAGGTCACTGCCTGTTCTATCTTCTGCCATTTAGTGTTTTCTTTTCTTCCCTGGTAAGTTCTGCTATTTTCTTTTCCAGATGGCCATTATTTCAGTGCCCTGATTGCCCATTTGCACTTGCTTTCCCAGTTGTTCAAGATCTGCATCTTGTTTCAGTCATTCCTAGCTCGCCCTGCTAGACTTCCTCTCTTTTTCCTCCTTGTCTCATGTGTAATGTATTTTCTTCTTCTAATATGCTTATGCAAGTTTAACTGATCATTATATCCCCATTGGATTCCCAGATGCCTTTCAGATCTAGTATCTCTTTCCTATCTCACCATCAGTTTCTGGTTGAGTTTTTGTAGCTTTGAGATGAAGAATCTGATGGTCCCTCTGCTATTATCTTATTTGTGATACTTGGTTCTTTCTTCCACATTTAAGGCAACCTCCTTGCTTTCCCACACATACTGGGAGTCAGCAGGTGGTATGTAAAAACAACAACAAAAAGAAGCAGGACTCCTCAACCATTGTATGTTAGAATCTCCAGTGTCTCAGGAGCCTATAAAGATTGCAGGATTAATTGGATTACAGTTTTGCAGTTTTACTTTGAATCATGTTCAGTGCAAATAGATCCTTCAGAGAACTTTGATTCAATGTTGAATTACCTGTGAAAGTGTTCTGGGCTCTGAAATCAGCCAGATTTTGATAATTCCTTTTCCCAGTGGGGCAGATATAATAACAAAAACAACAACAACAAAAACAACAGCCAAACTTTATGTACCTTAACCAAGAATGGTAGTGATGGATTCATTTTCTCAACCAAACTGTTCAAAGAATGTCTTTCATGTGGAGTTTCTAGAGTTTGAGTTTTAACGTTTTTTGTCATGGAAACATGCTCCATTTTTACTTAGAAGCTCCTCCAGGTATTTGAATAATAATTATATGGCGTTTTTTTTTTTTTTTTTTTAAATACACTTGAAATGTGTGAGGATGTTGAGAAATCAAGGTAAGAAATCCTGTTTATGGTGTTTTAATTTCTCCTAACATTCAGCAAAATCTCATATAGAGAATGAGTAGTATGTTCTAAATACTCCTCTGCTTTTTGTTTGTGTTAGCAAAAACTCGTGCTGCTGACTTACTGGTGAATCCACTGGACCCAAGAAATGCAGATAAAATTAGAGTTAAAATTGCTGACCTGGGAAATGCCTGCTGGGTGGTAAGTGTAACTACATCAATTCAACTCTCTAGCCTTCACTATTTAGAACAGGCCTTTTTATTGCTCATTTTTGCCATTAATGTGATTCTTTCTGTTTTAGCATAAGCACTTCACAGAAGACATCCAGACAAGACAATATAGATCCATAGAAGTTTTAATAGGAGCAGGTTACAGTACACCTGCTGATATCTGGAGTACGGCATGTATGGTAAGAACAATACACTATGTATTTTACAAGAAAAACATCCTAAAAATAGCTGTTTACTGAGGGAAGGAATCTGATGAGGATGATTCTGACATTTTGACACAAATGTAATGCTATAAATTGTATACTATCAGATGATAGCAGCTGATCATTGTTCCCTTTTATTTCAGTATTTTAAGCATCTTTAATCAACTGGAAGTATTTTGGAGAAATGTTCTAGTTTTCATTTCAGGCATTTTAAACTTGCAGTTAAAAATATGTAAGTTTGAAGGGAAAGAAGAGTATATTTTAAATGTCAAAATCTAATTGAAATAGTATGACGGCATAATTTGTTCCTGTCTTAGGCTATGCAACCCTGTGCTGTTTCCTTTTTCTTGCATAAAGTAGTGAAAACCTGAAATACTTTAAATTTTGCCAACTTAAATGAAAGCGTTCATCAGATAAGGTTTGCAAATCGCAGCATTAGACTCTAATCTTAAAGAGAAGGAATTTATTCTATTAGGAAAATGTGGTAATGTTCTGTAGAATTTGTTTTAACGTGGTAAAACTGAAGTGATATGTTTTTAAAAAGCTTTACAGTGTAGGAAGAATGAAAGCCTAATTGTTGCACTTTCTGAAACATTGATTCTGTTTGCAGTCTCACTTTCAGGACAAGCAAGCTATATGCATTTTCTCATTAAGGATAGTTTTGGAAATACGTTTAGAAGTACCTTTGTCTATTTAAAAAGTGAAAACTTATTCAAGTCATTATATTTTACAAATACGTGTCTGAAAAGAGTAAGTGTGTGATGAGGAGGAGAGCACTTAAATACTAGACACAGTTTGCAAGCGTGGGTGATGAGAAGAATTGCAGAACTCGGAGAGGAGGAGGACTGAAAGGAACATAAAATCCTACAGATATTATAAGCTCAGCAAGCCATGTGTTGGAAGTAACTAGCTATAAGTAAATCTGCAAGTATGTATTCTCTGGAGTTCAGTACTAGTTTTTGTTTTAGTAGACGGAAAAGAACATCCATTTCTAAATTTACTCTTCCATTTTGAGGCAAAATGTATAATTTTTCTATTACATTGAAAACAAAGCATAGAAAATTTTCCACAGTTTTGATCCTGAATTGTTTAATTATTCTTCCCTTAATTAACTATAAAATTACTATAGAAACTTTTCATTCCTTATACCTGATATTTTGTTAACTTCAATCCAACTTGATACCTTGTTATGGTATTGAATATTTTATTCTGTAGTCTTAAAGGCTGTACTGACTCAGCCTACATCCTGCTAATTGATGCTTGGTGGGAGTTGTAAATGACTTTCTCATTCCTTTTAAATAGGGAAAATACCTTTGGAAGGGCAGGATCTAAGGCGCGATGCATGAGTTCTTATACTGTAAGATGTTTTATCTGATTTTAAGTGTTTGCAGCAACTAGATGAGTTTTGAAAACACTGTATGGTGCACGGGGAGATGAAGAATGTGTGAGGCAATATTGGGCTCTTTCACTCTGTGGCAGTCATCCTACCCCTTATACTTGCCTTCATTTTCACATTACATAAGCTCTGTTGCTTTCTTCATGGAAGTCCTTTCTTAACCTCAAGAAAACAATCCCAAAACGTAAAGAATCTCTGCCACTGGTGGTGTCTTAATTCAGATTCATAATTACTTATGAAATTTCATAATTTTTATGGGAAATAATAATTCTGCTTTTTTTAATATGTAAGCTTTGAATGTAGTAAAGCATTTGAGGCAGAAATACTGGAATTCTCTTTTGTCTTTAGCCACAGATGTTGTATTTTTCCCTTAAAAACACTGTAGAAATCCTGTAATCTTACAGCACTGACACGCAGCTGTTGAATGCAGTTGTCTTCACTGTACATGTGCAGTCATGTGAAAGATAGAGATCACCTCAAAAATCCATAGTTTGAAAACTCCTCAGGAATGAACTCTGTGTTCATTCCTGTGTGGTTAGGAAATGGGTCAGAGCAGTGTAAGTGCTCATCCCGTAGCAGAGGGAGTACTGCTCTGAGGTAGGTATTAACTGTGCAGACCTTAATAGTCTTTCTGCAGAGGATTTTTGACAGAGATTAACAGCCAGAGAAACATGACTAGTGTGGAAATGCAAACTCCTGATTAACTTATCTAGGCCATTTTTGGAAGTCGTGATTTGATTCTCTCCAACCCCTAAAGCATCCAAGAACTGAGGTTCTGAAGCACTGCGATGCCGTGACAGTCTCACTTGCTTCCTCAGGTTTGGATTCTTCGTTGTACTTAGGTGTGACTCAGAAAACGTCCTTGTAGGTTACTTTGCTCTTGTTTCCATGTTTATGTCGATTTATTCTGTCATGTTTACACCTGTGTTTTCAAAGGGGACTGTCTGCTGAAGCTGGAGGTGTTGTTTATTTTGCTTTGACTGACTGAAAATATAGCTCAGGTATTCTGTGAGCCATGCTAAGACAGATTCAGTGGAGAGGAAGGTGATTCTCCACCTCTTTGAATTCTTGCTTTGCTTGTATGACAGGTCCAGTATTACTAAGAACAGTTTTGGAAGCTGTCCTCTGTAAAACTAGTGATTCAGCAACATTGCTGTTACTTTATTCTCCACAGGCATCCATCCTTCTTCACTTTATATGTATACATATATATATAAAATATAGAAATATGATATCACTGAGCACACATAATGTCTGCCAACTCACCACTGTGCTAACTGCATTTGGTATTTCCCCTGCATTGCTTTAAAAAATTGGGGTGGGGTGGGTTGTTAAGGGCTAGCAGTATGTTAAAAAGTGACTGTGAATTTGAGGTTGTGTTCAGGGTAATTCCTCTAATCGTATCTCCCTGTCAGAAATAGTGGTGACTCGTATTGAACACTTGTTCAGAAGGGGCGACATTTGGCTTTGCGCTGGGAGTTATGATATAATTACACACCCCGTCCTTCATTCTGATAGTGATTTTGATTTTGGATAAGCTTTCTTGTCTCAATTTATCTATGGAATGATAACGCACACCTTGCAAAAGTCTGCCTAATACGCGTGTTATGAAGTAAGGTGAACGCAAAGTAAGACAGTATCTGAGCAAAGATGAGATAACTAGGCTTTTAAAATGGTTGCTCACAACTCTGAATCGTAGTTCTCTGAGCCTGAACAGAAAGTTGAAGATATTTTTATCTCACAAAGATGGAATTGCATGCTAATGTGTCTAATGGATGTTTGTGTATCCAGGACCCTCAAATCAGAGATTTCTGACCAGCATCCTCACAGAGACTGATCTAGGTGAGCTCCTCACTCCTCTGTCAGTGTAGCTCGTTCTGACAGAAGACTTCCTGCTTCAAAGTCATGGGCGGGTTGTTCAAATTCCACACCACGGCTACCAAACCCTCTGGGAAGGGCTGCTTCCCAAGTGACCAGAGCGCTGCTTAACAGTAAAACTCGTGCATGAAGACTACTTGACTTGCAGATACAAGGGGATTTGCCATCTGTTATATATCCATTAGTGTGTCAGATACTCTGTGGGAAACACCTCAAGCTTTTCCTGCCTCTTGGTTTGTAGATTTTGTGAAGGTCTACCTGGAGTACATTGGGACCAGGCTTCACGTAGTGTGTTAACTTGATCTTGTACTTTATGGATCTCCTTTTGAGCCTAAGGTCTTTCCTTGCCTTCTGCTTGTTAATGAAACAATCTTGTTGACTGGGAATAGCATTGATTATGCGAGTAGGAGAACTACTGGCTCCTGTGCTGGCTTGCATCTATGGCACAAAGCATTACTGTCAAGCACGGAGGTCATCACAGCGATAGCAAAGTGTGCTTTTTCTCAACACCATTTGTTGAGCAGTTTTACTTGCTCTTTAGTAATGAGCATGGAGATGATGATGGTGTTTTTAACAAAAGCCTCAAAGGATGGTGCTCTGAGCATGCAAAGGGTCTGTGTTCGTGTGTGCACAGCAGCATTCAGAACACCCCCCTTAATCTGGCTTCTAGGATGTGGTATGTTGTGTCTGCATGGAGTGCTGTCCTTAGCTGGGCTCTGCTCGTATGGGTTGGCTTCATCTAGCCACCAACCCCGTGTATCTGGTGCAGCATCCTAAGAGAGAGTGGAACTGTAGCATTTGTATTACCTTTAGTGTGGAGATGGAGATTTGCATCAGGATTAATTGTGCTGGAAATGTACATAACAAGAGTCATGTAAGGACTCTGCCTACCTAAATACCTTATAATATAACTGAAGCAAGGTAAGAGAAGGAGAAATAACTCAGCACTGAAAACCTTGCAGTTCCCTTTCTTTTGGTGTTATGTCAGTGAATAAGTAGAGTTGTAAGCCAGCAGCCTGTGGGCTAAATCTTCTAAATTTAGATGATTCAGCACGGCCCAGTTCTTGTACCCCACACAAGAGAAGTACATTTTGAAACCAGATTTAAGGGATAGAAGAAGGTATTCTCAGGCCAGTACCAGCCCTCTGCTTGGGTAATCTGAATTTTAGAGTCTTAAGAAAAAAAAAATAAGGAGAAAGTGCCGGATGATGTGTATCTTTGGAGGCTTAGAATCACTGCACGCGTGATGTGCTGTGGAGCTAATGAAGAAGCGAGGTGCCAGTAGGGTTTTCCAAGCTATGGCAGACAAGTTGTTTGCTTGTTCTCTGCTCAGCAAAAAATGATACAAAAGGTAACTGATTTTTTTTTCCACTTTGATGGACTGGGCCTGAGTGATTGTTACAGTCATGTGCTGGACAGCTGCACATTTTGCTAAGGAAATTCCACGGTGCCCTTTTTCTTTGAATAGCATGGCCAACTTAAGTGGGATATGGAACTGCTCTCAGGCAAAGCGAGACACAGGGAATCTCTCCTCACAGTATATTCTACAAAATCCCGCGTTCCCTTGCTGTGCTAAATCCTGTTTTAGTTATGCCAACAAGGAAGTACATTTCTCATTTTCGCCCAGAAAAGAAGCAGGTCTGGAGCCAGCTGAGATGAAACTGCCCCTGGATCAGGCTGAGTTTCCGCATTTGCAGTATTGAGAGGGTCACTTTCTGCAGAGCATAAACTGAAGAGAGACACAGAATGATTTAGCATTTCCTGAATCTCAAAAGCCACGGAACAGAGCACTCCACTGCTGCTGCCAAGAATTGCTGGCAGGATGAGGGAGGTAGCGCTGTCTGAGGGCATCCCTTCGTATTGCTCCTGGAAACGACTGCGAGCACCATGATTCCACTGCTCCTCTTTATTTATGTTCTTTGGACTGGAGGCAGGAAAAGCACCTGAAATGATGAGTGTCATCATCTGACTTCTGTTGCTCGTTATGTACAGCCTTGTTTTAGCTGCAGGGAGGAGATGACTGTATCACAAGCTAGAACATTAGCAAGACAGTGTGTTTTTAAAATGTATCTGAGGTGGCTTTTGTGGTGAGTTGTGATTCCTGAAATATCTTGTGTTTATAATGAAAAGCAGCTAATAGGTCATCACTGTAGACTGGCAGGAAGTCGGAGAAGGAGAAAATTGTACTTGCTGTTTTTTCTACCAAAGGAGAATACAAATGATTAAAGGAAATACTACCAGGGTGAGATGAAAAAGAGGGCAGGCAAACTGCTTTCATAATAAGAGAGAATGCTATTACAGCTTATGGTACCAGGCGAGCAACTTCCAGGCTGGTTGTTGTTTTTTTTTGTTGTGAGCCATTTTATTAATATGAGAGAGCTCAGAGGGACAGAAGGAAGAACGAGCAGGGCATGATATTAAGCAGGCTTATGATGTTACACATACATGTAAATGCTTGTTGTTCAGCCCCTTGCTTAATTCTTTGTATCGTGTCCTCTAACGTGGCGTGCGGGGGGAGCTGTGCTTACCTGCTCTTCGTGGTGTTTGTCAGCGGGAGGAATCGGTCGTGTCCCCATAGGACAATGAGCACCGTGGCACTCGTACGTGTGAGTGGCACAGCGCTGAAGGTGTGATGGCGTGCGGCGGTCTGCGCAGAAGCGGTGTTCTGAGGAAGAATGGGAAATTAAAAATGCTTGAGAGAGAAGAACTTCAAGTCACTATGCACATATTTTTCAGTAGGCAGATACAGTACAAAATGCTGTTATTAATCACTGTACACCCTTTTGCTTTGAAGGTGGTGGGTGGACAACCTGAAACATTCAGAAGAAAGTGATTTTGCAAAGGAACTGATTTTCCAAAGCAGCCACTCAGCATTTGTCTGGTTCCGAGGCCGGAGTTTTATCAAAGAATAGAAAACTGTTTCCTTTTCAAGCATCCCTTGCATGTCTGTGTTTTGTGTGTCTGGCCTTTCTTATCAAGCAGCAACCATGCAAAATCCCTTTAACATTTTTTTTACTGCCTGGATCTTCAGAATGAGATGCTCATGGGAGAACAAACTGTTCTCTGGAGTGCTTATCTCAAAAATCTTGTTACTCTTTTTTTTTTTCTGCGCTCCCACATACCTGTGGAGCAGTGTTTTTAAATCTAAGCCTATTTTTAAAGCAGTAAGTCTTCTCATTCACAGCTCTTCATTTCAGCTGAAACTCCGTCCAAGAGCTGGATCTTGTCTGTCAAAATAATAATTCTGGCCTATAGTTTGTTGTCCTTTTTCAGCTAGGGCTTCATAAGAGGAATTCGGGGAGCCTGATGAAAGCCAAGTGAATTATTCTTCTAGTCCTCTCCCAGACATCTTTCCCGAGGCATGCAGCCATTTTCAATCACCAGATTGAGTACGCAGCTGTCATACCCTGAAAATGTAGCTATTTCCAATTGTGTGATTAGACACGGATCCATAATGTATGATAGCAGTGCCAACAGTTTGGTATTGTCGTAGGTTCATATACAGCCACATGGCAGGGAAGGAATCGTAGCCTCTCCAGAGCCTACAAAAGCAGCAGGGTGACCATTTATCTGAAATGTTCTCCATCTGCAGATGGTGAGAAACAGTCTAGACTGTTATTCTGTGATAACCTTAGAAAAGTGGTGAGTAGTGATTGCCAATACAGTCAGCAAGGAGGGCTGATCGCCTTGGGCTTTTGTGCCATATGTTAAGTGTGCTGTGTCTCATTTGTTATCTACATATAATAGTTGCAGTGCTTTCTGTTGAGGTAAATGTCAATTAAAAAAATAAAAGATGATAGTTAAGTCTTGAGTTTTTGTCAAAAAAACGTAATTTTTAAAAATGAATATTTTGAAAAGAAAAGTAATTACAGAAGTATGGCTAGCTTGCAGCACCAAGAAGTAATAGACGTATTTTGACTGGAAGGGATCTCCTGAAGTTCAATGGTCTGCTTGCCTCCTTGAACCATGCTGAATGTCAAGGCTACATCAGGTTGTTCAGAGCCTCATCCCGTTGAGTGTTACATACCTGGCCAGATGGCATTTCCACAGCCTTTCTAGGCTGCCCATCCCAGTGCTCAGCCAGCCTCTTTGAAGGGCTTTTTCCTCGTGTCCTGTTGGCATTTCCCATATTGGCACTTGTTTCCATTCCCCGTTGTCCGTTCACTGTACCCTTCTGAGGACAGTGTATCTCGATCTCCTCTATCATTGCCTTTCAGGAAGTGGAGTAGAAGAAGTAAATCCCCCTTTGCCTTCTGTCTCAGAGGTCCTGCCCTGATCTTTCTGCAGGTTACCAAATTCTCTCCTGTACCGGTGGCCCCGGGCTGGTCACAGGTCTCCAGATGTGGGTGTGAGTGCTGAGGAGAGGGGAATACCCTCTGCCACGTGCTGGTAACGTGCTTGTAACTGCAGAACAGCACATGCCCAGCCTGCAGCGCTGCCCAAGTGCTCTGCCATCCTGAGCTCTTCTTACCATCCGCCAGGTCTCCAGGTCCTGATTTTATCACAGCTATGTGATAAAATACCACCAGTTATGAATCGGCCCATTCTCTGCAGCTACCGTTGGGTGTAAAGTACTGAAAAGTGCTCAGTAAGCGCAGAGCAGCTGCGTGTTGCTGGAGTTGGAGTTCTGAATCCCAGCCGCTCTTTGGGTGGCTCTGGGTCAGTAATGCATGCGCTGCTTGGCGCACGCACCTGTGGGCATGACTTAAAAAGGAGAACTCTGACTCTTACCGCCCAGAGGTTTCATTTTCCTTTCAGCTATTCACCTGGTTATCAACATGCTTTTAATGCTGACTCTGTTTCGGTTACTTCATGGTAAAAATCGAGGTCGAGGATTTATTCTTTTTTAAATGAAGTCTTGGGAATGCCATTTATCTTTCGTTAACTTGCTGTTACCCTGCGGGGCTTTGGGAATCTATTGCCCGGTGGTTCCAGATGAATTTGTGAGGCGTTTTCCTGCACGAATGCTAAGAGTGTTGTTGCAGGTATTTATTGCAGAGGGCAAGGCTGGCTCTGGGCTGTCCCTGCGTGCATCTGGCTCAGGAGTTCTAATGGTTGTGGTGCAGAAGCCTATGAGGAGAGTCAGAGACTGAAATGTTTGAGGTGCTGCCGTTCCGCCCATCCCGGGCATGGAGTCAAAGCTATACAACAAGAGAAAAAGGAAACAGCATCACAATTTTGAAAAGCTTTAGTTTCTCTTTGGCAGGAGAGTGGTATAAATATCCTAAATCTGCGAGGGCTTGCCGCTCTCATTAAATACCATCTGATCTAAAATTCTGCGTGTCGCTGCGGAATGCTTGCTTCTTGTGCTTCTCTGTGAAAGGTTTTTACAGTTTTTCCAATTTAATCTTTTTAATCCCACGCAGACATCTTGAGCTATTAATACTTCATTTTTTTGGGACAGAAGCTGTATTCCTTTGCAGTTTACCTTTGTGACTAAATTCAGCTACATTTCCTTTGTTCTCTAGGAATCTGTGTTAAATAGAGATAAGTTTCTTAATGCCCTCAGAAACCAGCTCCTTCGTCATGTGTTCTAAGAAAGTTAGCTCTGGTTTTTAAATGGATGTATTTCACTTAGGTGCAGAGGGGACACTTGTGGCTTTTCATTCTCATCTTGAGAGAGTAACAATGTTGGGTTGGCCGTGTTGGGTTGGCCAAGTGTAGCTTCTTGCTATCCTAAAAATTTCTTTAGTTTAAATAGCTGATGATAATTTATGAAGTCTCTCAGGTTATTTTTTTAAGCTGTAAAATAAAAACTCCCAATCTTGAACTCAGAGTAGAATAAGAAAAAAATGTGAATGACTGAGTGATAGTGCTTTCAGAAACGAAAGACATTTCTAGGATCAACAAAAATGTCAGCAAAGGGTATTTTTGCTTTCTCAACTGCTAGGTGTGATTGCAGTGAATTGTTCTGGCTATAGCCCACTTGGATCACTCTGCAGTTCACAGCTTGAAAAAGCCAAGTGCCCATAAATAGGTTAAATTTACAGGTGATTCAACAACTCCAGATTATGGATTGGAACAGAAAAGTGTATATTTTCAGGAAACTAGTATTTTATAGTAAATGTTCTGACAGAGTGAAATTCCCTTCTAAAGCTGTGCCAGCAAGCTCTATCTGATTTTTGGAATGGTTTTGCTGGTCTTGGAGGTGGAAAGCAGCTTGATACTTACACCACCTGGAAAGAATTAGATTCCTGGGGCTGCCTGGGTAATTGGTGATCCAGAGCAGAAAGAGAATTGCTTGACAAATCAGGTCCATATTTGTACACAAGTATGGGCTCCCGTAATTATTTTATTCCTTTGAGGCTTTTAATACACATTACATACAGAGAAACTCTGCTCATAAGGAGAAACACTGCCCATAGGTTTTGTCTTGACTCAGTGCAGGGTTTGCATCCCATGGGAGCCACCACAGTGACCGCAGGGGATCGATCTTTCTGATTCCCTTCATCAGTCTGAGCCTCAGTATTTTATTTACCCCACGACTGCAGTATTTACTTTGATGTTTTTAGAAGCTGTTCTAGATTTAGAGTCATCAAGGAAGCTTACCCTGTTTGATAATTTGAAGTGATTAATTATGGTTAGAAATGAATTTTATTTCCTATTCAGACATCTTTATTTCAGTCCTCGGCATTTGATCTCTGGCAGATAATCAGCCCTCAGGTACAGGCGTAGCTCCTTCCCGTGTATTTAGAAGAACATCTCTCACCTTCATTAACTTGCACGCATTTAACACGCTTAAGGCCCAGGATGGCTGGGGCCGTGGGCCCGCGCTCCTTGCCCAGCTCCATTTGTCCCAGCTGTGTAGGCCCATGTTGGGGCGCACTGCTGGGGTGCTTGGTGCTGAGCACGGGGCTTCCTCCAGAGCCCGGGTTTGTGCTGTCCTGCACCGCGGGACCCGTGCTTCCCAGGTGAGTAGCCCCTGCGGAGCCTCAGGTCGCACTGCGTGGGCCTTTGGCTTGGAGCATTGGTTCCCTCTTTGTTGTGATAGTTGCCATGTTTTGCCCACGTTTTAAGATGAAAAGCTTTATTTCTGAAATACCCATACAAATGTCTGTTATGTTACGTTATAGGCATTTGAGCTAGCAACTGGAGATTATTTGTTCGAACCACATTCTGGTGAAGACTATTCCAGGGACGAAGGTACGAACCTTTTGAGATCCTGTGTGTTTCTGTGTATTTCCGCCTTCTATTTCTAGCAAGCTTACCGTGGCCTTAATTTTTGTTGTTGAGTGAACTGTTCATACACATTGTTTTCAGAACATAAATACAGTTTTTTTCTTTTTAGTTGTAAGTTCCATCAGTAGCAGTGGGTGGGCAAAAACTCCCTTCTGCAGATATTCATCTACTTAACAACTGCCTGAAGGAATTAAACTGCCCCTCTTGTAAGACTGCATTTGTGTGGAAACCTGACTGAGCATAACAACGTCTTAGTTTAGAAAAGAAGCGTAGAATTTGGACTTTGTAGTATTTTCTAAGATTGGCACTGGAATAATGTTTACATCGTGTATTTTTATTGGAATTAGACGATTACTAATTTTTTTTTTAAATGAGAATTAACTCCTGCTTTCATCTGTATACCTGTCCATTTCCATGCTTGTTTGCTTGTAAATGCCCTTTGCGGTGGTAATGTGGGCATCATTCATTGTTCCTAAGTGCTACTAATGATGCCAGAGCTCTGCTGATCCTGGAAACCTCTGCATGGATTTGCTGCAAACATTGTTGATTTGAAACTATTTCTGATTTTTTACTAATTCCAGTTTCTTTCCTTCTTTTTATCCCATCCTTTCCCTGCCCCTTCCACTCCCGTATCCTTTTTTTTCTCTCCCTCATAGACCACATAGCACACATCATAGAGCTGCTAGGCAATATCCCAAGGCACTTTGCTCTATCTGGAAAATATTCTCGGGAATTCTTCAATCGCAGAGGTAGTACCTCTTCTTTTTGGAAGGTGCCGTGATGCAGACAGAAGTGGAATTGCTGCTGCTGGTGGTAGCGTGTCCCACTGAGGAGCATTTTCTGAAATCGTGCAACAACAATTTAGTTTTGAAAAACAAAACATGCGGGAATCTGGGGCAAACTGATTTTTTCTTTTAATTCTTTAAAACCCAAACCTCCTGACAAATAACGATTTGCTACATCTTAAAGCATGCAGCAAAACTTGCTCGTAGCGGCCGACGCTCAGATGTGGTTCTGAGAAAGAGGTTTTGCTGAAAGCATCTTTCGGAACGACCACGGGGCGCCGCGTGGGCCTTTTTGCCAGGCTCAATCTATTTCTGTCTGTGCCGGGCCATGTTAGTGTGTGCATGCACCGTACTGATTAAACTGTTGTATGTTTCTGTTTTGCTGGCAATGTTCTCCAATGCAGACCACATAGCATTGATCATTGAACTGCTGGGAAAAATCCCTCGAAAATACGCTATGTTGGGGAAATATTCCAAGGAGTTTTTCACCAAAAAAGGTAACGGTATTTATGCAACACTAATTTAAAGCGTAATACTATCCAAAAGGAGAGCGTGTTCATTTACGGGTACTGAAGATATATATCCATGTAATGGAGAGCTCTTCTTAAGGAGTTATTCTGGTGTGGACTTGGCTTTCTGAGGAAAGCGAAACTTTGCAGTACTCATTCAGTATTTCATTTAGAATTCCTTTTGGGACGTACTCAGCAAAGTGTGAGCGTTACAAATGTCTGTGCGAGTCTGTTGTCAGATGTCCGTGTAAATGTCAGCTGTGAGCTGCTGGAACAGAGCTGTGCCCGCCTCTGGCGGTGTGCGCTGCTGGCACCCGCCGGCAGGGGACGCGCAGGGAGGGGCGTGCGGCAGGGCCGTGCTCAGAGCGATGCACGGCGATCTGCTCCGCATCCTCCTCTGCAGGAGGGTGGATGGGGACGGAGCACTGCGGCTGCTCTGCGCTGTCTCACTGTGAGCGCCGCCACTGCCATGGGGCACGGCTGAGCTGTGTGTCACCGTGCACAGGAACAGAACCCGTCAGACACGAACCCCCCTTGTAGCACTGTCATTGCTACAAGGAAAGAACTAAGGCTAGCAAACACGCCAGCCTGTCACCGCCTGCTACTTGCACGGGTTGTTCTGTAAGACACGCTTCTGACATGGGAGGGCACGTGCAGTGCTCCGTGTGTTCTTCCCCTCTGCTCCCTGCCAGGTGCTGGGGCAGCGCTATGGCCTGCCCTGCCTGCCGCCCACCTGCCCGGCTGCAGCTCGTCAGCAGGGCCAGCACCAACCAGCCGCTGCTGGCACTGCCCTGTGGGGCTGCACGTGGCAGCTGCTGGGCTGCTGCTGTGGCCTCGAGCGGGTGAGCCTGAAAGCCCGGGACAGCAGCGTGGAGGGGAGGGGGCTGCTGAGCATTTACAGAATGCTGACATCAGTGGAGAAACTGGAAACAGTTGTTGTACAGCAGTGTGAGTGCCGGGGAAATGCAGCTGTGGGCATACAGCAGCACTTCCCACCTGTGGGCAGTGAGTTCGAGGAGCTGCTGCTACCTGGGATGGGCAAATCAAGGACAGCAGGTCCGGGAATGTGCAAAATGATGGGGCAGGACCCTCCAGCATCCCCAGCATGGAACTGAAGTGTTCATTTAATGCCTGGACCACAGAGATTGTTGCTACTGCATCCCATCTTCTTAAACACTTCTACAACCTTCACTGAACTTCTGGGGGGAAGCTCCCACCTCTGGTTTGCTCCTCAGCAGGATGCCCTGTGGAGCGCCGTGCTGCCTGGGCGCGGTGCTCCCAGCTTCATGGGGTGTTCTGAATTCAACCCCTGTGTTACAGAATAAAAGAAGTATGCGAAGAGCATGAACTCAGGTGCCACAGTGACAGCCACCAAATACCAGCGTCCCAGCATGCAGTCTCGTGCACTTCATGCCACCGCAGCATGGAAAGAAGAAAACACAGGAGTGCTCAGGGGAGAATACCTGCAGCAGATACATTTTATTCACAAAGTGGATGGCGACGTCGGATTTCCAGGCCTTCTGATGTGTTTGGGTTATTCCTTGAGAATATAGTGCCTACAACAACATAATTTAAATACAAGGATGAAGACGGAGCTTTTTTCTTCATTTTCTTTGTGTGTGATGTGGTATTACTCATGGGACACACTGGTACCGGAACTGTCCCCACGTGAACCCCCAGAGGACACTCTGTGCTCTCCCTCCTCTGTCTCAGTTCCCTCCTTCCCTACAGGACAGAAAGGACGGAGGGCACCGGCACGCCATGGGCAGCACATCAACGATTTCTGTTGCCAGTAGCTCTCTTCTTGTTCTCTTGCCAAGGATTGACCATTTGCAGTCTTACTGTGTTGGAGCCCTTATGACGGTGCCTGGAGAGCTGCTTTTCAGGTGTGGCACCATGAGGAGAGCCTTCTGCTGTGCCTGAGGTGGCAGACGTGTCCTGCTGAGTGTGTGGCACTGCCAGGCGGTTGGCTCAGGCTCCCAGAGGCAGGCTGGGGGCACGGCTCTCTTCGGCTGCCCTAGAACTTCTGTGCCCATGGGGATATATGGAGACTCAGAGCTGACGTCGCACAGCCCATTATGGGCAGCAGGTTGCAGGCGGCTGATTTCAGCCGCATACAGCAGTCGGGCTGCCAAACCACTTACTTTGCTTAAAATAGTGTGACCTGCGTGTCCCATGCAGGATGACAGAGCACGGCTGTGGATGAGTCGTGTTCAGCTTCCAGTGTTGGCTGAGAACCCACCGGCCGCCCCAGTGGTTTGGGGATGGTGCAGGATCACGACGAGGGTTTCTGAAGTGCCCACAGAGCTGTTTCTGTAGCATCACACACAGAGGCTGAGAGGCCCAGGTAGGCGCCTGGCAAGCGGGGAGGTGGCAGCGGAGGAGGAGCAGCCAGAAGAGCCTTTCTTCCCCGTCAGTCCTGACAGCCTGCGGATACATGTGGCTATATTGCCAAGTCTGATGGCAGAAAAGCTGTCGCATCCTTCATTTGGTCTGAATCACGCTGCCAGGTTGGCCACGTGCCACCTTTTTGGTGGAGCTTAACGCTGCATTGGCTGACAGGGGGCTTGAGGATGATGCGGGCAGCACCGAGGGCTGCATTCTGCAGAAGCAGGGAGCCCGGGCCTCCTGAGAAACAGAGCAAGCCTCGAGTGCCAGAGCTTTCTGTTTGGCTTGGTTTGCAGTTAGTTGCAGCCGCATTGATGGCACATGCCACGTAGTGAGGCAGCACGACCTGTGCTGTTGAGACTTGTGCCTTAAGATGGGAGCAGTTTTTGTAAGAAAGATTCAGGGGTGTTAGCTGACAAGAAAGCAGAGGCCTTCAGTGTTCCTGCTGACTGCGAGCATGAGAGGGAGTGCCTTTGTGTGGAAGGGATAGAAGGAAGGCCGGGAGCCCCTCACAGGGGGCAGAGGGGTAGCGCTGAGCTCTGCTGTGACAGCGACAGGGCCTGAGGGAACGGCATGGAGCTGTGTCAGGGGAGGGGCAAGCTGGGCATCAGGAAAAGGTTCTTCACTAATAGCATGGGGGGGCATGGAACAGGCTGCCCAGGGCAGTGGGCATGGCCCCGAGCTGCTGGAGTTCAAGGAGTGTTTGGACAATGCTCTCAGTCATTGGGTATGAGTTTTGGCTGGTGCTGTGTGGAGCCAGAGGCTGGATCAATGATCCTTGTGGGTGCCTTCACCCTCCTAGATGTTCTGTGATTCCAACAGGAAAAAGCAGACTGGCCCCAGTGTTGTCCGGGTGTGACATGCAGTTTGCTTTAGGAACGCTTTCTTGGTTTCACCGTTGGCCATACTCATTTTGAGGACCTCAAGCAAGTGTGCAGCGCGCTCATCTTCCTCGGTAGTGCTCCTCAGAGAAAAACTAAAACAGGGTTGGTCACTAACTGGGTATTTTTCTAATGCTGGCACCATTTGTGTTTGCAGGAGAACTCCGACACATTACGAAGCTGAAACCTTGGAGTCTTTTCGATGTGCTGGTGGAGAAGTACGGCTGGCCTCATGAAGATGCTGCGCAGTTTACAGATTTCCTGATCCCCATGCTAGAAATGGTCCCAGAAAAACGTGCTTCAGCTGGAGAATGCCTTAGGCATCCGTGGCTGAATTCTTAGCAGAATTTCTCAGCTGTAAAAGCAAGCCAGCAACCACTTTCCAATGCATCGGACCTAAACGGTGACTGTCACAAATCCTCTAGCAGGATCACCCGTGAGCTGGCTTCAATCCTCAGACCTTTATTTTGCTTGAGGTACTGTTTGACATTTTGCTTTATGTGCACTGTGTTCTTGGGGAAGGGTAGTCTTTTTGTCTTCAGCTAGTAGTTTACTCACCCACTTTCTTCAGAAAACACTTAACGTGTCTTTAAGCATTGTTTCTTGTGTTGTGTGGCATTCAGATGTCAGATTTTTGAACAAAAGAAACTTCCTCCCATGTGTTTTGGCAAGTTTTGTAACTATTTATGAAAAAACTATTTTAGCTGATGCATATTATATAATTTACAAGCGTAAGAAATTTATGAAGTCAGAAGTGAGTTACGGCAAGGAATTGTACAATTTTATCTTCTGGCAAAGGGACGTCATTCTTGTATTATAGTGTATGTAAATGCACCCTGTAAATGTTTATTTCCATTTAAATATGGGACTGGGGACTCAATTTCAGAGTAAAGCTACTAAGTTTTAGAGAGCTTTATAGCAAACCGATTGCATGTAGTGGACTTTAAACTGCTTTAAGGAATTGTGTAAACTTTCTATTCTGTAGCAGTTCCCGTTCATTGGATTTTAAACAAAGTGGCTCTGGTTTACAGGATTTCATTCCCCAAATGGCACTTTAAAGGAAGGCTAGACTTCTTTCTAATAAAGTATGCATTATCATTTAGCACTCCCTTTTAGAACTTTTGCCTATTTTAAGTGCTTTTAAGGAAATAAAATAGCAATTTCCCTTACAATGTGATAGTGAAGACATGGTACCATATGGTGTTGCCTTTTTCTAAGCACTGTAAGTTGTACTATACCTTAAGAAAAAAATTAAAGGTCGAGCATGAGAACCACTCTCTGTGTAGAATTACTGATCTTTTATAATAAAAGTGTGCGCTTGGAGTCAGTGAAGGGAGGATAGCTGCAGATATTTACAGTGCAGTGGGTAAAACGCAAGAAGCGAGATCATGCTCATTCCATTCATAGCTTTACATGTTTCTAAAACGAATTGCACTAGCTTTATTTTTTCCCATAACTAGACATACAGTTCTTCTTTGTATGTTGCACGCAAAACTACGTGTTTCCTAGGAAAAAAGCTACACGGACTGAAGCTTATAGGCAATACAGATTTTAGAATGTACGATACGGAGGTGCGTTTTGGCCTCTTTTAGAAGTCAGTGGGATGAATGTAAGCTTACTTCTGATTTTCATATAACTATGGTGCCACTTTTTATTGACTTTGTCCATATGACATTTATTCACATGCCTTTGCAATAACTAGATTGTGAGAAGATGATAGCCCCATGCTGTAACAATAACCAGTTGTTTGAGGTGCTTGCAGTTGTCTAATTAAAGTGTTTTGTTTTTCCAGACAGTGTGCTGTCACTGGCATCTTTGATAGCCCTAAGCCCACTGTTGGCTAGAATGACGCGCCGTGCTGGCGGTGGGTGGGGGTGAACCGGGCTGAAGTGCAGCTTTCTGTTCAGCTGTAAACCAGCATCGCATGGGGAAAATGAGACCCTTCGGAAGGGTACCAGGGAATGATGGGCTGCAGCTGTGCGCTGCTAGATGAAACGAGACCAAACCGAGCCGTGTTTCATTCAAGCTGTTTAACTTCATGTAAGCAAGCAGCCACTTCCCTCCCTCCCTCTCTGCTACACCCGTACACACCTCATCCAAAAAGAGCTGAGGGCCACCACGGAGCGCACCACTACTGCTGTGGGCTGCAGAAACTCACCCTGTGCTGTGGCCCTGCACCGGGGGGGTGTCAGCACCGGGTGCCTCTGCCTGCTGCTTCCCTCTTCTCACAGGAACTGCTTTTAAAGGCCTCAAGGATGACACTGATGAGAAGAAACAGAAGGCTACAAAGGAATCCAGAGAGGTAAATTGTTATGCTTCACACCTGGCCATGCTGTTGGTAGTGCCTAGACGCTGCAACTGATTTCAGGGTTGTTACCAAAACCACAGAGAACACCAGTGTTTGCATCAGTTTAAATGCAAGTCAAGTAAGGGGACTCTCAGCTGCTGTGCTCCTTTCCATCCTGTTGACCATGGTGACAGAACAAAGCTTAGGGAGAGATAGGGCCAATGCTGGGCCTGTTCTGCTGCCCCCCTTGGTCACATCGTAACAGCAGTATGAAGAGCTAACAGTTACTAAATACATCACAGATGGAGGAGGGTCTGGTTAACCAGCTGTGAACTGTGGCCACAGACTTCTCAGGAGTGCACTGGGTTATTTTTTTCCTGCTTTTGCTGTTAGGCTGATTTGCTTCTACTTTACAATAGTGCAAAACACAGCATGTGCCATACCATGTCTGCATGTTTTGCAGAGCCACCGATTGTTCAGGGAAGCACTTCACAAAGTATCTCTGATAATTACGAGCAAGTAATTTTAAGTAAGCCCAGTACTGTCTGTGTTCTAAGAAGAATTACCACTTTCTCTCAGTGAGTAGGAACTGCCATTTCCCATCCTGTCCAGTGGCAGGTTTTCTAGCAGCCAGAGCAGAGGAATGTGCACGATGGTTTTCTTCTCTGGGTTCTGAAAGAGAGCCAGCAAGCATTTGTTCCATTATGTGAGTAGAATTCAGCATGCTCACTGATGAGCTGCAGGACGCTCTCACACACCACAGTTACGCTACAAAGGTCTCACTTCCACCATACTGCAGTAAGAGCCGAAGCAGGAAGGCACATACTGACCTGTGCAGGTGGTGCTGTGGTTTGTAATCAAGAACAGAACATCATCTGATAGAGCTCTACTGCACCAGCATCCGTATGCACAGGTTAATATTAAATAAACTGACACCCTTAATGAACGTACCTATCATTACCTGACACCGGACCCTGCCTGAATTGAAACAATTCTTCCTCACTTCCAGCCTCAGCACAGGAACAAGAATCTCCCTCCTGCACTCACTCCTACACCCAGCTGTGCTATGAGAGGAAAGCCATGAGCAGACACCGCACAGGAGGGAACAGCCACACAGCTCCAGGTGGGCCGGGCTGCTCTGCGCGCCCACTGCCCTCAGCACACAGCACCCTTGCCGGACAAGTGGTTAAAACTGACATAATTGTGATTTATTAACATGAATTAAAATGCCCAACCAGTGCTGCAATGTGACAGTATATTAAAAAAAAATTAAAGATCATATACTGTACTACTTTCACAAAGATCACACTTTTTTTTTTTTTTTGCAAAAGAGACTTATTATATACAATACTATATCAAATGAAAGTAGCTTTAAGCAATTTTACAAGCAAAAGAAATACAGTATTTACAGCACTCAGACATTAGAAACGGTCTATACATTAAATTACAGTTTCTGCAAATAACTGATGAAACAAAAAGCCATGTCCACACCAAAACTATAAAAATTTGTATTGCATTGTTTTCTATCTCTATGCACACAAAACTGTCGACAGAATGGAAAAAAAAAGTTGTTAGTGCCATCACTTAGCCTGTGTACTTATTTAATTACATATGTATAAAAGTAATATAGAAAACATTCACTAAATGAATTTAACTGCAACGATAAAACTTTAAAGATTATGCAGCATCAAACCTACTGCCAGAAAAAACAGCTGGAATGTTCACTTACAAAATAAAAAGAATTACCTAATACTGGCTGAACAGCACGTTTCTGGGAATTTTAAAAAGCAAAAAATGGAAAGATACAATGAGAGCACTGGTGTTTGCTTTTATACAAAGTATCATGTACAAGCTTTAAAAAGTACCTCCGATAGGTACATATGAAATATACAGTTTATATTACAGAACATTTTAAAAATGTTTAGGATTAAGGGGATCCGTTTTAATGCCACCCTGAACCATGGTAATTGTTCTGAAAGGTCGGTGGCACCTGTGCTCTGTGAATGGGGATCTGTCCGGGCACCGGTGACGCCTGCTGCGGTCCTTGCACTGCGTGCGGGAGCGTTACTGAGCCAGGGTGCGGGCAGAACCCTGAAGCGGTGGGGGTTGCAACACTGTTTGGTCCTTGAGGTTGGATGTGAGGACCCTGACCGGGGAGCGGACAATGAGGCCCTGTTCCAGCAGGCTGATGTTGAGGTCCGGGTCCTAACGTCGTGTGGTGGGGGGCTTGCGAGGAATAGGAGGACACGCTCGTGTGAGCGCCTGAAGGAAAATGAGGGGGTCCTTGATGCGATGGGTGGTGTAACCCTTGTGCCGATGCTGGGTGGTGCCCCGAGCCTATAACGTTGGAGGGGGGAGGCGGGGGGGGAGGAGGAGCAGAGTTTACAACGTGCTGGTGTTGTGCTTGCAAACCTTGGTGTCCGGCTGGAGGATGAGGAGGCTGGTGGTGGGGGATGGGGCCCGGAGGCGGAGGCGGCGGTGGCAGATGGTGAGCGGCAGCTTGAGAGTGGATGTGAGACCCAGGAGCCACTGCCACAGCGTGAACCGGGCCGACGACGTGTGCTACAGAATGCTGCTGATGGGTGCTCTGCTGCTGAACCAGGTGAGGGCCCGGAGCAGGAGGCGGCGGCGGCGGAGGAGGAGCGGCAGATGCTGAAGCCTGGTGATGAATACTGGGGTTCTGAGAGGGCAAGAAATGCCCTGCAGTTACGTGGTGTCCCGGCACCGTCTGCTGACCCGCAGAGCCAGGAAGTGCTTGATTTGGTCCGGATGAAAACACAGTCTGTTGGGGGATGCTACCCTTCAGCTGACTGTAACTCTGAAAGTTTCCAGAGGGCTGCTGGTTCTGATAGTAAGTGGAAGAAGGGGGTGGGGGAGGCGGGGGAGGCGGCGCATTGCTGTTCAAATTCTGTTGGTTGAACTGGCTGTACGAAGCCGAGGATTGTCCTGAAGTCGTCTGAGTGAACAGCGGTCCGCTGGCCTGCTGCTGATTACTGGGCTGAAGGGTTGGCGCTGCTGGATAGAAACCGCGGTGCGTTTCCCTCTGGGGCGTTCCGACTTGAGGTGACTGTGGATGATGAGGTCTGTACGGAGATCCCAGCTGCTGCGAGTGAGGCTTTGGCGACAGATAACCGTGCTGCACGGGCGCGTGGGGCGTCGATGGCTTCGGGGGATTTTCTACATGAGGTGAAGGGGGACAATGGAGCTTCAAAGGTGCAGAAGGCAACTTCTGTGAATGTGAAAGTTGCTCAGCAGAACTGCGCAGATGTGACTGAGATGGATGAGTTTTTGAAAGTGCTTGGACGTTATTTGTCAGCTGTTTTTGTTGCAGCTCCGATTTCGGATGATTCGCACCTTCGGCCTCTGGTGCATTAGCTGCAGTCTCCCAGTGTGAATCTGGCTTTGCAGGTGTTTTTCCCAGTGATGGTGCTGAAACTACAGGACTCGGCGAAGAGGGCTAGAACAAAAAGAAAGAGTCAGGGCAAAACATCCAGAACATTTAGTTATGAAAGCATTAAAACGAGAAGAATCTTCTCAGAACAATGCTCTCTGATGATGGAAGAAGAACGTGAAGGCACAGGATACATTTGATATATGAAAACCTGTGACAGGAGGAAGATTATACTTAGCACAGGCATAATTTCTAGCAAATACAAACAAACTGCACTCTAAAATCGAAGACCAGCAAGTGCCTTTGGAAGTGGTAACAGAAATATGGCCTGTCAGGGCAAAGTCAGAATCTGTTATTTGCCAGCTTCACATTTCTGAGTCGGAAAGGAGTAACTACTGACGACTATTTACTAAAGCGAACTAAAGTACTTACTAAAGTATTTCTCAGAGCGATTTGACATTCTAGAACGGGCGTAACATGAGCAAACAGACTGGCCATTACAACCTGAATTACTGCATTTCATAGCGTACAGGTAACTCCTGAACAGCTTTCTTCATATCGCTGCCTCTACTGAGAAGCAGCGCTAGTCCTGGCCTGGCAAGAACCAGCTCCTGCTAAGGGAAGGAGTACTTCCATCATTGTCCTGCTGTCAGCTCTGTCAGTTCTTCAGCGTTCAACCTGCAGAACTGCGGCAATACTGCAGCCACTGACAAAACCTCTTCTGTGTCTACAGAACGCAGGACCACAGAGAAGCAGATATGGCTACTGGAGGAACAGAACACAAACTTTTTAGCATGCTGGAAGTTCCTCAAATGTTCTAACAGATGTTCACCTACGTTAAGTAACTTAACAGAAATATCACATAGAGGTTCATCTAAATAGTAAAGCATGATAGTAACGTTTTAAAACTAAACTGGAGACATGTGTACGTATGCTTACGATGCACACCAAGCGCACATGCCCCTGCATACATAGTGTATTACCTTGCTTGCTTTTGAAGGACTCCTACACGTCTTCTGTGAAGTATCTGGGGATGGACATTCAGAAGTAGGCTCCGAATTTTCAGGATCAGGTTCTACAGGCATAAAATTAGAGATACATATAGAAGTGAGGAAAAAAGTACTTTGCAAAGAACACTAAGCACTTTGTATCTGACTTCAGAAGAACTACTTGAAGTTGTTGTAAGAGACTATTCAATATGTCAAATGTCATACAAAGTCATCTGCTTACTGACCTTCCATACATTCAGTGAAAGAACAGACCTTAAGCTGCAACTGGGAAATGAGATTTGAATGAGATGAAGGTGGAGACTGAACATGGGGCAGTGAGCATGGACTACAGGGTGACTCTCCCCTTCAGATGAAGCAGACCCAAACACAGTATTAGAAATGATTAAGGGCTACCATGGCAGAATTGGTTACAGGTATCTACCTTTAACGTAATAAATGAACTCACCACAGTCCTTGTCTTTCCTATGATCACTGAGAAGCAAAGCTCTATGATAACTTCGTTCTCTCACTTGTTCCACAGAGGTTGATGCAGTCCTGGAAGAGGGAAGCATGTTCTAATTTAAGATGATGATATACTCCCACGGACCAAATTTAAGACAATATACATGCAAATACCGGGGCACAGAAAGTTTACAGGGCTGACTGCACGTAAGAGCGAAATAACTCATCCTACAGAAGAAATGCCATGTATTAGGCTTTTAAAATCTATTTTCTCACATTTTAAATATGCTGATTTCCTGCAGCCTTGTTACATTATGAGAAATGCCAATTCCTTTCTTCCATACATGAATGGAGTTGTTTTTTTCAATTCTCAGCTGACAAACCAAAAATTACATTTTAAAAAATACAGGTTGTAAGTACTGCTTCATACTCTCCATTTGTAGAAAGCTGCCTTCAAAAGTCATATCTTTACTACAAAATAACATGCTCTTTAATGGATCCACAGCTGTAAATATTGCACTACTACAGATGTAAACGATTTAAGCTTCTGATTTGTCTTGCTAGATAGGAAGTGAAACAACAGCTATGTCTCTCATGATCAGTTACACTCTCACAATACGATCGAGAACAGTAATGACAGCACTCTATAATTAAAAACTCAATTATTCTTTTAGGCAAGAACATACGGCAATAGTCTACAATAATGTCACAACTGAAACAAATTTTGGGGTTCAGCCTATTCCCCACATTGTTTCCCTGAAATACAGTACACTGCCTTCTGCATAACAAACTTACAGCCACTTTTCAATGAAATAGTCAAGACTGCACTTACGTTGTCCCTTTAGCTGGCTCTACAAAATCCTCCTATTCTGGAACAATTGGAGCATCTAAGCAGAGAGGTACTCAATGCCTCAGCCCATCTTCATCTGCAACACTCTCAGGTGTTCACTGCAGCATAAAGAACTTCTGCAGTGCTTATTTTGTTCCAGTAACATTTTGGATACAGAGTCGACAGAGTGGACTACCTATTTTCATGCTACCAAAAAACGTAGCAGGAAAAGCTGCACAAATCAAAGTCACCCTATTTCATCCCCCTTCACACTGCATCTGCCCCCAGGATTTTAAGGCCGTTGCAATATCTGGTGTGGAGTGCATGTGGTTTCAGCACAGGAGAGCCATCCAGCCACAATAAGCAACTATGCAAGGATCTCCACACACTGCCAACCTGAGCAGAAGGAACTATTAGGAAGACTGCGTGCAAGTCTGTACCCTGTATTTAAGTAACAGCAAACAAGAAAAATGCATTCCAACTAGATCACTGGAAAGCAGACTTCCTATAGTCTTCTAGAAGCTTTTGTTCATTGTCACAGATTATTCCTTTCTTTCTTCCCTACAGTACTTTTGGAAAGCTTTTGAGATTTAAGAGAAAAAAAAGTCTTCAGCCCACAGATGAAGCAGTAGCAATGCAAGGAAGCTAAATGCAGAGCTGAGGCCACTCTGCTTTCTCACAGTGCTTACAGCATCCTCTCCATTCAGCTCCCACCTCCACACACTCTACCAAGAACACTCTGCAGGATTTGTGCAACTGTGGAAGGAATGCGATGCCATTTTCTCAAGATTCACAACTGCCCTTTATTTACACCACTTTATAACCTACAGAACTAGGTGACCTGTCTTGCTCAAGCTAACGCTTTTTTTGCTCTTAAAAAATAACAATAAAAATAAGTTGACATATTTCACAGATAATTTCCCATATATTCTCATCTTCATGAGGTATCTGCTATATTGCTGAGGTAGAGCTCAGACAACTGTTCTAATCTGAAAAAAAGGGCTTTCTGATCAGTAATCCATCTCCAAACACTTATTAACAAAAAACAGATTCCAAAGAAGTGACACAGAATTAAGCAAACAATTCTTCAGAACTTTTGTCCCACAGTTCTGTAACTTACCACTGAACCTCAGGCTCGTTCTTCTCACTGGAAGAAGCTTCCTTGATTGCACTGTTGTTTCCAGCGTCTTCTGGAGCTGCACTATAAACGGCAGTTGGCAGTGGTACAGGCAGGCTCGCAGCGTTATCAGTTTGCTCCCCATTTTCACCACTGTTGTTAAACCCATCATTAGCACCACTGTTACTACTTATGTTTCCTGCACCAGCAGCATGAGGAGATACAGTAACAAGGGGAAAGTTTTCTGTCTTCGAGCCACTTTTTCTAGCTTCTCGTTGCCTCTTACGGTATTCTAGCAAGGATACCTATGAAGAAAAGATCAGAAGAAAGTTTACTTGTTTCCTTCTTGACATTTTCAGTTGAATACATTCTCTCATGAAGATACCATTTACTTGGTTCTAAAAGAAAATGCACAGAGCTTAATAGAAGATCTTTCACCACGTTCGGAGTGAATTTACAGGGCGCTGAGCTAGTGATGACTACAAAGAAGCTGCAAAGAGCTTCTGCCAAGAGAAGGCGGTGTGCATGTCGCTGCAGGAAGAGGCAGAAGTTGATGTGGGTCGGAAAAGGTTTGCTGCTGAATTCATACTGTTGGTTGAAGCTACCGAAGGCTTTGCAGATCATCCTGGAACTGCAAAGAACATTTTGGTAAAATAATGCTGAGTTTAAGAGATTGAGTCACTTTCACTCCAGATCCTGTGTGAAAAATCTACCAACCTTTTGCTTCACTCTTCTGCATAAATCACAAGATTCTTTGAGCTCTTCATACATTTTTCTTAACATAAAGAATTTGCCTCTTAAAGCAACACTGTTTTCACAATTTATTTTAAATCAGGGTCTTTACTGTACTCTAAAATATCAGTTCAGAAAATATTTTAGTGACCAATTTCAAGTAAAAAGTTTACTACCAAAACCAGTGACACAGCAAGAGACAAGCGGTCCTACTTTACATCTGTTTGTGTGTATACTTTATACGTATTTATGTATGTACATATACACACATACAGACAAGTTCTTACATAAATTAGAACACAGAAACTTCCACAGATTATAAGTCAAGACTGTTAATAGATCACTTCCACTGAGAAAAATAGATTTTTTAATGCTTTCACTATGTATCTTCACAATTTGATGAAGAAAGCTGAAATGCTGACATTCAGACACCTTTTTTTTTTCAGTAATTTGTGTTGCCGAAGTTTTATTTCATGTCTTTCCTCCTACTTATCAGGGAACTCACTTAGTTCTCCATAAAAGCAGACATCCGTTTCTACTCAGAGCTAGAAAGCAAGAAGGCTGCTCTGTGCACAGCCCCACACGGTTGTTTTCTATCCATTGAAAACTCATCTGTATGCCAGCGTAAGAAGTCAAAACCACTTAATTTTTCCTAGGAGAAAGTCTAGGTTGAGAACCGATCTTGCTCTGAAATATTTTATACTTTCCACATCACAGGAGTGGGATCCCGTGAAGACTAAAGCAAAGCTGCAATGTTAAGAACAGATGAAATGTATGATTTGTGCCCACGATGTGCAGGGCCATACTGAAATGGAATAAACTTGTACAGTGCTGAGAGAAGGGAACACCCACAGAGATGCTGAGATACAGAAACCTCTCCTTTAATACCTGCGTAAGGACACACGTATCTCACCAGTCCATAGGGAAAGCCTTCTATTATTATTCTCCTACAAAAATCCTGAATTCTCCCCTCACCTTATGTGGAATTCCCTCCCCCCCCTTTTAGACTGCAAAAGTGTACTTGAACGCGTGTGTGTATCCTTAGAAAACCAGAAAACCATTCTCTCAGCGGTACAATTTTCTCCAGTTGTTTCCTTGAACCAAGACTTTTAGACAGGAATTCTGAGTGCGTGCAGGGGTGGCAGAAGGAGAACCACGTTTTTCATTTGTCCATTAGCGCAGTGCAGGCACTGAGCAGTAACAAACACGAAAAGAATGCTTGCCAGCAATAGAACAGGGTGTTACTAACGCATCCATTAGGTGCTACTGGGATTTGAGAAGAAACTCACTTCACCTTCAGAGAAAACAAGAAGCTGAAGAAATTTTAACAACTTCTACATTCAGCTGGCTTTGCAAAAGCAGCAGGGATACAGTAATATGAATGGGAACTACAGAACTTCTCAGCGTCAGGACCAGGTGAGAACACAGCAGCTCCCTTGTTTCAGTTATGTCTGGCTACCAAGAGAGGTAAAGCAACTTGTGACGGCACAGCCATGGTCACTCCCTTGCAGATGCCTCCCCAAAAATGCAAGGGCACACGATTGGACCAAAAAACCTCACAGGGGATGAATGTACGTACGCACACAGACCACGTTCACCTCCAGTCCCTCAACTATTATTTTCATGAAGAATATAAATCACTAAATTCTACAGACTGTTAAGAGACAGACTCAGTAAACTGCTGCACTGGAAACTATTACTTCTGACACCGGTCATCCTTTCTGCGTGCAGCCAAGCAGTTTTAACCTGACAGTAGTCAGGATATTCACACAGGTTAACTTCCAACTTTATTTCCAGCTGACCACGGCGAAAGATCTTACCTACAGGGGCTGCTCCAGGAGAACCGCAAAGTTAGACTGTGCTTATCTACCAAATCAAGTGATTTCTAAGAGATGAAATTAAGAAAAAACATTTCTTGTACCTATGGGCTTCCGTGTGGTTTTATCAGTGAAACACAGACACTGTAAGTACATAAAAATTAGAATTCTGAAGCGTTAGAATTATAAACCTGCTAGTGCAACTTATAGTAATTCACAGAGATTCTCTCTGTGCACGATTTCAGTTGGCAGTATTCTAACAGAATATTTTAATACTTGGTAGCACAAGCAACCATTTTCAAACCTGAAAAGCAGTTATTTATTGAGCAATTCATTAAAGACTCATATAACATGAAGTAAAAATATAAATAAGTAAATTTTTATGTATTACTTGGAAAATCTGAGTTTACTAATGGATGCACGCAACTTTCCTCTTTGCTCTTCTTGAGTTCTCCCGAATAATATCTACATTATAGTAAATATAAATTAGCCGGCAATCTTTTAAATTATTAATGCTTCTTTCTGTTATAGAAATAGATGTAAGATATATAGCCTACGTGAGAAAGACAAAATGATTCTTAAAATTATAACCTTTTTCTTCTGTGGAGGATTCTGGGGTGTGCAATTTCCATCCATCAAGTTGTCATTATTGACAGTCCTTCCAAAGCCAGATGCAATTCCATCTTCTGAAGTACAAAAAACAGATGCTTCCATGAACATGCCTCTAGCATCGTCTTGAATCAGGCACTTTGACTCGCTTATTCTGAATCCACCTCCTACCTCCAACTGATGTGAAGGGGTCAAGTCCCTCAAATTAGAATTCATTGAGAAATTTACACCTGTCCTGTCGGGACTTTTTACCCAGGAAGAATAAATGGTGCCCCGTCCACAATGAGCAGTTTCTAATTGGCTGCTTGAATCAGTCCTATCGTGTGTAGGGGCTTCCAGGTTTTTATGCAGTGCACTTTGCTCAATTACTTCGAGTCCCAGCTGGAGGTCTGACACAGATTCCATTTCTCCTGTGCACTGCCGTGTGACATCAGTCCTATTTCTTGGACTGGAATATCCAATAGTCTTTATTTCCTGCAGGCCCACTTCTGTCAGGTTGGAATTTCTGAAAGAATTCAGTGCTAGAATCGATGCTCTGTCATATCCCTGCATGAAAAATAAAAAGAAGAAAACACGTAAATTATTTTTCCATATTGCAACTGTGGAGTAAAATTATTCTGACATTCATCTATGCCTTTAAATGAGATTAAGGACTTTGCAGTACCACAGAGTTTAAGAAACAGTTTTGTAGCCATATACTTTTTTCTACCACTGCCACTAAAAGGATTTCTCATCAAAAATATGTATTAACCCACGTCAAAATAAACTTTCAGTACCAGTGTTTGCTTATGACTGGCAAAGGAAGGAGAAGAACTTCAACAGGAGCAAGTCCCTGGTTACAAAGGACTTGCTGAACTTCAATATAAAATGGATCCTTGGTGTCAAAACACTTATTTCAAGAAAAAAGGGTGGTGAGGGGAAAGCTTTTTCAAGACACTAAAGAATTTTAAGACTATACCAAATTCATGGTTCTGTAGAGGAAAAATATTAGAAGCTATAGAAACTGACTTCACTATTTAATAATACTGCACTAACTGTGAAAAACCCAGCGCATGCCCAAGACTAGAAATATCCTTAATAAACCAACCTGTTTCAAGGCTTTCGTGAATCCTTTTTCAATTATTTCTTTTACAGTATAAAATTCTTAAGTAAACAACTCTTTTTGAGTCAGCGTAACACTGAAATATTCAGTTACGCTAGTTTGAAAGTAGCTGTTATATTCAATCAATTGCTATGACTACATGAAAAATTTTGTTTCAATATTTAACATTGAGACCTGAAAGTAAGTAAGTTTTCTATAATATATATGTACTTAGCCTACAGGGAAAAATATCTGGATCGTTCATTTGCAAGACTCACCAGAAGTAAAGCTCTCCAGAAAAAAACAGTTTAACTTTTTAATGCCAGTTACTTTTACCTATTCTTTTTAGGTGCTATTAAGTTCACAGTTCAACATACTTATGCAGATTTTGTAGCTGTCACACAGCTCAAGTTCCGTATTGCTGTGGAACTTGTGTCTTCCAGACAGAAACATCCCTGTGGAAGTTCTCCTATCTATAAACCAAGTCGCCCTCTAGTGGTTCGACCATACAGCTTCTTCCTGTGCAACGGAGCACACCCTTATCTGGGAATACTCTGGGCACATGCGAGTAGCACCCTCTGTACCTCAAATAATCCACCAAAACCAAAATGTTTATTCTTCTTCCGTGCTCTCACTCTAAGTATAATTAGGCTCAAGCATTTAAGAGACACTGATAAAAAGGAGAATGTTTATTTAATCTAGATACAGCCTGAAAAGCCCAAGTATTGTTTTTCTGTACTCATCTGTAATGTTGCGGATATACAAAGGAAATTAAGAAAACATTTAGAGTTTTCAGCAAATATCCTTACCTCTTGACTGTAAGCTCGCCTTTTTATTTCTGGGGAACTGTCAGGTGAGGAAATATTCTAAATGAACAAGAAGAAACGGAAAGTCAATCTAACTGTTAGCTTAGAGAAACAAAGACATCCCCTTCTAACAGGATTACAAATACTGATTTACACGAGAATGATAAAGAATCTCTCTAACCACACTGAAATGCATTACAAATCTCACCTCAAAGTGCATGGCATTTCCATGTATACATGGAGTTACGGGAGTAACTGGCGAATAAATGGGTTTGTAACCATTTCTACAAGCTTCATCCTCTGTTTTTACCCTAGGAGGAGTAGCAAACATCAGTGGCTCTGAGGCAGCAATATCAGCATGAGTTGGTGTGGCATATGGAGAAGGAGTAGGTGTAGAGGTTTCCGAGAATGCAGACTCCAACAGCTGGTACAGTCTTCGTTTTTTTAGAGGTGTTGTTAGATCTGCATTAAAATTAGAAAAAAGAACTAGAGGAGATCTAGGCACAGCAGTCCCAGTTAAACACTTGATGCAATAAAATTATGAATTCCACCTTCAAACATTACTAAGACAAATATCTTGTAGACAGAATTCCTGAAGAATAATTCACAGGATACAGAGATCACTATTTTTTTCTTTCCCTTTTTCTTTTTTTTTTTTTTTTTTTGCTAAGATAATGGGAAGAACTGTTAACATTTCCAAACAAATGTTCACCTAAGAAGTGGAAATTCAAGGGATCATCTAATAGGTTCCATATCCTTAAGAAAGTGTGCTTAACTTCTAGCACGTTTCCATTTCCCATTATTCCTGAAAAGCTGAGTAACTTTCCCACGTGCAGTGCGGCCACTGAATTTAGAAGTAAATGTGAACATCACAGCATGTAAAATTAATCTACCATCTAACCTCTTACTTCTTGATGTTGATACTCAAAACCATTAGCCCTTTTGTTGACTGAACATCTGCCCACATTTACTACCGAGAAATGGTTGCTACTTATTTAGTATCAATTATACAACAAAGAAAAGGAGAAAATAAAACCATTATTTAACTAAGCTTTTCTTTCCAACAACCATCCAAAAGGCAAAACATCAGGAAACAGTGCAAATATTGTTGTAATTTTCATTAACTCATTGCTTTAAATAATCTCAGTCCTCTGCATCTACCTTCTCTGACAGAACTTGTATGTATTTTATTAGTGAAATCTTCACCTGTTAAGGAACAGCTGTCATTCAGTAATAAGGGGCTTTTATTTTCACCGTTGATGGCTGGACTTCTAGAACCCTCCAGCGATGGTGAATTAAATCTATCCATCACTGTTGAGTTTTCTTCTTCCAAAGCCTGTTTCAACCAACGCTGTAATAAAACAAGTTCAAATCAGTGACTTAGCCATTTAAAGGTACACACTGAAATGTGTATTACAAATCATTCGCCAAGCAGCTTTTCTCTGCTGGAACTCATGCTAGCAAATAAAGACTTATTTTTAAGTAATAAGGCAGGGGGAACTGTAATGAAGAGAAGCATTACCTTCTTACAAGAGCCAGACATGTTTTCCACAGGTTCTTTTTTCCTCCTCTTTTCTGAAAGGAATGGTGAAGTAAAACGAATATAGTGCTTTGGAGTAGAATACACATGTGGACTGTAAGTGAGACCTGGTAGAGAATTCAGTTGAGTAGCCAGAACTTCAGGGTCGGTAGTTATACGAAGAGGCCTTTCTGAAACACTGTCTGTAGGCTTCCCTGTCTTATCACTCTTTTCACTTAACCATTCATTTACCAAGTGCTACATAAGGAGAAAAAAAAAAAAAAAGCGTTTTTTGAATGTTTGCATTAGTGGCTTTCAAACAGTTTTTAGTCTTATTATTCACCTAGTCATCCATTACACAAATGAGAAGACAACTTCCAGGCTGCAAGTTTAAGAATACAAATATTTTTGTATATGAGACTGAGAACATGAAGAAGGATTTGGTGAAGTAACTGGGTGATGGTAGGAATCAGTACAGAATTTGTGCTACATAACAGAGGTTTTGTTGTTGTTCTGCACACTATGAACATTTAGTTTTTGTATTTAACTCTCACTGAATATAAAAATGCCTGTATCAACTGTACTTATGACGTGAACTTTGTTACAGAATTCCAAGGCGTTTCAAAATTGAGCAGGGCCACCACTATTCAAGGAAAACTGTCAAGTTAATTGAACAAAATTACATGAATTTCTCATCAGATTTCTATACAGTCAGGACTCTGCTTCAGTCCAAGTGTCAGGCAGATGCCTTGAATGTTCTTACCTATATTATTTGTATTACCTGTATTAAATTATAGCATATTTAACAAGTCAGTTATCAAAAAGAATATTCTTTCCTAGCTAGTTCAGTGTTTCTGAACAACATGCCAGTGAACTGGCCCGTAAACTGTTGACAGGGAACAATGGAACAATAACTAAAGCAACTAAACTTAAATATGCATACAAGTATTTGAAATACTGAAGAGATTCACACTCACATTATTTATGTTTTCAAAGTAAGCAGCTTTAATCATCCCCTGCAATGCACAGATGGGAAGATAAAAACTGCTTTTTTAGTTGTAAGCTGGTTCTAAGCTTTTACGAGCATTACTAGGAGAGGAGACATCTCAGAAACACTGGAAGCTAATTATTTCCTTTGAGATATTCTGTTTACTACCACTGAAATACCTTATAAAGCTTATGACGAATGAAAGAAGGGAAGTTGACTAATTTCCTCCCCCTCCCCTTGAAATTAACATTCTTAATTATGTTTTGTATATGTATACACGCAGAGACAAACACTGAAAATCAGTCCATTTATAAAGTACTTTCCTTAGAAAATAGCTGTTCCAAAATTGTTCTGAAAGCTGTATTAAGACCTAAAATAACTTCTAAATGGATGTAATGCAACCTTTTAAAACCACAACTAATATCAGCGAGTGGCTGTGAAATTTTTTTTTACAAAAAATCAATTAAAAAATAAAAAATCTCGATATAGATTAAGATACAAAGGCAGCTGCCTGCAATTTTTTAGGAACTCCATTAAAGTCCATCCTCTTCTCCTCATCCCTTAAGAGACATACCTTCTTTGTTTTAGGATACTTAGTAGGACATTTATTAAGTGCTGGCGCTTCCGTTTCAGTAACCATTTCTGTAACAACAGTTTCCGTTTCCGGCTCAGCCACCAGTGCAGCATTCTCGGTTTCATTGTGTTGTGATGTTACTTCCACATCAGGAGAAGATGGCTGAATATCTGAACACATGCTCACAGTTCTGTGTCGTCTACGCTGTTGTCCAATGTGAGTTCTACTTCGAGAGAAGCTTTTTCTCTGTTTAGCTCTGTTAACCTTGGCTGGGGTGGGCTTAGTGACAGCTTCTTCCTTTGCTGGTTCCTGGTACAAAATAGCAATCTGGTAAATGAATCTAACACCTGTAAAGCTACGTATCTTTCTCAAAAGGAATTGCCAGTTCCCTTTTTATATGTTAAAAGAAGCCTCTATATAATTTCTGTTTTTACAACTAAAATAATTTATAGTTATTATCTCTGTCTTTCTTCAAGGCAGATTCTTAGACTTCCCATACTTTCCTCCCAACACTCTGGCAGTGACACATCACATAATTCTCACAGACCAGTCACTGGTCAGATCACCACAGGTTTCTGTAACTGCTGTATCACGTTCATTCATCTGTGGGCTAGAAATCAGCTGCTTACATCAGAGTATCTTTCAATTCAATACACTTTTTCTCATTTATAGTTGACTGGTATAGTTTACTAATTTATAGTTTACCACTGTCATAAGGTAATTAACAGCAAAAGCTGACGGAACAATCCAAACTGAGAACCCGTAGGAACATCTGCAAGGGCAGAAGTGCTCCAGTAACCAGCAGGAAGAGAGTAAGGTAATCTGTTCTGAATAACCTATTGACAAAGTATGTCTTTTCCCACTGGTTATAAAATGTGTCTAATGCAAACCATCTCCTGTGTCTAGAATGAGCATCTGTTAACACTCCCCCGAAAACTTAACGTGTGGTTCAATATCCAAACAGATAAACACTGCCATACTAAAAGCTAGCTTTAAAATAAAGTTTCAGATAACTACCTGAATAAATTCAGTGTCATTGAGAATCTGTGGTTCCTTGCATTCCGATTTAACCTCAGTTTTTGCTGTGCTGATCCTTTCCAAAGCCTGTTCTCTTCTTTTTTCTCTTTTTTCTAGTCTGGCAAAAGCTTGCAAGATGGCTTCCATTTTCCGTTCTTCTCTTGTCTGATGGATATAATAATAATTATCATCACATTTCAGTCATAATCTTTCACATATGTAAATACTGTGATTTTTTTTCTTCAGAACACGTACGGTGTATGTTGACATGCAGACCAATTTCAGCAAAAGCCCAAAGGAAAGGGAGATGTTAGAATAACTGCAATTACTGCAGACTTATGAAGAAATGATTGCATTCTCATCAACCCTGACAAACAGGAAGAGAGTCCTGGTTTGGATTTAAGAACTTGCTAAAAATAACTGTTTATTACTATATTGCTAGCCTATAAGCATAAGATCAGCACGCATTACTGGCTCACTTACTTGCCTGTATAGTATTTAAAAAACAATGAATCACTCATGACCAGAAAGATTAAATACCAATAAATATACAGAATAAACAACAAAAAGTTTCATTGCCCTGTGACTCAATTTTCCAAGTGCCACAAACTATATCAAAACCTGCAACCAGCATCCAAGAATCACTATTTCAAAATAAGATGTGACATCACCCACAGAAGTTACATTTTCCGTCGATCCATAATTCAACTCCTAGTTCTTTTACAGAGGTAAACCTCCATCCAAGCAGAGCACTGCTTAAGACAGTATAGATGCTGTGGAACTCGGGTGCTTCTATTAAGAGCTTTAATTATTTTGAGAGCCTGCAGCTCAACAGCAGTGCACTGATAGCAACAACGTGTTTGTCTCAAGGAAAGAATGCCCGTAAGTATATTGCTCACGAGTGAATGAGCAGCCCACTTTTGTTTTTGCCACTTCTGTTTGACCGGTCAAACACAGGCAAATTTGCAGTTATCCACAATATTCATGATGGAGCTAAAAGAATAATTACTGTCTATACTGCTTTTTATAAAACAGCTATTAAAAATAATGTGCAATAACAAAGAGCGAAGGAAATAAAATCTAATTATTTCTACAGGCATCTTTTTTTTTTTAAGGCAATAAAAGGTTATATATACACACATTTGAAGATAAAAGATTTTTGTCATAAAGCAATGATAAAGCCACATGAAACGCTCTCACTCAAATAGCAAGCCTTGAATTTTAAGCTGAAGGTAACGTAAGGATCTGTCTTCATATATACTTAGATTCTAGAAGCCTACAGAAAGCAGCAATTAGCATGGGAAGAGCAGGTGTCACTAAGCCTTAGTGACAACTTTAAGCAGCTACTTGCTTCCCAACTTACCATCTTCCTTTTCCTCTCTGCAATCTGCTCCTCTGATTCCATTTCTACTTCATTGCTAATGGGAGTTTTTTCTTCTATATCATCAATAAAATCTGGCTCCTGAAAGATGGAAATGACTGCTTTATAGAAGCTCCGCTACTCCTGCAAACTAGGGAAAACTACAAGCTACACAGAACTAAGAATCCTCAGATCACAACTTCAAAAGTAACCAAGCCAATAAATGAAGACAAAAATGTAAGAAAGCTAAGATCCACTTGTGCCTTTGCATAAACCTGTAAACATAACCATCTGACTACATCTTTTTCAATCTAAGCTTAGGACATCTGTACCTTTTTTCTTAAGCACAATGATTTCAGTTCTTGGGTCCCGTGCCCACCCGTCCACCCCCTGAACAAAATTATCCAAATTAAATCTCCAAACAACAGAGACTTCTGGGCAATAACACTGGCCACTGACCTAGCCAGTTCTTCATCAGTTAAAGAATTAGCGAGCTTTATATTAAACATCCATTAGTGAAATGCAATGCATACTGTCATGCCAAAGGAGATGTTAACACAATTGCATAGAATTTTTTCTCAGCTCAGAAGTGTAATCCCTTGAAGTGACATTCTCCATTCACAACCTCACTATACTGTCTAATGACAGTGCCATGCCTTAGAGAAATATGTAAGTTCGCTAACTAATAATGGTCTTCTGATTTCAGAAAAGACAAGCAGTAACTTTGAGAAGTCCCCTGTTCATTATTTCTACACGCAATTTTACCTTTTGATAAAATGATTAGATATAATTAATATTTGTCTTAAAAGTCTTTTTTCCCCATATGCTTTCTTTTATCTTGACGTCACATACTTCATCACAGGAAAAAAAAAGTATTAACTGACTGGCTTCTATATTTAGATATGTTTAACAGCTTTATTCTTTTCACAACACTTACTGTTTTAAGTTCAGTTTGGAAAAACATTTCTCTCTCCTGTGACTGCTCTGTATAGGCACCGTGAACTACCACAGAAGCCCAGGAGAAGGTTCCAAATACCAGTTAGCATTTGTTTAAAAAAAAACAACCACAACAAAAAAATCATGTAAAACTGGAAGGTTTCAATATTGCCTTTCCAGATCTTTCTTTTTTCAGTCACATGCCATGCCTTCTGGACTTCCAAGCATTTCAAAGCAATGCCAATATGCTCCTGTCACTACCTTCACTCTGACTGGCATTACAAAATAAAATGTTCAAAGCGTCTTCCTCTCAGAACAAAAACTCTCTCTCCCTCCTTGTAAAACATCATCACAAGTCACCACATTCACAGAAAGTTTAAATTGTGCTTTCCCTGCAAAAACAAAGGTTGTTACCAAGGTAACTATCTCACATGAAGAATTTAACATCTGCTCTGCAAAACTTTGTCAATTACTGATTTTATCTCTCTCTCAATAGTTCCTTCATACTGACATTTTAAAATTGCCTACCATGGTATTAATAGCTAGCTTTACCACACTTCAGAACACACCTTCTTCCTCCTGACCCTCCAAACTCTATTTAGATTTCTAACCAGCTTACAGGACAGACTCAAGCAAAACTCAGTATTCTGGGCTGAAGTTCGATTTGTTACAGAAGCAGCACTATTTGCTGCTATGTTTAATACACTGAATTTCTGAGTAATGTGGCTTTTTGGTTAGTTGCATTTCAAGAAGGACTGGGAGCTCCTGAAAGCATGACATGAGTCTTTTACATTAGAGATCCATACAGAAATTCAGAGGAAAAAGTGTATAGTTAAAACTGATAAGGGATTGGGAATCCAATCAAACATTAAGGAAAACTGGAAACAGTATGAAAGCCCTACACACTTCATTCATCATTTTCTGATAAATCCACATACCCCTTTTTCAATGACTCATTAAAATTCCTGTAGTAACCACTAAGGAGACTATCTGTATTTAAAAGCTCTTTTTGCTATCATTTTTGTGTCAATACCTGGTTATTGGAAATTGACAGCCTGAGGGGAGAGAGCTTCCTCTGTTTATTATCTGCGATTTTCATTTTGGTGGCTGCTCCTTCACAGTCCAACGTGATGTTCTGATTTTGAGTCTCCTTTTCTCTTGAAACATCTTTCTCTTTCTTTCCCTTTTTCCTTCTGGTTTCATATCCAGTATTGATGTTTTCTGTAGGCTCAGAACGTCTGAGAACCGGACATTCAGGATTTTCTTTGAGGCAAGCACAGTCCACTTTGTATTTACTACAAGTAAAAAGAACGCAAGCAAGCATACTTTGATTAGGTTGTAAAGCAACATGATGTACTTTCCAACATTATGTCACGTAAACGGTAAATTTCACATTAAATAACTGCTTTGATGTGAATTAAGTATAATAAAATCAGTTGACTCAAGCTTCCATCAAGATATACTAGAAAGTGATTTATTTATGCAAAGACAGTAAACAATTTACAGAATAAACACTGGGAAAACCCAGACACTTCTATCGCTCAGCCAAGCTGACTTATCAGCAGATCGCAGAAAAGCGTTAGCTTCGTGCAGTAAGATGTGACAGAAATGGACTGCTCCTGGACCTAAGCACACATGCAGAATTACTTCGAACACCCAAGTACAAAATCACATTATTAAAGCATGCAAGGAAATAAATAATATAAAAACAAAGTCCATGTGAATACATCACAACACATGATAAGCATTTGATGTATTTCACAACAACATGCTCATATACTTACCAATTTCCATAATCAAAATCAAATGCTATTGTAATCTCTGCTCCTTTTGGAATGTTATGGATGGAGTAAATATAAAGATGAATCGTTCCATCTTCAATTACATGCCTCACCTACATATAAGAGAATATTACTTTATCGTAATGAATTAATTATATAAATAAAAATAAAAAATGGTATAGAAATTATAATAAGTGCTCAAAATATCAGTTGGAAAACTTCAAAAAGAAAAGAACACCTAAGTAGACAAAAGCCAATTTAACTTCACATATATGCTCACCTCCGCATTTGGTGTACATGAACGCCTGATGAATCGAGCTTCATTTCCAAAAGTCCTTGCATCAACACACATTTCTAGCCCATGAAACTTGGAATAAAATAAAACAAATGGGTATGGCCTGAAAAACAGTCAAGAAAACCAGACTGTTATGTTTTTAAAAGATTGTAAATATGACCTACTTCTCAATAACATTAGTTATTTCTGTATCATGACGTTGGCAAGCTGCATGGAATTTGTGGATTTATCTGTAATTTGTAGTTGAAGCTTCATTATTCTAATGGATACATTCTCCAACTGTATTCTTGGAATGCTGAAAGTTTGAGTGACAGTCCTGAATGCAATCTTCTGCATAGGATTTAAAGGGAGGAAAAGCGACAGAGCAAGCACTAAGCATGGAAGACACAAAGCTAAGATTCTTCAATGTTCTTAATAAACTTTTTTTCTTTAATAACAAATTCTAAATTGAAACTCCAGAAGAAATGTAGGTGCCTCCCAGAGTTGTCTCCAAAAAAAACCCAAGACGAAACAAAACCCCATCCCTGCCTAATTCCTGTAGAATCACCTGGCCCCCAACCTTCTGGAAACTGGGCATCTAAACACTCTGCCAAGATGTATTTCTGCTACTGCAGGTACATGGGAAGCCTTCCATCCTTACTGAGCAAGAGACCTACACTCACTCTTCTCCAACAGGCCTCTTGCAATGTCCTGTATCAGCGTGCCCCTGCATTAATGGCAGCAGTGAAAATAGTTCAAAGGAAGACGGGAGCAGTCACACATCTGCATTTCTCAGTAACCCACAAACTAGAGAACCATGGCAGTGAAAAGGGCCAAGCTGACCCATGTTCAATTCTATTCTTGGCCTGATGGAATGAAAATCTCTCTCAAAACGAAGCCTTTACCATTAGCTTCTGAATTATTTTAGGATGGCAGAACCTGTCAACCTCTGGTTTACACTGCACAACTACTTAACTGCAAATACGAGAATCCTTTAACCAGCTAAGAAGAAAGAAAGAGGAAAATAATTCCTGAACAAAGTTGTAATGATACTCAGAAGAGAAGGGGGGGAGACCAGATAGCAGCTGCAATCATTTTTAATCAGACAACAGTAAAATGCAAGACACCACTGGTAATTAAGATCCCTTTGCATCTTCGGTACAAGTTTGGCACAACAGTGTTTAAGTAGTTATCTTATTAAAACATCTGGAATAAACAAACCTTTTAAAGAAATATCCATTAGCTTCAAATTGTTCTCTCAGCATGAACTTTCCTCTGTATTCAATAATAAGTGCATCAGGAGGCAAGTCTTTGGCAGCTTTTAAAATTTTCTTGTTTTTTTGCACGTAACTCTATAAAGACAAAAGTTAATTTATGAATTGCATTTTCTTTCATTTTTTCCATTATTATTAACAGCAGATTATACTTTCACAACTATTGAGCAATGCTACATGAACTAAATATTTCCTTTTTGCTATTAAACCTGCAGACTAGTATGACCAGAATGTCTTCCTCCCGTACCAATGCAACTAGTTATGAACTTCAATTCAAGGAATACCACTGCCCTCTATTTTGGTATGGTGAGAAAACAACACACTGATGTTCTCAATTCAAATATTATAACCCTCAGTACACTTAGCTCTCAGCAGTACATACTGAATTTACTGCATAGCGCTTTCAAAAGGCTTCAATTCCTTCAAACAAAACAAAAACATGCAGATATACAAGGACACTCATTATTCATTCAAGAAAAAAACAGAACAGGAAAATATCAAAATAATAAAGAAACCTGGAAAAGTTTGCAAATTTCTTACACTTATTTCCATACCTTTAGATGGAAGGATGGCTTTTAATTCAAAACCAATACATACCCTGACAATTAGTGAACTCACACCTCTCAAAACTGCCACCGCCAATCAAAAAGGAAGTAG
The DNA here is from genome assembly GCF_002078875.1 of Numida meleagris. Taxonomy (NCBI): domain Eukaryota; kingdom Metazoa; phylum Chordata; class Aves; order Galliformes; family Numididae; genus Numida; species Numida meleagris. The sequence continues at coordinate 13,584,626 of NC_034409.1, read as the reverse complement.
CCTCTATGTAGGAAAAAGGCTCTGTAAGCAGGGATATTCCTCTAAGGAGGCTGTCCCATATGCCATGATCGTCTTTGAGGAAAAGAAGCAAAGATGCTTCTATTAATCTGCTACAGTAACTACTCCTTGAGATTTCTGCTACAAAATGCTAAGGTCTATTATACGGCTCCAATTTTAAGCTGGTAAGTAACTGATGTCAAGGACAGAAAAAATAGATATTGCCCAATTTCTTCATAAACTAGCAATCACATCATCATGAGAGTCAAACACCAGTTGTGATACCAACTACTGTCAGAAACATCTTTCATGAACTAGTAAGTTAAATTCTTATCTGAATATCTAGAAATCCAGAACTGACTTATCACATCTTATGAAAAACACGGACCGTTAACATGTTGATGAACATAGCAGAGAAAAAAAAACCACAACTCTGACATTTATTCCTACTCTAACCATACCTGATAGTCCTCACACATCAGAGAAGCAGTAGCAGAAAAGTTTACCGCGTTAGGCTTTCCACAAAAAAAGTATTTTAAAGGACAATTCATCTTTCAGGCTTAATATAGTATCTTAACTATTTATGAAAATTGATATGCAAATATAATCAGGAGTGATACAGGATGTACGAATATCTACTAGAAACTGAGAAAAAGCTGTTGCAACTTTGACGCTTAGGTCTGCTGAGACAAAAAACTGCATTCGTTTTCATCTGAATGGCTACCCTGGTTGTAACACAGAGCAAGCAACAACAAAACATGGCACAGATCCTCACCTCTACTGGAGGTTTGAAAATCAGATTGCTGGTGCTGACTTCTTTCTTGTCATTTCCATTGCCTAATCTCAGAGCTATTTTTTGTGCCTCCCTCTGAACACCTTCACTGTACTGGTTATTATTCGCTTCTTCATAACGATCCATCCATGCTTTGATTTTAGTTTCCCATCCAAAGTTTGAACTGTCAGTAGGATCAATCTCTGGAGCTGAGCCCTGTAAATTAAATAAGCAATCACTTATTACAAGGTAAGGAAAAGAACATATTTTTTGAAAGACATGTTCCCACTAGTAAGCTCAACAAAATAAGTCTACAACATGCTATAAAATGAAGGGTAAAGGTATGCCATTGATTTAAACTTGTTTATATACAGCAATATACACATATATTGCTCTGTCTTTGCTGCACCCATGAAAACTGAGTCCTGTCATAACTGTACTTCACATGCACTTTTCCCCTTTGCTATACAAAGGAGAAGTACAGTTTGTAGGAAGTCCAGTTTAAAGTTCTGTATTTCTTAAAAGCATTCCACTGAATTCAAGAGCATTATATTTGTCCTTTTATAAACTGCATCATTTCATAAATTTTGCCCAACTTCAGGAATTTCTCTTTAATAGGGATTCTACTTTTTAATGGGACGAGGATGGAGGCTGACACTGTCTCCTCCCACAGCTGCACTGCATCATGAGTGCAGGAACTGAGATCAGATCTCCCTTTCTGCTCAATTTTTATGAACGTATGCAAACACAGAACTCCAGCTTCCATTCCGTTATACACAGATGCAATATCCCCCTTTCAGCTTCAAGAGTTACGCCACATTTTTCTGCTTCACACTTAACTGAACTTTACAAAATCCTACCACTATTACATTAAGGTGCAAAGGCTGTAAAAACTAGTGTTAGAAGCTCAGCACCAATCATTTTTCTCCCCTTGCCTGTTCCTCACTAATCATTTTTTTTTTCCTGCAGCACTCTGGGTCCTTTCACTTTTAAAGAAAGTACCATTGTACCTCCAGACCTCACAAACAGCAGCCAGGCTGCAGCCAACCAGTGCTCCTTACGGACAGCAGCAGCCAACGCTCCCTTTTCTATCCACCTGAGCAGAGACACTATTAAACATTAATAAAACAGCAAGTAGTTCAACAGTTTAATTTACCTGTTACTGATTATATTTATTTTGTGCATTGAAGGAACCATACATATAAACAGCATTAAAAAAAAAAAAACGATGCAAAGAAAACTATAAAAAAACCAAAAGCAACAGAACCATACAAACACCATGTTCAAAAACAACAACAACAAAAAAAGAGTAACCAGAAATGTTGTCCTCTGATTTTGTAATTTTGTCTTGATATTTGCAAGTTGCAGTCACACCTCTGAAGCCTAAGGTGTGTCCTATTTATTGATATTTATCTCAAGGATGAATGAATTGTGGAAAACACCTAGCTTTCACACTATGCATATTCTTCTCCCACATAAAACTAAGAATGCTGTAACATTTAAATCTTAGAAAGCAGACATCCCAAACATCATTCCTTAAACTGCACTAGCACTAGCAAGTAGCGTCCCACCAGATGGATACACCTATGTATGACAGAGCAGAACCGCTAACTTAGCTTTCAGAGTTGGAGCTACTAGGTTCAGATGAGATGTACACTCAACTTTATTCCCTTGCACGTAGCACAGATGTGCCCTAACTACTTCATTGACTCTTGAGAACCAAGTATTCTCAGGAAAAAAAAAATTACACTACTTTGCTTAATTCTGCAGAACAAAAAAATGAGCCTTTCATATCTCAGTTTAAAATTACCATGATAATCATACAGTAACTTCATTACTTAGAGTACTTTAGTATTTAGGTATTGTAAAGCACCAAGAATACATCTGCAGCTATGCATTATTAACGTACAGTTAAGGTTTAAACAAAACAATCACTAAATCACATTACCTTTACTCTTGAAGATTTTCTGGATCCTTCCCGAAATGCCTGAAAAAAGGTTACATGTTTATTTTCTTACACGTCAATACAAAACCTCTTAAGGAATTCAAAACCAATGAACTAATTAACTCCTTTTCAGTGCAGACTATTCTCAATAAAACATGCAAGAAAATAGACAAGTTACAATGAAATTGCAAGAAGGCAGCAGCCTGTCTCCAATAAAACATAATAAAAACTAAAATCAGCATTTCAAACTAGTAGCGCATTCGATTTTGGTTCTAGTAGGCCATGTACCTACTCTGCCTGCTTCTCATATTACAGCATAACTTTCTAGAATTTCACAATGCAACAAAAAACAGCTCTAGAATTACTTATTGAACAGCTCCATAGTTGGCAGGAAAGTGTGTGAATAGTCCAAACCCTTCACTGCACTAGTAGTGGAAAGACAGGACGTGGAAGCAGCTGTCAGAGATAACCTACAAAACTAATTTTCCTTCCAAAATCTAATCTCATTCTTTTAAATCATCTCATACTATGTTGGGAGATAAAAACAGAATAATATGTTGCAGTAAGTCTATGTTCAGAACTTTTCACTCAAAAGGAAACACGTACTTAAGATCTCCAAAAGGATACCAGTAACTATTCTTCACTTCTACTTCTAAAGGACAGAATTCTCATCCAAGCCAGTGAAATTTAACTGTAGAAAGCAACTCATTACTTCAGGAAATTCCACATACTTTAGACCCTCACAAAGAGAATGTGCTGTTCACATCTAAACAGTACTGTCTCAATACACCGTTGATCAAATTATTTTAGATAACTTTGGCAGCATATTTCCACTGAATTTCAACTCAAATAAACGGACATCAAGTCACATCAGCAGATTAGGCAGCAAACACTTCTGAACTTCAATCACCACAACTAAAGATTTCAGACACAGAACTCTTCTGTGGTTACCTGAAGCCTGCTCTGCCCCACCTCTAGCTACATTAAGTGGTGCAGCTAAATGCAATTCCTCCTTACAAATTCTGTCTCAATTATAAAATTCAGCTGTCATAGCTAGTACACCTTTGAATTTATGAGGGGGGAACAAGCAGGGAAGACTGTATCACGTACTGCAACAGAGTATAACATTTCAACCTAAACCCAGGTAGTAAAATACTAGTAACAATGGCCTGAATTTAAAAACCAGTGTCTCTTGATAAGAGATGTCACACAGCTGTAATTTTTAACAGTTACAAAAAGAGAAATTACATTCACTTACTTTTTTACATTTTGCTATGTTCTGCTCTTTCTCCCCACTTTTTTTCCTTTTCTTATCATTGACCTTTGTGACTCTTGGAGAAGCTATTGTAAATGTAGTTGGTGTATGCTGAAAAGCAGTATACAGTTCCACAGGAACCTCATCACCGCTCTCTGTTGCGCTGGTATCCCCATCTTTAAAACAAAGAACACTTCGTAAGCAATCAGACACCACAGAAAGAACATTAACTAGTTACTCTATGCCTTCTTTTAACAGCAAAAAGTGTGTACTGTCAAATACTTCAAGTACTTGAATGCAAAATTTACCAACAGCTGTAACAGCATGAAAATGGAAAACCTGTGAGAAGCTGGTAATCAGCAGGTGTTTGCCATTCCAGGTAAGAAAATAATACCACAGTAATTCAACTTTCTTAATGGAATTATTTTATGGTATTCCGTTTTAAGTCACATAAGTATTGAACAACAAAAAAAAAAGGCAAAAAGTTACTCATCAACTCATTCATCCGTATATACCTGACCTGTGCTTGTAATATGGCTCCTAGATTCTCTTGGATGATGATATTCTAAAAGGGATGAAAATTATTAACTGCCCAGCATTTCTTCTGAAATCCTATTCATTAGTCACGTGCAAGTTTTAATCAATTACTCCAGATGGAATTTTTACTGTTAAGTGTCCCTTCAGGATAAGTATGTCAATGTGGCAGCAAGGCTTTTCTCTTAAAAAATCCCCTAACAATAACACTCTGCTACTCCCCACAAGGAGAAAAGGTATGTCTACTTTTCTGTACACAGACTGTACACAAACTGATGTAATTTTGTATCGCTTTGTTCATAAGATGACCTAAAAGTCAAAGTAGGAAATTTAGCATACATCATCATTTATGTCAGGCAAATGCATTTCCTGACCTGAAACAGGATTACCCTAGATCTGTCAAGATGAAGAGCTATCAGTGTGGACAGGATTGGAAGAGAGACGGTACAGATAGGAGACTACATGTGCTTAGTACAGACTTCTCACATTTTAGCAGCTTTTCAAATATTCAGCCTTCATTAAATACATTTCACACTACACAAGGCTTTTTGAAACTGCATAGAAGGCTTCACAAACACTTAACGTAAGAGCACAGAAAACAGTCCTTCTGAGATTAAAGGGATGCTGCCTTAATCAGTACACTCGACAGCTCTGTAAAGATCCAGCTACTCAAGATTTTTCTTGATCGCAACATTCCTTTAACAGGATTACTCTCTGCACAATAGTAAGCAATCCAGTTTTACTATCTTGATTCTTCTTTTAAAGTCTGTTAGGCAAATAATTATACCTTACCTATAATAAGATGATATGGGAATACTGATGTTTTAGAAGCTGATGATGTTTTCTTAACTTGTTTGCTTCTCTACTGGGACTATATTATGAACTAGCATTGAAAAAAATGCAGAAGAAAAGTCTAACCAAATAATAGTTTTAATGTATAGTAGATTAAACAACAGTTAATAAACGAAAACTCAAGGCAACTTTGAAATCATCAGTGTTGTATTCCATACACGAATGCCTGCAGCATCATTATGTCAAAGGCAAATGAGCAAAACAAAAGCCCCTACAAAACATCATCTTCCCCAGAGATGCACAACGCTAATATTACTGTGTATCTACACTGTGCTCTAGCTTTCTGTAAAGAATAATTACTTCAACTGAACATATAATTACACAGAGTTGTTTTGACATGCTCCTTCCTAACCTACATAACCTGCTTTCACTTTGAAGAGCCTCAGCAGAGCACACTAAGGGAAGATTCTGTAGCTTGGAAGGCATGGTACAGACTCTCTAAAAGTTTCACAAAAAATTACGGGCCCAGACTCTGCCCTCCATAAGAAGCAAGTGGTATTATCAACACCACTTCAACAACCGGGCAGCTAAAAGCAACATCCTTGAATAAGTAAGAGATCTAGATACTGTATCTTTAAAAACTAAAAATAAGAAATCATCCTTGACACAAATGACCAGGCAGTTAATAGAGGCGTTAATAGGGTTAATAGATAACTGATCCACAGGAAGCAATCTAATCCACAGCAAGCAACATTATACACGTACACCAGAAGAACAAATCAAACACCACCACACACAGCTACTAGCACCAGAACTATGGCCCAGAAATGCTGCAAAGAAGAAAGGTGAGCACACAAGGCTCACCCACCTGGTATCACACACAAGCGATACCCCTAAAAGCTTTCTCCAAGGTAAAACAACTCATCTATTTCTTCTCCCCACTGTTTAGCTCTGGGTGGAACAGAGCTAAGCTCAGCAACACTTTAGAAATCATTAAAATAAAAACTATTACTCTGTAAAGTATTCTCACATCTAAATGAAAAGTCCTATTATATGTAAACCTCAAAAACACTATAACCATACTTACTCAAAGAACAAAGAAGTCAGGCAATCTTGACTTTCATCAAACAGCTGTAACTTACCACCAAGTTACAAGTAGCATTCTGCTGCTTTCAAATACTTTTATTAATAGAGCCACTTGAATCAATGCTTTTTTGCTCTTCCTACTTGATATCATCCATTGAAACTGGACATTTTCACTGGTCCCTCATGGTAAACTGCTCATACATAGAATTACTTTAAGCCTGACTAAACCATGTGATATCAGCGAACCCACAAGAAGTACATTTAGCCAAGCTGAATGAAAATTAACCAGAAATTAATGTACGCTTGCTCTCTAATTATGCACTGTAAATTACAATTATTAATAACACACACTAAGTCACAGCCTAAACAGGATTAGAAATGTAGGGCTTACTCTGTTTTGATACTTAAGATTTACCACAGAATTTTTTTCCTATTAACTGCACAGAACAGATTGAAGACTGATCAGACTAAGGATTAAGTCAAACACTAACTTCAGCTCCTACGTAAGATTTTGACTGCCACTATTCCTGCAAGTTTACTGCAAACAATCAGTGTGACTACAAATCCTAAGAGATTACTTAAATAGCACAGACCATCAACTTCTACTGTACCATATGTGAATTCAAACTCAACCTCACGATGTCACCGTACCACTTAACATATAACAAATGTACGTGTTTTACTATTAAAACCAACAAAAAAACCACCTCACTTTTAAATTCTAAAAAAAAAAAACCTAGCATTTCAGTCAAAGCTTTATAAAGTAAGTTCTGTTTTGTAAAAATGAAAGCAGGTAAAGTCAAAAATAATTGTGGTGCTCTAAATAAGTTATTAACGTCTTTAACTGTCAAAAGCAGCTTGCACATACACTCACACTTCAGAGTCAGCATTTGGAAGTAAAACGTATTAAGTTACAGAACAGAGATAATCTCCTCCTATGTTAGGGCTTTTGTAACAGCTTCAAAGTAATCACTTGTCAACCAAAAGCACATTTTGCCAACAGCTGGACAGAGCTCCTGACAGGTTACGTCAGTTGAGCTTTCAAATTCCATAAATGGAGAGCAAATTTCATAAAACTAAGAGATGGAAAAGGTACTTGTACTACAGCCTCATCTAGTTATCAGAACAACAATAAAATTGTATTAGTTTTTGTAGTTGACAAAAGCACCAACACACACAGCCAACAAATGAGAATTAGGATTCCTTCACAATTATGCTACATTGTTTTAAAGCTCATTTAGTTATTTAATTCTTTATCAGAGTCAGGAACATCAGCAGCATTAGAATGGTTTTAAGATGTCAGTATTATCATACAAGTCTTCTACACTGTTAGGGAAGAAATAACAGAGCTATGAAGTCATTTTCCCCCCAGAGAAAGTGAACCTAGTAACCCCTCTCTTAACCCACAAGAAGAAACCTCAAACTTTCCCATCTATTTTTAGTAGCTTACTCAAAGTATTCTCATCATTATCAAAGCTACATTCATTTTTATGAAATCTTAACTTCAGTCTGAATTACTCTGCAGCAGTTGGGAAAACAAGAACAACAAAAAACCAACCGGGATGACATCTTTTAATGAAACACTTGGAACTTCAACTATCCTGATGTAACGTTCTTATTAACAACAAAGTAAACAGCATTACTGAATCTTATGTGCTGAATGCAAACAAAATTGCAGAGAAATGTGTACACACTTATGTCTATGCAGTTGATAGTTATTTAATGACTTTTAGTGAAGAAAAATCTGCGTTGTACCCACCTGACATATTTTCCCTTTTCCTCCGCTGCAACAGCACTGCCCTCTCCTTATCCAAGTTCCTGAAATCAAAGAAATAACTTTCACTCCATGCTTCACATTTATGCATTCATATAACCAAGAATTAAAACAGATTTTTTTTTCTTTCAATTTTCCAGTGACCACTACAGAATAAACAGTATATTAACTGAATGTTTAAATACTTATAAAAATGTAAATGTTGCACTGCCTCATTCCACTGTAATGCAAAGCACACGATGGTATTCATATCACTTGAAAAACATATGAAAACGTAAGTAGTTCAGAAGAAAGACTGCCACCAGTTGGTCCTTGGATTACAAATAAGCAGGTATTAAACCATTTTCTTGCAGAATGATCAAAACAATCATCGTAATATAAGATCCTAAGATGACAGGGTTCGAACATTGTGTCAGAAGAAAAAAATCATTTATTTGTAATTAAATGTGCTCTGAACACGTCTTTTATTCTCTGCGTAACTGACAATCTGCAATGTAATTAACAGCAAGCATTTTAAGCTTTCTGTCACAGGGCAACTATTATTAGTCAGGTATCATCTACCTACCACACAAAACAAAATGCCTACCTAGTCATGTCATATGACTTCAAGTTTGAGAAGGAGGATAAAACATATCTATTCCAGAGCAAGAAATCTTTGAGGCGAGGACTGCAGCATTTTGGAATAATACTCAGAAATACTGATAGATCACTTAACAATGTGGAAGAACTGCTGTTAAGAGTTCTCCATGTTTGACAGCAATGAAACAAAAGATGGAGTGAGTTTTCTCAGGCTGGCCAAAACACAGACAAGACCCAGGAGATGCTGCTATGGTGATAAATGTTTCAAGTGTTTCTCACTGTCAGTGAGGTAAAACAATGATCAGTGAGAATGTGGAAATGGATATCAGTATGATCATCTGCATCAGAAACATAGGTCCATCTATTTTGTGTTTGTTTTTTTTTTTTTTATGAAATATTCTCCACTCCTTCCAGCTATCTGGAGTTCAAAACCACTGAATTACTCACCTTGGTTGACAACGTTCACACAGATATATGTCAGGAATATGCTGTCTGTCAATTCCCATGCAGTCAATGTGCTGCCAGACACTAAAAAAAACAAAACCCCAAACTTTTGGTTATTTTAAGCAAAATTTTAGAAACTGTGTGTGTATGTATACATCTTTTTTTTTTCACTGTGATCTTGACTCAGATTGAATACTGCCTGCAACTACTACAATTGCTATCTTCAACATCACTCTGCTGTCTCACTGATTTTCTATTCTGTCGATCACTCTGCAATTCCAATCTCGAGGCTGCTCCCCAGTGTCTCTATTCCTTTAGCCTCATTTTTCATGTAGAAAACCTTTATCTAACACTGGAAATAAAGACTGCAAAGTATTGCAATTGGGAGCAACATAAACACAATACCTTCAGATAACTAATACACACACAGCATCAACACTTACACTTTACTTAGGAACAGAGCTTTTGTTTTGTATTAAAAAAAAACAGAACATAACGGGATTTCATTTTCCTTCCAAATGAGTACATGTATGCCGTATGTTGCCACAATGTGCCTTAAGGTGCACACGTGTGTATATCTATATGAAGTGTTTCTGCACCTTAAGCCAAAGTCATGTGGCAACGCATGACACCTGTGCCACACAGTACTCTGCTTCACTGCTAGGCAGAAGCAGACGTGAGGTGGTTGGTAGCACAGCTGCAGGACACAGGAAGACCTTTAGCTGTTTGGTGGTAGATAACAAGAGCGGCTGCTTGCTAGACCGAAGGCTAACCTAGGGCAGTAGTTCACACTCACTTTCACAATTCACTTGTGAATTTCTCACAGCTTTACCAAAGCCTCACGGCAAATCTCTTCAAACAAGGGGATTCTGCTCAACCAGTGACTACTTACAGCTCCATCACTGAAGGAAAATTCATGATTCAAAATAAGAGAAAAGGTTACCAGAATTAAGGACCACTGAAAATGAATAAGCATGTTACACATGCAGCCAGATGAATGAGGCCTAAGTTAATGTTTTAATTAGCTGTTGCAATCATTTCAGAAATATGCCAAATATGCAACATCAATTTGTTCACTGGAAGTCTCAAAGCTGTATTTTCCAAAGCCCAGAAATCTATTAGCACCCACTCACACTACTATGCTCAAGCAGGTACTTAAACATGAACACGGAAGTTTAAACATTTAACTCTGGCTTCCCAAATAAGAAACTGTTAGGTTTAAGAATTTCAGTAACTATGGAAAGACTAAGTCAACTCTTACGAAGATTAAGAGTTCGTATCAGAAAGATGATGCACACAGAAACTGATATTTGAGAGGCTTATGTCCGATCACCTTGTTTTCTTCAAGTTATTTGGCTTACACATACCTAATTTACCAAGATGTTTTATTATTACTTGATACATGCAGATTTTTACTTCACCATAATAATGAGTAACTTGGAGAAAATGCCAGACAGATACCCTTTCATAATAATAAAATCCTTACTGGAGTAACAATACACAAGTAAAGGCATGAACAAACTGACATGAATAGTTAAAACAGACTGGAATAAGGTGTTATAAACAAATTGGCCTTCACCAACTACCCTGCCTATTAGAAAGCCATACAACTTTCAAACAATGTTCTCATGAAGAAAATTTCTTCTATTTTGTTAATCAACACAGTTAAATCACTCTTTAATCGCACTTAATACTATAATGCAGTTTTAAGTCATTTTTACCTTCTTGACGTATTTAATATTCATTACCTGCATTTGTCACAACAGATCATATATCCATCATCATGTGTAAAGCCACAAATGCATCTGGTAATATCAGTTCCATAGCTTCCATCCTCTGATGTACTGATGGTAGTAGCACTGGAGGTTTCATCAAAGTTGGGAGTGGTAAATATGCCTACTTCATTCTTGCTTATAACTACTGATGGAGGAGGAGAAGCTGGAGGCGTTGGAGGAGGCCGAGCACCATAGTTATGGTCCTAGATTGTTGTTGAAAGGCAAGTCGTTAGCGTTCATACGTTCTGATTGTTATTTAAGCCAAAGTAGAGAATTAACTTTATGAAAAGTCTCCGAAGCTCTGTGCATTTGTAAATAACACTTTAAACATTTGTTTTTGTCATTGTCCATTCTTTGATATTTACCTTCTCAACTGAGAGGGTGGTGAGACACTAGAAGAGGCTGTCCAGTGAGGCTGTGGATGCCCCCTCCCTGGAAGCACTCAAGGCCAGGCTGGATGGGGCTGAGAGCAACCTGGTGGTGTCCCTGCCTATAACAGGGTGGTTGGAACTAGATGATCTTAAAGGCCCCTTCCAACCCAAACCATTCTATGATTCATTCTATGATTCTATGTTTTACATAAAGTTAACAATGTTCTGTATTGAGCTTCCAATCAACCACTTTTAGTCAATTTACCCAGACCTCAATAAAATGTAAAACTGCAAGCAAGAATCAGCATTTTTCTATTTAAGAACAGCAGATTTTACGTTCTCTATTTTACGCACAGTATCTAGTGTGAAACTTACTGCATAGGGCAAACCAATGTAGCTGTGTGAATGCGAGCTGCTGGTATACAACTGGTGCGGATAACTGTTCGATTTTTCAACTACCACAGGGCTAGCTTCTACAGATTCTGGTCTGCAAAATGAAATCATAAGGGGGATAAATACAGTTATACTAATAAATATAAATATTATAGCATGTAAATTGACACAACATTAATAAACTGCATGCACTTGTTTCTCAGCTGCTAAGTAATTACTTGCTCTTCCTGTTAAAAAAGAGCATACAGATAGGTTCAGGGTAAAGTTGGGGGGAAAAAAAGGAAAAAACCATTCAGCCCTATATTTGCCCCATTAAGAAAATACAAATTTTCATCTAAAAAGAAGCTTTTGGAGTTACAAAGAACTTATGCCTCTGTAGTTACAACATTTTCCTTGAAAGAAAAAAAAAAGTCCACGTTAAATCACTTCACATAACCTCCAAATCTGGCTTATGAAACAGAAAAGCATGTTATGCACTTTATCAAGGGCTCATCAGTCGGAATGCCTGGATCTATTACGCTGTAATAAAAGCTCAATAATGGAGTTCAGCTTAATGATGAAAGAAGGAAGCAGCAATACACACACAACTGCAAACTTCTTGATAGAGCTCCAGCACCAGCTGCGATGCTACTACATTCTGCAATGACACCTAGTGGTAGTGCCAGTGCATGATTCTCAACGTCTTTATGAACCAGCAGTGCAGCAGCAGAGTAAGTACTCTTTCTACAAACAGAAATATTAAGTAGGGCAAATCTATCTATTAAAACAAAACAAGAAACAGTTACCGATTTATATTTAACTAGAAAGAAAAATTTGAGAAAATTGCTAGACAATGCTTTGCAGTAAGAGGCTGTAATTGTCAACCGACTGCTTATACGTACTAAACTGTAACACAGAAGATGAGAAAGGTAAAGGAATACTAAAATAGGAAGACTTTTGAGGCCAAGAAATTGCACCTTTTCTCAGCAGTTACATTTATGTCAGCAACCTGAAGCTTTTCTCTTTAACCATATGATCCAAATATACTAGCACAAACTTCAAATGAACGCAGTTACCTAGCTGCATAAAGAATTTAGTTTTCACATTGAAAGTAAGAACAAAGTATCTGCATCTAATAAACTGAAATGGCTTTTGACTCACAATACAAATTGAGCCTAATTAGCTCTTCTAAATTTAGCTTTGTTATGCATCAAATACATTTCCCATCACAAATACTTTAGTAATTTCTTGAACTGATGTTTAAAGTAAGGATGGTCATTCTGAACACCGTTAATAAGAAAACGTGTATGTTTTTCTTCAGACTCTAAGATTCTAAAGACGGGCTTTTTTTGTTGTTATGCCATGAGATGATGCCAGGCTGATGTAGGAGAACACCAGCAACTCCCACTTGTTGCTAACATTTTTCTAATATAATTTTTTCTTCCTGGAAACAATATACACATTTTTCTATTTACTTGCAAGTGTCCTACTAACATTTTTAGCAGCCTGCTTCTCATTAGCTTTTCCCTATGTGATGTTACTGCACAATAAAACAGCGTAAAAAGAAACACTCGTTAAAATCACCCTCGGGTGAGTACGGTAGTTAATGAAGTCCAAAGGGGAAAAAAATCTTTTGAAAAACACTAATGTTTCTCCCAGTCACCATGAAGGGTGGGGGAAAGAGGAGGGGGTGGTTCATCAGGTTCATCAAACACGATAAAGAAAAAAAGACACCAGCTGGAAAGACAAAATTTTTCCAACAGATTTGCCTTTATGTTATGACTGTCCATACATCAATATGCAGTGCACCTATGCAGTAACTATACACCATTAACATCATTTAGCTAATCCTCCTGATGATCTTGCCAATTTAAATGCCAGCTAATTAGAAGCTGACCATTCATCAGTGATGTCTAGGATAGAAATTATCTTTTTCCTCTCCAATTCAAGAGGGTCTTGATCACTGTATTGCTTCTACTGTTATTCTTCACCACTTACTGAATTGGAAAAGCAAAGCCATGGTTCCAAGCTCACCCACTATGGGTTCCATGCTCAACCTAGATGGTTTTCTTGAGTATATGGAAAATAAAAACCCAAGTTTTCTGAGCAGGAAGGTTTATTGATACAGGTTAGGGAGGAATTCATCTACAGTTCATCCTTAAGCAGTACCATGATTAACTTCAGAGATTTTCCTTCACTGAAAATAAATAAATCCACCTTACCAATGACCTAAATACCAGCTACTTCCACATGGGAGCACTCAATGAAAATACCAGAATGGAAGTGTATGTCCCAAAAAGGGAGGTCATATGTCTTTCATTAACTGACTACAAAATTTGTAAGGTACTCCTACAAAATATAGAGCAAGACAGTACACCCTAATCCTTAAATCTATTTCTACCTAAACTAGCCATTTATAAACGACTTAAGAGTAGAGTTTTCAAAATTTAGATGAAAACAGTTGTTGAAAGCAGAAGTATTCGGCTTCTAAAAAGGAAATGCAAAAGACAAATAAATGCAATCCATTATCTCCAACTATACTAACACCTGTAGAACACATTTAGAGTGCAGAGTCAAAACCAATAAAAGCCCAGCTTTAATTCGAGACAGAAAAAAAAAATCACAACAAAAAGATTGGGAGAAAACTGGGTAAAAAGCAAAGGCAATAAAACCTTTGTTTTAGACAAGGTTTAACAAAGACAAAATTGAAGAAGAATCAGCTTTCAGTAAAGCTTTTTCCCTCCCAAATACTCTGCAGGGTGGGCAGAGGCGTAATCACAGACACACTTCTATTATTTATAAGGGGATGCTCACCAGTGCTTTGAATATAACTGTAACTGCCAGCATTTCATTTATCCACTCAAATGTTAAACTGGGGTGCAAAATGCTGAGGAGAAGCCTGAGAAATATGAAAGGGAGAAGGAGGGGAACAGGGAAGAAGCATTCACTGTAGCTAGAAAAGTTACTTTACTCAATAAAAAAAGTAGTATTTGTTATAGTAAGTAATATACTTGAAAAGAATTGGAAAGTTTTGTGAAGGCCTCTTGGTAAAATACTTAATTGAGCAGTCAATTAAAGCATTAGATGCCACTTTAAAAAACAAAACAACAAACTCAAGTAGCGGGGCACTAACTGCTATATGTATCTCATCATGCTCCTTATCCCCTAAAGCTAGTCACCAGGTCTCAATCTTTCAATCATTTTAATGTCTTGTTAATTTTTAATACCCACAACAGAGTTTGTAGATGAAATCTAAGTACTTGATTTAGAAGACTAGAACCACAACTGGTTGCAGGCAACCCTATTACATACAACTACTATTAAAAAAATATAAAAATCAAGAGATGTAAACAAAGGAAAGCATATGAAGAAAAATGTACATTAATATACAAAGCTAAATTTTTCCAGAACATCTTATGTCTGTTATGTGTATTGATTAGCAATTCAAAACCATGCTAAATATTCAGAATTAAAAAAAAAACAAACAAAAAAACAGCAAGGGCTATTTAAAATATATATATATATATTCCCCTGGGTTCCAATTATTTAAAAACATTCTTAAAACTTGAAAAAAAGTTAAAAAGGTAAAGATGTCTCTCCAGTAACTTTTAACTCTGCAGATGAAGACTCTCACATTCACGTCATTCCCTAGTGTTCATGTTTAAAAGTACAATGCAAATTGAAAAAATATTCTGTATGTTGCCAGCAGATGGCATTAGTAAAAAAATTAAATAAGTAACACATGAAACCAGACAGTTAAAAATAAAATCAGTCCCTACATTCATCTATATTAAAGGAATTAACTACAAGCCATTCTAAGCAATAGCAAATTCTTCTTTAAAAAAGACTCCCTCATTGCTTACAAACACTGTTTCGTTTCTGACTGAGCAGTAATTACAAAAGAAGCGAGGGTGGATTTTGACGAACACTCGAAATACAACCACTCTTTAGAATCCAGGGCTACCAACCACCTTCATAGAATTCCAGGTATTCAGAAAGAAAAGAATCTCAATAAAATCAAAGTTTTCATATCCTGAAGCTAAGCTACCCACCCACCTTTGAAATCTTAGCTAACAGTACTTCCTGAAAGCATCTGTCAAAACTCCAAATGAAATCTGTTGCTTCCAAGTACACTTCAGTATCAACTTGCCATACGTAAGTTTAATTGGTCTAATTTTTATAAAGTTGGGTTTGCTTTCCCTTCATACCTGCACACCTGAGCTATGTCTGGTTGAAGGTCAGCTAAGATAAAGGAGTGCAATGTATTTTGTATGAAAAGCAGCTAACATTTTGCTTCAAGACACTTCATTTAGCCAAACTCATCTGATGGGCATAGCTACCTAGAGAACAAAACACTCAGCACTTCTTTAGCACAGCTCTCCCACTGAGGAAAACCCCACATCTCACTATGACCACTATAAATACAATCTATACCCAACGTATCCATTGAAGAAAACACAAAAAGGACATTTAAAGGACATTTAGGGACACAGTTTTGTGTCACATTTCTTCAGACAACGACGTGGCTTTCAGATCAAGATAAGCTAATCGTGCAACTACACATTTCAGCCTATGCCAGAGAATACATTAATGAATGTAACTGCTAACAGTCACTTAACATCTGAAGAACAGCAATACCTAACCAGGTCTTCATGTCACAGCATCAAGCAAATAACACAATGAACTATCATGTTAATACTGAAAATTATATTTATTTACTCTAATTTCAACATGGCTTGCTGCATCTGCAAGAAATGTCAGTAACCTCAGGAATGGAGACCTTCTCTTAACATGGAAGAAATCCACAGAAACAAAGTAACAGAGCTGTGAACAGTTCAATGAACTACTTAACACAGTTACAGAATTCTCTGCACTAAGGAAATTAGTGTTCACAATATGAAATAGATACCAACAAAACAATTTTGAGAACTTTAATACGACAAGAAGTTTCAAAGTAAGAATTCTTGGTTTTCTTCAGATAAATGGCTCCAACTGCCTAGGTTAGTGGAGCAAGCTCATAACTGGAAACACAGAAAAGAAATAGGCATTTAAAAAGCTGTTTCAGAGTTTAGTTTAACTGCCTAACAAATTTTCTTCTTAAATGGAGTAAGATTACTAGGATAGCACACATTCCAAAGCACAGACTGTGTGCACGCTGCTTATATCAATACTAGCTGCTCAATGTGTCCCTCCACGGTTTGAGTTACCTATATGAAGTGGCAAGAACTGTAACACCACCATGGCCTTTTACCTCTCACGTTGCTCAAAATATTTTTTTCTCCTAACATTCAAGAACCAGGTGGACACTACACATATGGAATTATGTTTATTTGACCGGACAAATCTCCACTCAGAAACAACTCATACCTAAGCTCTAGCCCATTTGTTAGGCACCGGAGTAAGAAAATAACAGAAATTCACTATATTTCATGTGAAGCTTCCTGAATTCTGGATTTTTTGTAAGCCCTTATATATTGTTATCCACTTTTACACCAACTGAAATAATAATTACAATATTAATTTAGAGTAATTTTTCAATATAAAATACCTTTGTGAAGACAAGGTATGCCTTCAGCTTTCAAAAATAAAGGCATCCTTGTTTTATTATTGCTCATTTCTCGAAATTAAGTATACCAAAAGAAATTTTCCCCAACATGGGAAATCAAAATATATATGTATTTTTTAATACACAGGTTAAGGAAACTGAAGTTGTTAAATATTTTGTGTGAAAATCAAACCAGGCGGTAACTTTACTTCTCAATCTGCTAAGCAATAAAAAACATACCTCTGTAGAACAGTTCACCTTCTCTCCTTCACTCTCCTCAAAAAGGAAAAAATGAACTTAAGAATAAATCACAGCTTTAAGTTATTAAAAATCCAATATAACTACGGAGACTCCCAAGTCTTCTCCAACTAAATGTATTAAAAAATCCTCAGTAGGAAAAAAAGTAAGCAACAGCAATCAGAAAACTTAATTAGTAAGTTAACATACTTACTCTGAGCCTGCAGCCATTTCCAAATAAGAAGTATCTGCTGTGTCAACCCCCAATGGGATCACTATGCTCATGACGTTCGTTTCTGATAAATTCGATTACTACAGAGTCCTATGCATTGGTATCCAAAACACTGGGGCATGCCAGCCACAGTGCTCATTGCAAACATCTAAGTGCATCCACAAACCCTGTGAAAAAAAACAAACACAAAACAAAGCAGAAGATTGAGTCAGATCATTTTAGAACAGATGATGCTATATCACATATATATATATCACATATCTGTAACAGTAATTTAGTGTCATTTTATGCAAGCAAAAAGAAGATAGAGAATTCAGTTATCCTTTGATATCAAATACACTTACAAGTGTGATGATCTTAAGACTCAAACTTAAAAATACTACTAACTAACAAAAACACTATCATTTAAATTGGTGCTCACAAAAATTCATTCATCACACTCCATGACATGACAAAGACTCACTTTAAGGCAAACATACTGAACATCAGGTACACTTCCTTACTGCTCCATTTTGTCAGAGCTCAGTTCCTTTAACTTTCAATAGTAATCTCGTTACAAATTTTTTTGATGTATTTCTCTGAAAGCATTCCTGACGCTTACAATACAAACTAAATGTCATGAAAGAAAGCCAGAACTTCCATTCTGTATCTATTTAAACCAAAATAATTATGATGATTAACAAATAATTATTTGAAATGACATTTTCAATTTCATTTTTATAGATTGTTGTTGGAAGACATACACATCAGGGGGGCTTTTTTCAGAAGTGAATTTCTTAAGCAGCAAACTTAAAAAAAAAAAAATCAGTAGTAGTTTTCAGTTGTAGAGCAAGGATACAATTTACAATGATTCATGTAAGTAAACAAAACCAATCCCACTTGTTATAGCAGTTATTACTAGTCACCCACTCCTCTTACTGAATAGGCTGGAATACCAGACTGAACACAGAAGAGCTGCAAACTAGCATCTCTATTCACAGGTTGTTAGTAAACGAATGTGATTTCACATTCTAACGTAGACATGTAACCAGGTAAAACACCCTTATCTCCACTACTTCCTTAACGAAGAATTGCAAAGTTCTTCCCATAGCAGAACTGCAAAAATCTAGACCACTCAGCAATGAAGCATATACAGTAATTTAATACATACAGTTCTTCCATGTGACATAGACTTCAGCTAAGATGTAACACTACAAGCCCAACAATTCTGAGATCCAACATATTTTAACATGCTCCTCCTTGCCAAACACACTGCACTGCCAAGGAAAAACTAACCAGCCTCAAGTGGAAAATAGTGTATTAGTAAAAAGGACTTTTCATAAAAGCACTGCAGACAAATTTGAATTTGCTTCTTTTGTTGATCAAGTCAGCATCTCCAGGATGATGAAGCAGAATCTAAAATGATGAACGTCTCTAAGGGACAAATTGATACCAAGTCTTTTTCTAATACATTTGATCTCACTACTGAAGTCTGACATCCCAACGTGCTTATTAGTGTCTAAACCTCCAGTTCACTGCTCCTCAGGAAAGCAGCAGTCACATCTCGGTCCCACTAAGTGAGTCACCAACTGCAATGAAGTAGAAAAGAACTGGGCCAACCAGCTGTTGCTTGAGCAAAGCCTCTTGCTTTCTCATAGTAAACACTAAGTATTTCCTTACCAAGTATCAAAAGCGTCACACTATAGCAATAACTACGCATAAAATTCGGGATCAAAACAGACTATTTTCAAGAATAATCAGCGAGAAAAAACTAGTAAACCAAAAGCAGGTATAGAGAAATAGCAGGCATAAAAGAAACCCCAAATCCCTCTATTTCAGTGAACGTTCATAGTATTGCCAGAGTTTGCCCATAGGGCAGAAAGCCTGCCCTACAGAAATCTCACTTCCAACTTACACAAAACTTCAGTTTCCATTTAGCTCCCTTTTTCAGAAAAAGAAAACAAGTCTGAATTAATTACTATCCAAAAGGAAATTATCAACTTGTTTAATGCAGGTAGATCTGCTACCACATGTTAAGACATGTTGGTCCACTGTTATCTTCAGTTGTACCTACACTAACAAATCATTAGCATAATAGGGATTTTTACTTTATGCCTGTAATTAAAACACTCCAAAAAACAACTTCAGTATGCTACAAAGTATGTACATTTCATAAGGGCATGTACTGACAGGACAAAGGGAAATGGTTTTAAACTGGAAGAGGGTAGATTTAGACTAGATATTAGGAAGAAATTCTTTACTGTGAGGGTGGTGAGACACTGGAACAGGTTGCCCAGGGAGGTTGTGAATGCCCCCACCCTGGAGGCATTCAAGGCCAGGCTGGATGGGGCTGTGAGCAACCTGCTCTAGAGGGAAGTGTCCCTGCCTACAGGAGGGGGTTGGAACTAGATGATCTTAAAGGTCCCTTCCAACCCAAACCATTCTGTAATTCATTCTATGTCTAAAGGACACACAGGGCACCACAGTCAGGGATCAAGATCTCATCTACTGTGAGGTTTCTCAAACTCAAAATACTTTTTGGTGATGGTGGTCGTTTTTTGTTTTTTTAACTGAATTTCCTGGGAAAAACAAAACAAAACAAAAAACCCTTATTAACGGAGATACAATCATATAAACTATCCAACAACAAACAACACTGATGTCAGATTTCAGATGAAGGAAAATTATTTGCTATCATGCCACAAAGAGAAATATTGTCATGACATTACAATATTCCCAGTATTTTTCATAGATCATATTTGGACTACAAAATTTGGACAGTTCAGAACAGACAATAATGTAATCATCGGGGATCATTCTTCCTTATTCATCCTAAACGGGATTATTTATCCTGTTAAGCTCGATAGTTTAAATAATTCATAAAATACTATCTGGTATCATAATACAGCACTTCTCAATTTCAGCATTTATTTTAAGCCCTTACTCTTCCAGAATTCTGGAAATCTGGCACCCATGGCTTTCTAAAGAAATTTTCATAGGTGCTTTTTATTAAAGTTACTGGCAGGGAGGAATGGAAAGAAGAGTGCTAGAGGGGAGTTCTTGCAATCAAAACAGATTATACACAACTTGCTGCTGAAAAAGTGTCTTTCTGAAAGCTGCACGTTAATTTGGAAGTTAGAAAGACCAAGGTGGTTTGCCCAGTTAATTTCAGGGTCACAGAGTTTAAAAGGCACTGTACAAAAGCTTCTGGTCCAAAGTTCATTTATTGGCTCTTTCTAGGGTAAGTAGTTCATCTATTTGTTAAACTTGACAGTACAAGACTTCCAATTTGCTTAGGGGCTCACTTTGCTCTTCTTGTGGTATTACTCCCCAATCACAGAAAGAATTTTGGTAATTTCTCCAAATCACCATTTTCTTCAATACTACCATATCAGCACAACTTTATTGCATGAAAAACATCTTATCTGAGAAAATGTCGCGTTTATTTAATTGTAGTTAATAAGCTTGCTTTGCCCTAGTAATACGACTATCATAAAAAAGATGAGTGTTTTTGTTTAATCTGGTTAAAACATCTAAATTGTGCACGGTCAACCTCTTGCAAAAAAACCACGCTTTTCCATCTTCCCTTGATCACAGTGGTTTACAACTTCTACAGCAATTCTTCTCTCTAGAGAGCACACATGACTTTGCTGATTTCGTTGCCTTATCAAATAAAAGATACTTGAAACTTCACCACTACTTCTCATGATTTATTTTGTTTACAATCCCAGAACCAGGATTTTAAATGAACGGTGCTCTAACAGTGGAAGCATAAGAACACAATACATTCCAAATTATTCCATCTGTGTGGCTTTGTACAAAGAACATCATTTGTGCATTAAACAACAGAAAATGTTACACATTATCCCTGCAGTATTGCACTTACACAATATTATTCTGTGGTTTAATGAAGACCACATGTTTCCTTTCTGATTTGTCCTTCTAAGATCAATTATGTGACAGAAGATGAAAAAACATTTTCACGGGTCCATGGAGGAGGAGAGAAAAAAACCACCACAAGTACAGAGGGCCAAACTCTTCAATCTCAAGTTAAACGGACCATCTCCTGAAGTTACACCAACATTTTTGGACCTAATTCTACAAGACTCGAATACTCAAAGTGCAGTTTTGATCAGGTGTTGGCTGAAGGAACTACAAGCCTACTTTATCAACGTATCTTCTCAGCCCTTCCCCTTTCACTTGTTTCTTGAGGTACCACCAAAAGCTACGTTGAACAGTTTCAGGAAACAAGCAGATGACAGATCGCCTTGATAAAGTGCACTTGAAAATTAAGAACTTGAAGTCTAGCCAAACTGTCGCAACAACACCAACAAGGTTTCATAGCGAGCTATCAATCATCCTTTAAACGTCAAGAGTCCAGACAAACAATTTCTTCCATGGTATTTTCTACGTAGGCTTTGTGTAGGTATTTTAGGTGGTGGTGGTTTGTTTTTTCTTCTTAACATACTTCATATATCATATATTTTTATATGTAAACTCTTTCAACATCATATAAACGTTTTTCAAGTCAGAGGAAACCAGACAGTACTTGCTGTACTCGGAAAGGTACAACTCATACTGGTATCAGCTACATGAACCAGCAGTGTGCTCTTGCAGCTTGGAAGGCCCACAGTATCCTGGGCTCCACCAGAAGAGGGGTGGCCAGCAGGGACAGGGAGATGATTCTCCCCCTCTAATCTGCCCTTGTGAGGCCCCATCTGGAGTACTGCGTCCAGGTCTGGGGCCCCCAATACAGGAAAGATATGGAGCTGTTGGACCAGGTCTAGAGGAGGGCCACAAAGATGATCAGAGGCTGAGGGAGTTGGGCTTGCTCAGCCTGAAGAAGAGAAGGCTGTAAAGAGACCTCGTTGCAGCCTCTCAGTATTTAAAAGAGGACTATAAACACGAGGAAAATCAACTTTTTACTCAGGTAGATGGTGACAGGACAAGGGGGAATGGTTTTAAGATCTTCACAGAAAGAGCGGTGAGGTGCTGGAACAGGCTGCCCAGGGAGGCTGTGGATGCTCCGTCCCTGGAGGTGTTCAAGGCCAGGTTGGATGGGGCCCTGGGTAGCCTGGTCCAGACCTGGAGGTTGGTGGCCCTGCCTGTGGCAAAGGGGTTGGAACTTGATGATCCCTGGGGTCCCTTCCAACCCAAGCCCCTCAATGATTCTTTCTATCATTCTATGATACTTTAGTAGCCCACCTCTGCATGACACTGCACCTTATTTGAGAAGGGAAATGTAACTAAGAAGCCTGCTAGCACCTACACCGTATGGACAAACACACTAAAGCTCTCATTCAGGTGCAGAGATGTAAAACTTTTATAAGAAGTTAAAGGTAAGTGATGATGGTAGCACCAAGCGTATCAAGCCAATCTCACATACTTACCACAAATTGGTAACTACAATAAACGAAACAGGGAGGAGGGAGCGACAGGGAAGAAACCTGCTTTTAACATTCTATTTGTTATATCAGAGTTTGGTTTGGTTTTTAGTTGTTTTTGTTTGTTTTAAATACAATGTCATTGTTGCTTGTGTTTCCTCCCCCATAAATAGGTTTCCATATCCTATCACAGTGTGGTAGATAACAAGGAAAAACACTTCTAAATTAGGAAAAAAGCAATATAAACTTTTCTAATAGAACTGAAAGAAAGTTGCAATACAACATTTATTTTTGAATTAACAAAGGGACATCAATGAAATTATAAATTAAAGGTGTAATTAGACTATTTTTCAGCTTAAGATCAAGGAATTTTCCACATAAAGACTGTGCTAATCTTAACAAGTTGATTGCTACACCAATTCAGGTTTCCTACATCAGTCAGCATTACCTGAGTACGTGGTCTCTTTTTTCCTGTTTCTGTTGGACTGTTTGTATGACTCCAATGGATGCATGAAGAACTTTGATAAATTTTTCTACCAATTGTCCCTACCGGTCAACATCTGCCAAATGACAATTACGAAGTGGAAAAAAAGAAAGCAGTCACACATTTGAGGTACAGAAGGGGGATCGATTGTTTGTGAGGGTGGATAGCAATAGGACAAGGGGGAATGGTTTTAAGCTGAGACAGGGGAGATTTAGGTTAGATATTAGGAGGAAGTTTTTCACTCAGAGGGTGGTGACGCACTGGAACAGGTTGCCCAGGGAGGTTGTGGATGCCCCGTCCCTGGAGGCATTCAAGGCCAGGCTGGATGTGGCTCTGGGCAGCCTGGTCTAGTGGTTGGCGACCCTGCACTTGGCAGGGGGGTTGAGACTCGATGATCTTTGAGGTCCTTTTCAACCCAAGCCATTCTATGATTCTATGATACCTCAAGACTTTGGGATTTCATCATAGAATACTTCAGGGTCTCTGTAATTATCAAGGTGTCTGTAAATGCAGGACAGAATTTTAAGGATGAAAAATCTAATCAGAATTCTGGCTATTTCAAGAGAGGAAACAGCACTTATTTGAAACAAATAATTCAGATTTTACACTGATGGATGGAAATTTACCTCAAAGTCTTGATCGAATGCCACTGCAAAGACTAACACAGATTACCATCTCTATGTTTTGCCCGTTCTGCATCTTCACAAGGTCTGTATATAATATACACATAACTGGGGGGAAAAAATAAATCATAACTTTCTAACCTAAACCCATTGCCCCACTCCCTTTAACTACAGGGAAAACATTAAGAACAATTTCCTGGAGCAGGGTTCAGGTATCAGAATATATGCAGTGCATATATTAAGACTCTTCTTTGAGTGGCATGTACAAATCTAAGGGAATTAAACTGAAGCTTACGGAAACAAATGACATTGCTGAGACAAAGTTATTTATCTGCACAGTCAATTTTCCACCCCTTACGGGCCAAGAAAGAACAGAAGAGTAGAGCAGAGTTATCATATTTACAGATAAAATTCAAACACAAAATACACAAACTAGTTGCGTGATAGTCTTGAGTCAAGCCGGATCTTTCAGTTCAACTACCACACGATGCTGATCTGGTCGTATCTTCAAGTCAGTTTGAATGTAAAAGTAAAATAACTATACTCATACAGCATTAAACCTAAGAACTCCAGCTTCTGCTCCCAAGAGAAAATTAATCCTACTATCTATTCATCTTGGCTCCACACAATCATACAGGATCACTGTGAAACTAACTACAGGTTTTCACAGCAATGGGGTTCTTGTAAGCAAGACACTGAGACCGACAAGACAGTATTACTTTCATACGTCTCCTGACTTGTGCTGACATCAGCGTTATTTGTTTACAGAAGACATCTCAGGTTAACAGAGAGATGATCAAGAAATATTATTGTTTGATTTTCTTACCGCATCAGGAAAAATAATCTCTATGGTATGCTGGTGCCTGCCTTCCCCTCAAAAATATTTTCTTTATAAGGGGAGGTAGATAAAAACATTTTTGAAATGTTGGTACTCAACATAACACTCAGAAACTCAGTTATGTATCTTAAAATTGAGCCTATTAAATGTACTGCAAAAAGGCAAATAAAAAGCACCAGAATTCAGAGGATAAACATTCTAAAAAGTCTTCTATACATAAGTTATTATGAGTTTATTGAGTATGCAATTTGAACATTTTCCTCCCCCCTCAAGCCCAATTACATCATATGCTCATACATGTTTTGCAATCATTAGCAAAAGCAATTCTTGTCATGCCTGCCTTCAGATTTACAGGCCAACAATTTTAACCTGCAGTCATAGGAACCACCCTTCTCACAAAGAAATCCATAAGAACGTACCTAGAAAAAGTCAATATACTACATATCTATGCTTTAACATAACCTATACAGGAGGAAATTCTAAGTAACAATGCACCTATCATTAAAGTGCGTCGCAGTCCACAAATTCAGTTCTGTCCTGAACTGCCACACAGCCAACAGCTCAAAAACTTGAGCATCCCTACCCTGCTTCCCTGTTTGCAATCTATTTTTTTTTTTTAATTCATTTTCTAATCAAGAGTGTGGGGTGTGTTACATGTATGTGTTACATACATTTTGAAAAAACAAAACAGGAAGAAAATCTTATTAAAACAATTCCACCTTTTACTAAATTTTAACTTCCTACCACTGCTCTGAGCGCTCTGACATTTTAATGGAATATGCTAGGTAAGATTCAAATATATAATGAAAGTTACCTATAACATGTGTACGTATATATATACAGTCACCTACACATACATGGAGTAATCTGGAAAAACACACGTAGCATATTTATATACACAGAGTAAATATAAGATCTCAAAGTAATTGGAATATTTATTTATTGCTGACTGCTTCCAAGGAGATAACACATCTTTATCCAGACCTAGAAGCAGAATACATGAATAAATGACTAATCTTGCCCACACGGAAGTTCCTTCTCCGTTTCCCTCCAACAAGCTTCACTGTAGTATAGCTTTTGCTATGGGATTAGGAGGGGTATCCAACTCCCAGGCATTCCATCACTGAAGTTGCAGTCAGAAGTAGTCACGCTCAGAAACAACCATGACTCCAAAATCAGACGACTGCTGACTGCTGCTCTCTATGGTAACCTAACAGAAATGTTAGCAGTCTATTTCAAATTTAGAATGAGACAAGAGGGTACAAGGTAAAAAAAAAAAAAACAAAAAAAAAAAACACACCAAAAAACAGTAGGACACAGTAGGCACACTCAGATACAGTATAAACAATAGGGTACCATTAATGACCAACTCCTGTATATCACACAGAAGAAACAATTTGTTCTAGAAGAATCTGATTTCCAATGCACGTGTTGTTTGTATCAAAACATTCTCACAAGACCTCATGTTCTCTTTATCTCACAGATATGTCCTCTTCCTTATCTTCCTCATCATAACGTGAGCTAGTCCTGGCCTTCCCACAAGCCTCTCAATTCCCTCCTGTGCCAGCCACACTGACCTACACATTGTCAGTGGTCAGGTCCACCTCAGCTTCTTCTCACGTGTTGTTACATGGCAAAAAAACAGAACACCCAAAAAAGTACCTCTGTGGTTGGTTTGGAGTTACACATATGACAGTTGCCAGCACACGCAACAAATAATGGCTAATTATGCTGCTTTTCCTTCACTGTCCCAGGACAATGCTCACAGCTGTCCCTTCCCATTCCCTTTACTATCTTCATTGAGCTTCAATGGTGATAAGTTACTAAGTGTACCAAATTTTATTTTAAAGCTATTTGTTGCGCTGACACAGACCTAGTCATCATTAAACCAACTTATTAAACAATCAAGGCCATTACAGCCAAACTACTACAGGGTAAGGCTGCTCTTCACCCACTTTGCTTTAAATCCAGCCCCCAATACAGTCAGAACAAGCAAAGCCTATTTATGAATACCCTGATATAATGAATACAAAACTTCACAGTCAAATAAGACCTTAGTCCTGTTTAGAATGGCAAGCCAACTTCATAAACTGATCTTGATTTGGGGATATACAACAAAGCAAACTGCCTCCTCCACTGGATTCAAGATTCATATAACAAAAACTTGAGTCTCCATCACTGAAGCATCAATTGTCCAGTATGCACATAATTACTTGCATTACATCACCTCCAGTCAGTGGAAAAAAGGCTGTACTTTACGAACTCAGTATGAGCCCAAAAGCAGTCTATCAGCCAAAGTTTCTGCCATATGACAAACCAGTTTCCAAGGGTTCTAGTCTCTCCCCCTTTACCATCCCATCCAAGAGCACTGCTCTTGTATATTCTTAAAGAAGTGATGATAGTTATGCCAGTCCATTAAAACATTATGTAAGACTTCCCCTTACCTCTTCTCTCTCTTCACTCCTTCTTTTTCTTCTCTCAGTGGAAGTTAAACAAAATATGGGACTAGGAAGAGAAAAAGAATGAGTGGTAGAGGGGAAACAAAGGCAAATGCAGTTACAGAAAGACTAAGAACTAATTTACTGAAAAGAAATCTACCAACGCAACTGCTAGCAGAGGCATACAGAAAATAGCATGCTTGTAGATTTGTTTTTACATTTACAGAAAACCAATCCCCCAAATTAAAAATTAGCTGCCAATCACTTAGTCTGCCTACTTACATTTACTAAAAACTTGCCGTACTTCTTAAAGTAAACCAGGCACAAAAAGGCCTACCCACCTGAGCATTAACAATTATTTGGAGAATCAAGACATTAAAATACGCAAGAAAAACTGTAGTGTATGAAGGAGCTTAAAAGAAAAGACTACTTTTTGATAACAATATTGCTTACTGCTTGTAGAACTATACACTAGAGTCTCAGGTATGTAACACTCATATGCTGCACTGTATCACCACAAGATATAAAACTCAAGTATTAAGAAAACTAATAAATCATTTTCCCTGATAAAATATCTTGGTTTTAAGTCATTACTTGCATCAGCTGTCTCCCTGCAAGCGTTTTTCTCCGTCTAATGTGAAGTGGAAAATAATTGTTGGTTAAACATGCTGGCATTTTTTAAAAGTTACACGATGATTCCTTACGAAAAAAAAACATTTAAATCTGTTCCCAGAAGTTATTCTTAACCATTTCCAAGTATAAAGTGTTTCTGCAAGTATGTGCAGTCAATTTTCCACATGCATACTCTGTAGGCAGTGTAAGTGTAAGAGCTAACTAAATGTAACCATACAGATACCGGTGATTCAGCCACTGGAAGGACTGAACTCTAAGGGCCATACTTCTCTCAAGAAGGAAGTCAGGCTTCTGGAGGGAGAGGGGATGAGAGGCTACAAACACGTACATGCAATAGTTAGTGGCTTCAACAATCTCAGCATTCTGCTGACTTCACAACATCAAGTAAAATAATTCATTTACGTTTCTGTGCTGCATAATAAGATTTGGAGGCCTACTGTAATTATTAGATATCTACTATACAATAAGTAAATTGTTAACAGTTTTTCGAAGTCTGACATTTCAGCCAAACTAATTGTATTTTGTTTTCACTGAGGTAGATTTAAAAAAAAAACAACAAAAAAACAGTTATCTGGCTTATCAATGACATTTGACTTGCATGAATAGCACAACAGCGCTTCCACTTTTAATTCTGCAAATAGTTTGTAGACATTCAACTGACTGCTGCGCTTGTGCCTAGGAGCCTAAGCACAGGCCAGTCAAAGTAGCACTCTTCCAAACAAACCTTAATTCTTTCCAGCAGATAGAAAATTCTTTTTACACAATTTTAACCACAAGTCAACCTGGACTGTATTTCTTGGCAACAACGTGGCAATATTTTGATGTTCTTTACTAAGGTTTTGGGAGGGAGATGGCAAGGGAACAGACCAGGGGTGGGAAGAGATGACTACGTCATATTCAAGGACAGCCACAAAAAACACCTAAGTTTAACACCAAAAATGAATAAAAACACTTCATTTTCAATTGCAATTACCTTGCAAAAGTATACTGACTGATTTGTGTTAGGAAATTTAGAGATTCCGCATTTGTATCCTCATAGATTTGTGTTTTCAAATAAGAGCTCAGTGTGTATTTTAATTGTAGCAACAAAGATAAGAAATAGACAATCTTGTAATAAACACAGCAAAGAGATTCTGCCCAGCAATGGAAACACAAAATACAGCTTTCATCTCTGAATACTAGTGCCACACAGAGAAAAAAAAGAAGATGCAGAGTTTCTTTTACTGCTTCCAGGGAAGAGGATGTAAGTGATTGGAAAGAAGGAGAGAACAGAGAGCAAATGTCTAAATGTTATGCACGTTTTTTTCTTTATCTTTAATCAGTGACAGTAACACAATTTTTTGGTAACGAATATTAAAGATTCCCATCAAGCCTTCCTACTCCATTAAAAAACCAACCAACAACAACAAAAAAAACAACCAAAAAAAAAAAAAAAACACCCAGCAATCAACTTACTACTTTGGTGAGACATCTGAAGGAGTAACTTTATCCTCATAGACAATAAGATAGCTATTTTAATTTTTAAATCAATTATGTATAAAGTTACAACTGTGAAGGAATTACTACTACAGCAACACCTTCAGAAACCAAATGAGGTGTCATCTCACCATACCTTCCCCAAAAAAACTTTAAATAAACTGTTATAAGTCTCAAGCCTTCACCTTCAGTTTAAGTAGTAAAACTAAAAACATAATTCATTCAAAAAAGTTTCTTTAAACCAACAGTTAAGACAGGATTAACTGTCTAGACTTGGAATATCAGCTGTCTTGTGATACTGAAACACAGTCCCATTATAACCATACTAATTAGGAGTTCGCTCCTTTGTCTACTCAAGGCAAAATGAGACCATCACCCCCGTGAAAGGAAAAAAAAACCCAACAAACTATCTGTAGACGTAGTCCAATTAGGACAGTTAAGAAGTAATGAACACTGAATCAATTTAAATATTCAGAACTCCTCCAGTTAAAAGATCCAAACCCACCGTCCCATATACTTCTTTAAGTCTCTCCCTGGAAATAGAGGATGGCAATTTAACCATTTTCCGTATCATCTACTCATGAAAAATCAACAACAGACAAGACATTATAGGTCCCTCTTTTAAAGCTGCAATCTAAACTACAATAACGTCATTAAAATCTACTCATGTAATACTTTCTTTGAACCTGACAGTATTTCTTTTCTAGATAGAGATATAAAAGTGAATGATTACCTAGATTATGATGGCAGAAAACAACACTCAGAATGCGACTACAGATGAGAATAAACTTCTTAAAAATCTTATTTAAACCTGAACTGTTACATTTTAATAAGTACATCTTTCAAAAACTGTTAAACCTAAAACTAGAATCTATTATTTTGGCATTCAATCCTAGGCCTGACTTGCCAAACTGCTGGCCCCTTGCAAGCCTCATGGAAGTTTTACAACGCTGCATCTTAATCTAAGCTGTGTATAAACTATCACATGAAAGGAAAGATAGCACTCCTTCAATAAAATATGCAAAACTAAAACATTTCACTTGCACAGGATGCAATCTGCATGCTACTGCAATTATTTTTCATGTGTGCTTTAGAAGCAAACAACTTCTGTGGACACCAGTTTACCACAGGTCTTACAAATGTTTTAATTTATAAAAAAATTAACAAATAAAAAAATATTAAGTCAGAGATGTTAAAAAATACACTTTGTACAACAAAACTCTCTTCAAAGGCTTACAGGCAGCCTCAATTATTAAAATCTTCTAACAACCTGCAGAGCTTAAAATCCTGCCAGTTTCATTAACACATTAATATATTAAGATTTGTAAAAGGAAATAAAAATAATCTCAGTATCTGCTAGCAAATATATGAAACCCTGACAAGGTTTCTTTTAAATAAGCTCTTTGTTATGCCTTAAAGGTAACAACCGTTCTGTCTTTGAACTTGATTATAGCAGGGTTTTTTTTGTAGGTCACAAGCAGAATTTTGGATCCTGAAAGAGATTAGGTCAACTTTTAAGGGTAAAGTTCTTTTTAGTAAGCAGATGACTGTATGAAACATTCACCGTGCACCCTTAAAAAGCCCTAATTTATAGTTAACATTGTAAATAATCCAGAACTTGAAAGAATAAGGAACAAAAAGTGTCTTTCTTTCCTTCTTAATCCACATTCTAGATGCACAGAAGCAAGAAAGACATCTCAGTTTAAAAAAAAAAAAAAAAGCTGTATTTCATTCTTAGCAATAAATCAAAACTACTGTTTGTACAGTGGAAACACTCGAACACAGTACCTGCTCCAGAAACACTGACCAACAAAATTTGCTTTTGAGAGGAATTCACAAGTGATCGTTTGTATGAAAGTCACAAGACCAGTAGCATAGCTGGACTTGCTTAGGATCACTCTGGAAGACTGAATTGGCTTTTATTTTATATCTACATCACTCTACTCAATTTTGTTAGATTTTTATATGAAAACGGCAGAATACTTTCATTACACCTTCATTTGTATCAATCTGTTTGGAGCGATGGCACGATTCAATGGTTACACACGTCGCTCCTCAAGTAAATCCCACAAGCAGTCTTACTAAAATGAAGATCACTCTTAAATCAAACCGGGATCAGCCTTCCAACTGTACAGCCCTCATCCAGCGTGACGCCCAGTACTGTACTTCTCTCCAGCAGAATTATTAACCCAGTTGTGTGCACTGAAACCCAACCAGAGATCTGAGGTAATGGAACTCCAAATAGTAATCTGAGTTTTGGTACTAAAAGAAACTTCCCCTACGCGCAGCTTCAAAAGGCAGTATTTTTTCCTCTTTTAAGCTTCTGAGATGGCAAAAAAGCTCACCCCAAATGCATACAACTATGACAGTTGAGCAGATTTTTCCTGCAGATAGGAAAAACCCAAAGACAGTTGTAAAACCACTTGTGTGACCTCTGTATTATTTTAACACATTAAAATTGCAATTGTAACAGAACATCAGCAAATCAGCAAACTCTTCAAAAATTCAGGCTGTAAACCTTCACTCTTTCAAGAACTTTTGTTAGTTGGTGGTGGGGAAATATTTTTAATGAATATACACTTGAACAAATCAACATCATTGAAGTTCAAAAATAAAGCTGGAATTTCCTTTCTAAAGTCTCCTTAAACAGGTCTGTTTTCAGGTCACAGATCTGTTTTACAAATGGAGAAACTGAGTCACAAAGACAAAGTGACTCGCTACAACATATACAGGAAAATTGGAAGATCTCAACATTCCCAAAAAGGCCTTAATGCATAAAAACCGCAATCCACAGAAGTTGTGTTTAGGTACTCCGATTTCTGAATTTCATTCCCCCCCCCCCCCCCCAGTACTTTCTGTAAACTGTACAGAATTGTTTCTTTTAACGTTAATCTGGAATTGGCCAGCTGCCCGAGAACATGACTGAGGCCATGAAGTAGCGCGGCGTAGCCCTCCAAGTTGTAATGTTCAAAAAAAGTAATCAAGAGAACACCTCGAAAGAGGAAATAAAAAAGCAAGTGTTTTTTAAAGAGGCTCATACCTACAACTCTTCTGAACCATATCCACGTCCTCTTTAATAAGTGGAGGGTAAGATGTGATTTAATATAAATAAATAGAATTTGTATAATATGAGGAAGGTATCATTGGGAGCACGCATTGCTGGCCCATTAACGCCTCACTTGGTGGTTGAAATCACACAGCCTTTGGCCTCAAAACACACGAAAGGCAAGCGTTAACAACACCAAAAGTCTTCCCATCTTAACATTCAACTTCAGGTGTATCTTAAACCACACATCTGTGCTGTGATATATATGAGTAGTATCTAAATTAAAATCTTCAGGGATTGAAGACAATTTTGCCATTTCAGTACCTCACTTTTGATTGTTTCAATCCAGAAGCTTCTAAAGCTATACTGGAATACAAACTCATATCTCATCAAACTGAAGACTATGTTAAAGACAAGCATACAAGAACAAAAGTGACAAACACGAATTTCTTTTTGTTGCTGCTTGTTGAACACACAGTCTGTAGTCTTTATAGTTTGTATCATAGCACACTACACCAACCACCAAATCCTTGTGACTTCCCTTCCCCCCTCCCAAACATATTTATAGTGGTGATACTAAAAGGTTCATATTTCATTTTGGAAAAAAATTAGACGTTAGGAATTGCACTTTCACTCAGTATTTGTATGCGTATTATCATACATACATTTTATATAGGAATATACAAAACAAATTAAAGAAAAAGCCTAACACTAAGATTGCATGGTTTCAGAAGAAATTCCACGTCTTAATAGAGTAACAGGTTATAATCGTGCATGCATTATTTCCCCAAGTATTAAGTTTTTTCAGCACTCCCAAACCATGAAGGCAGGGGATTACCACCGCAACGTCCAGCAAAGGTATCTCCTGAAAGGTGAACACGACGTTCACAAATGTAATTCCACACAGAATTTGCCTGACTGAATTAGTGATGCAGATCTCCTTAGGTTGAAAAATATTATTGCTTTTAGGTTGTTAGGAGGAGGATGGACAGATACACGGTACCTATTACAAAGGTAGGAGCTTTTCCAAATTACTACACCGGCAGACGTACCACCTTTCAGCAACCCATACACACCTCCCAGAGAAGCGCTCATGCCTCTTTCCACCCCCCACTTCCCCGACAAGAGTGGTCTCGTTCACTTGCCTTTCACACACATAACCAATAAAATTAATCAGCCAGAACACAGCATTTTTAAATTGCAGTAAAGTCAAGAGATGTTTTGTGTGTTATTTGAAGGGAATGGTCTTTTCATTTTAACAAAATACGGCTGTAATACGCTGCAGACAAACGCGCTGCATGGGGTGTGGAGGACCCAAGCTGATTAGATTACCACAACATCAGCCTGAGGCCGCCATTTTTAGAATCTCTAAAGGACAAAAGAGGGAAATTAAAAAATTTACTTCACATTTTTTGAAAAGTAACTTTAAAAGTAGGGTCATTATAATCAATTAATTATGCATTATAACTACGGCCATGGATAAATCTCTTTCCTCTGACCTAAGCCCTCAATAACTGAAACGTCTCATTATTATTCCTTCAATATACTGTAAATAAACAGAGTAAAACATTCCTGAGCCTAGCTGCAGCACTGAGCCCCTGCCCTCAGCGACATGGTGTGCACCATGTTAGGGACCTCCGGCTCCTGGCCACCGTGCGTCCCTAATGGCTGAGTATGGGGGGAATACAGGACCTTTATAATCAGACTATATTATGTTTCTCTACCCTATTTAGAACTGTACAGTGAACCGTTTGTTTCTCCTCCCCTACATATGCAGCAATAGGGGCTGCTCCGCCAGTATTTATTTCCTTATGACTAAAATACGCCAGCAAAGGAAGGCAAACGCTGGCTACAGGCACTGAAGCAAGAAAGGGATGCGCCAATATCACTACTCACAACCCCGAGAAAGGGGGTGGGGAGAGCGATCCCCTTTTAAATTGGCACAGAAACTCCTGAGGACAGCTTCCCTGCACCAGGTTACCCAGGAGCAGAGATAGGAGCGGGGGGCAGAGGGGAGGCGGGGGTGTGGAAGGCAGGGAGATTAGGCCTACAACGACCATTTTAGTGTCACAAAGCACAAACGTACAGGATGGAGGAAGAGGAGAGGTCTCCCTGAGCTTCATACAACTCGATACGCAGTCCCAATAACACACAAACCCCTTCTTAAAATCCACCCGCCTGAGGAAGGTCTGTTCTCACATAATAGCTTCCCCTGGCTCTTTTTCCAGGCATAATGCATAAACCTGGCAGAACTGCCAAAAAATTCCCCTCAGCTCCTCCAGCTACAGTAACCCGCCATATTCACAAGCTATAGCGACAGTCTGCCATTTTTTAGCCAAACCCCACAAAAGGAAAAACGAACGCAAGGCAACTTCAGCAGAATCTAAACCCATTCCAGGGGCAGGCAGCCCCAGTCAGTGGGGCAGAGAACCGTCCCTACAGCATTTACCTCCTGTTCCCAGCCCCCTCCCCCAGCACCCGGCAGAACGCGGTGGCAACGACCACGGACTCACCTGGAATGGTGACAGGCCCACAGCAGCACCCCTCAGCCGGGCCCCCTCCTATCCCAGCCCTCTGCAGCTGCCCCACTGCGGACAGCCCTGCCCTGGGCAGAACCGACCCTCAGCACTCTGCTAAAAGAAAGAAAAGAACGGGGAGATCCCTCCTCCCCCAGCACCAGCTGAGTGCACAGCGCCCGGCGGGGTCCGGATGAGAAGCGCCTCTGCCTCGGGACCTGTGTACAAACCCCGCTGCCGCCCCTGCTCCCGTGTCTCCCTCCTTTCAGCCTCCTACGCTCCCTTCTATGTCACTGCCTCTCTCTGGGAAAATGGCGTCCGCTCTCCCCTCCCTCCCCCTGCACGGGGCTCACCCGCCCCGCCTGGCAGGGGCAGGGTTACCAAGGCGAAGCCAAACAGCCGCCATTTTGCTTGTGGGCTGGAGCGCGGGCTGTGCCCGCTGAGCGCTTAGTGTCCATTTTACAAAAGCTCTTTGCGCCTTAACAGCGAACGGCGGGGGCCTGGGCGCGGCTGGGTGCTGACGGGGGGCGCGTGGGGCTGGGGAGGGACGGCGAGAGGGTTTCGGCGCGCGGCCCCGAACGCCGGCGGGAGGACTGACTCAGAGGCGCGTTCTCCGGGGCACCGAGTTCGGCCGCTCCCCCCACCCCGACATCCTGCTGGCGGCCGGTGTTACGCTCAGCTACGTCCGCTCGTCGCTAATCTCAAAGAGAGGGGTAAATTTTCCTCACAGAGCGCACGAAGAGCCGCAAGGAGGAGGCGTGGGGGGAGCGGGAGGTTTGAGCGGGCCCGCGTCAGGGCGGTGCGGGGCTCTGAGCGACTGCCGGGGGCTGAGGCGAGAACGCTCTTTTCCTCAGAGCGTTCGTGAACGGCGCTCCTTCCCCTCAGTGCTGAGCCCCGTTCTCCTCCAGGGACCGGCGCTGGGGGAGCGCTCGGCTTTGTGCGGACCGGGCGTGCTGCTCGGCGGTGCCGCTCCCCCCGCCACGTCCCCTCCCCGCTCTGCCCGGCCTCAGCCCCTCCGGCGTAGTGAGGGAGGGGAGGCGGCGGCTGGGGTTTCATTCGACGCCCACCAGGGGCTGAGCGAGCCTCCTTCAGTGCGCAAACGCGGGGCACCGGATAAAAGCGGGGCTGGCAGCCGCTGCCCTGCCTCGATGGAGCCGGCACACGCGGGTGACCGGAGAAGCCGCTAGCGGCCGCGCCGTAACCTAAGCGTCCCCCCGCCCCTTGGGCAGAGCTTGGGGCTCTAACGGGTGCTCTGCGGCAGGAGGGAGCCGAGGTGAAGGGATCCGCTCGGACGCAGCGGAGGCGGCTGTGGCGGGGCAGTGAGCCTGAGGGAGGAGGGGGGCGATTAAACGTCTTGTGACATGGCGGAGTCTATGGGTATTTTTTCCTGTCTAACTCTCCTGTGCGTGTGTCTCTTGTTTCTCTCTTTCTCTCTCTCCTCAGGGTGCTTGGCCGGGGCTGCTCGCTCGGGTTCTGCCTGTTGTTGCGCGAAATGGCGGCCGGCGGCTCGGTGGGTTTGGTCGTCGGTTTTTTTGTGTAGGTTTTTTTTTTTTTTTTCCTCCTTCCCCTCCTTTTCCCCTCCCCCACTCGTGCCTCGGCTGCGGCTCCGCAGCGAACCGCGGTGGGGACTGAGGCAGGAGGGGGGGGCGGGCCCAGCGCGCATCCAATCGGCGGCCCCGCCGGGCGGCACGGCGTGCCCTCATTGGCAGGCGCTGACATCATCCTGCAGCAGGGGCCGCCGCAGCCGGGCAGGGTCGGCGCTGCCGGGGGAGGTTGGTGCAAAGGGAGAAAACGGGCGCCATGATCCCAGCGCGAGGGAGGACGGCGCGGGCGGGGGATCCCCGGCGAAAAGGAAAGCGGGAAAAGGCCTCGGCTTCTCCTTCCTTAGCGGGGCCGGGAGGAGAGGAGCGGGGGAAGAGAGAGAGAGCGAGAGAGAGGAGCGGCCTGCGCCTGCTTTTGTAGCTGCGTCAGTCCAAGATGGCGCAGGGTCTCCCTGGAGAGGGAAGGGAGCCGCACGTCCGCCGGAGGTCATGTGACCGCGCTGCATTCCTGTGGGCTTTGGCTGCCGCCCAACGCGGCTGAGGCGGCGGCGGCGCCCGGGAGAGTCCGTGCTTCCCCTCCCCCAGCGCTGCCGTTGCCGCGTCGTTTCCCCTTCCCTTCCCTTCCCCCCCCCCCCCCCCCCCCCCCCCCCCCGTAACCCCGCACGCGAGGGCGTAGCCGCCGCCGAGGAAGGTTCTCGTTGCTGTCCTCCCCGCCCCTCTCCCGGGTGTAGTTGCGCTCGGGGGAGGCCCTCCATCCGCCCTCCGCTGCCGTAGCGCCCTCCTCGGCCTCCCCTCCCCGATGTAAGTCAGGCTCCGGGTAACCGACCGGAGGCTCTGGGCCCTGTGAAGTGACCTCATTACAGTTGTGCGGTGTTGTGGCGGAGCGTGTGGCGCTGGGGGGGCTGAGGGAAGGGCTGGAGCCTGCTCACATCTCTGCTTTGTCAGAACAGCGCTGCTGGGTGGGAAAAGCAGTGCCAGTGTTCTTCTTGAGCTGTTGGAGCCTGTCGTAGGAGCAGTGTGGCATGTGTTACAGTTAGGCCGCAGAGAGCTTGCACTGTTAGTACAGGGATTTAGGTGTGTACGTAGGGAAAATGGACTTGTGGCATGCAGGTACTGTGAGTGTCCCTTGTCTTGCTGCAGGAGAAGGATCTGGTAGTGCAAGTCTGGCCTAGGATTTACATAGTGTTAAAATATATTTTCTGGCTGTGTATTTTATCTCAGGATTCGGGGGGGGGGAGGGGGGAGTGTGAAAAACGTACATTTTCTAATTCTAACACTAATTTCTTCTTAAGGAGTGTGGCTCATTGTACTGTTAAGGTGGGTGGGTGTGCTTTCATAGCAGTTCAGTGCTGGTTCCCACATCTCATTTTCATATGGTACAACGTAAAGTGAGCCTCTGGACCTAACCCAGTGAGCAAACTTAACAGCTAGAATTGCTGAGGCAAATGATTTGTGATTTGTTACATTTAGAAGTGTTTGGCAGCACTTTTCCAGATCTTACACAGGTGCGGCTTGTTTCTTTTCTGTGCAGCAGTAACCTGGTGGGGCATGAAGCTTGAATTTCTGGTGGATGCGTTATGTTAAAAAAAAACTGGAATGGAAGTTATTGAGTATGTGACTAATGTAGAAGAATCCTGTATAATAGATGCCACTTAATATGTTACATAAGTAACGTGAGGTGGAGCCTGGTTGCATAAGAAATGGCTGGGGATGGGGAGCTGCTGTATGCAGTCCATATTAGCTGTAATTAGAGCCTGCAGGGTGTGTGTGCTGGGGAGGGGAGCAGTGGGCTTGGGAACATCTGATAGTGCTACATTTTTCATTTGTACCAGGAAAGAAATGGAGACAGTAATAAAGGATGACAGTGCAAAGCTTTTTAAATTCTGGAACCTCATCTGAGCTTAACTTCTGTGATGTGCAGTTTCCTGAAAGAAACCCCTCTTTTTTGAGTGTCAGATAGTGGCTGTCAGCTTAGCCTTGCAGCAGCTATTTCTGTGCAGGGTACTTCAGAGAGCAGGATACTTGATCCTAGAGGTTGTTAACGCTATTCAGAAAAATGAAGCGCTGAAAGTAGTGTTAGGCAGAGGCCTTTGGTTTGTCGACCAAACATGTAAGTGACTGGATTATTGTTTCTTCCTGTGTAGACGTAGTGTAGCACAAGGTAAATAATCCCTTTGTTATGGAAGCTTCTAGAGAAGCTTCTAGTGCACAGAGATTCTTATGAGATAGAACAGGTTTTATTTGGGACCTGACATGAATATTTCCTTGGATATGTACGAAGTAGAGAGCATTAATGTGAACTGAAGGTGACGAAAAACACGTTTCTACTTCAGCGCTTGCATTTAGGTTTTCATTCTGTGATTACAGACTGGGGAGCAATTGCCTATCTCACTGTAAGGGAGCAGTCTGAATACTTACGTTCTAATGTAAGTAGCTCAGAAATCAAAAGTTTCTCTGTGGTGGAGAGCTTTAATTCCTAAAGAAGCCTTTTAGGTAGCTCCTATTAATACCAGATTTTGTGTTAGGAATCGGGCGGTGAATTTCTTGAAAGGTATGTGTAACTGGTAGCTTGTAGAAGCACTTGAATTGTGGAGTTAAGTTCTTATGTAACAATGGAAATGAAGGAATATTCTAATGAGCTTATTTGTTTGTTTCAAGGCAATCTTGTTAGCTGTTTTCAGGGAAGCACTATCTTTGAGAAGCAGTAACTCCAGTGGTGTCGCAGTGCAGTCTTGAAATCATCTGTGATGTTTTCTGAAATTACTCCTGCTGCAGCAGATGAATAACAGCAAATGCACATGCTGCTTTGAGACAGAAACCTATGGGAAAGGGATTTGCTTGAAGGTCGGTCTGTAAGCTGTGCCTTTAACTGAAAGGTATGGCAGAGGAAGGGAACTGTAGGAGAGGGAGGTGTTTTAAATGTAGTTTGTATTTATGGTAGCCAACCAGAGAGAAGCAGTTTCTACTTAACTGTAATTCTTCCCTTTTACTGAGGGTAGTTTAACTGACTGGGTGCTCTCCAGCAGTTGTGGTTCTAACTTGCTGCGATAGCCTGTCTGTGCATGTGTATATGGTCTGTGCTTTTGCTAAGACCTGTTATTCAAACAGTACTGTTTGCAGTACTAGTCATACAAAGGCTGACAAGAGTTCAAGGGTATGTAGAGGAGAAGGGAGAGGGGGAGTGTGCATTAATGCCATAGCTGAAACAGTTGAAGCAGTGCTCATAGTGAAAGATGATCCTGTACCTCTTCCCAGCTGTTCATTCTTGCTTCTACACTGCCCTTTTTTTTTCGTAATGGCACAAGTGTTCATGTGGAAGTGGCATAGGAGAACAGATACCGCATAAGCCTGATTATAATGGTTTGTTTTTTATTGTGAATGTTGGCTGCATGGATTCACAAACACCCCTGCTTGAACAGGAATAGAAAGAATCAGCTGTAGGGAGAAAGAATGGAGATGTGCAAGTTCTATTTTGTATTTTTTTTCCTTATTAAAGATGCAATTCTTAAGGAATCGAGGGGGCAGATCTTAAAGGCACTTTGACCTGTAGGGTCAAAATCACTATAATCCTTGCTTAAGGAGTCAGGCATATTTATTAAAAAAAGAAAAAAGAAAAAAAGGAGTATGTAAGGCGCTAGGTTGACCTGCAGTTGTAGGACCTGCAAGTGGCAGGGTCATTTCAGATCCACTGATAGAGTAGCCTACAAAAATGACTTGGTGAGAAAGAACAGAATTCCAGCTTAGAGTTCACAGGATTTTGGACTTAATGAGCTTATTTTATTGAAACAGCGTGGAACTTGAGGTGGGCTTTCTTGCTTTTGAAGTGAATGGTAATTAATAACTGGACTGTTTGGTGAAGAATTAGTCTTACTGGAAGAGTTCTAAGCTAATCTTTAAAAAGCTTGTGGTCTCAGTGGGTCGCAATGGGCACTAGTCAAATTAATATGTGTTATTTGCTTGTATGTCCAGTGACTTTCTACTAATCAGAAGCCAATCACTGTCAGTAGATACTTTCACCTTGATTTGGAAGGACTGTTAAGGGTTTGAGCAGGGGGTGAAGGGTTTGATCAGCAGCAGGGCAGGAACGTCCTTTGCATGCCACTTGAGGGTTTATGTTAGGATAAGCTTTTTTGAAAGAAGTTTACCCTTTCAGAAGGTTTAGTAAGGGTTTTTCTATGGAAGAAGGACCAGTTATTGGCTGGCTGTAAAAAATTAAAAAATGGTTGAGCTCATTGCTGAGAGGGGCAAGCTTACAGCTGTTGTGTGGTCAGCTTCTGAGGTTTAATCAGTGTTTGCAATGGTCCAGTGTACTGGTGGGACCTTCTTAGTGTGTGAGGTAGTACTCTCACTTGATTATATTCTGCTAGCCCAGAAGCGCTGTCAGTAATAGTTCTTTGAAGGTGCTGGAAATAGTCAGCAGGTGAATAATTCCTCAGCTGGTGTTAAGGTACAAGTGGGGTAGGCACAATAGTGGTTCTTCCTGGTTTCTGCGTGTTGAGAGACTGTGCTGGAGCGATGAAGTTACAGAACTGTGGGCCCCAGGATTCTGGAGTTGCA
This sequence comes from Numida meleagris, assembly GCF_002078875.1. NCBI lineage: Eukaryota > Metazoa > Chordata > Aves > Galliformes > Numididae > Numida > Numida meleagris. The sequence continues at coordinate 13,543,401 of NC_034409.1, read as the reverse complement.
GCTCAAGGTGGTCCTGTCAGAGCAAAGCAAGTGTTTCCCTTATTTGTAAGCTTGGGAACAAAACAAAACATCTGTACTTCTGTGGTTACAAAGTGTTGTACAAAAGGGGCTCCTTACCTCTGCTGGAACTTCTTAAGGTGACTTGTATGGAGGGAACTTTTTTTCAGAGGGGTAGGGATCAACCGTAGGAACAGGAATTCATTTTCCACTTAGTTGACCGCTCTTGTGGTCCGGCATGGAAGCACTGTTTGACAGCTTGTTAATGATGCGCAGATATGCAGCATTTCTATTTCAACAGTAAAATGCAGCTGGATTGCAGCATTACTTAATTTCTCATGAAAGGATCAACTTCAGAAGACTGCTGTAGTCCTGGTCAGCGTGGCCTATTCTAAAGTACAGAATTACTATGACTGAATGCTATATTCAGAATGGGAAGCTTTCTTGCTGACTACAGTTACGTGTCTTTCTTGTTAGTCAGTAGGTTGGCAACTAATGGCGCTTTGTGTTGGGGAAGTTTGTGATTCTTTGTACAGCGATTAATATGTGTACTTTTATTTAGTCAGTTGTGTTCAGGTCTTTGGTAGCTGCTTGGTGCAGTGTTAATACGGTTGCAGTGTACCAAATGCATACAAGTGTAAGGCTACCTTGTGTGGTGGGTCTGGGGTATCACTGTCAAAACTAGTGGGAAAAACACAAGAAGAGGAGAAGAGCTGTGTGGAAAATAGGTACTTGGCATCTAGTTCTCCTGCTCAGCTGTTTCTCCTGCCTCCCATGTTCCTGCACTCCCCTACCCAATTAGATCACTGTCACGTGGTTCCCTAGATTTAAGTGAAGTGAAAAATGAACTGGAGATTTATAGCTGTGGTGCTTTTAGTGTAACCTAAGCTATAGCTTTGATCGGTCCTTTAGCAGGATAATTCCCATCTGAGTGCTGAACTGCAGCAGTTCTGCCTCATTTTGGGCCATGATGTTTGCGCTGCTGTTGCTTGATGTAGTCTTATCTGAGACAGGAGAAGATGTCCTTTCAGGAAAAAATGACAGGCCTTCTAATTAAAAAAAACTTCGTAAGAGCATGTTATTAATACTGTTACTACCTGTACTGATTTAGAAGGCTGCTTTTTTTCACAAAATGAAACTGTTGCTTTTGTCGAGGTAGTGCTGCACACTGAGTCTGTCTCCAGAGCTGTGCGCCGTCATCCCAGTATTCGTATGCTGGAGCAAGCACGTGAGCTTATAAAGGCATGCGGGGCAGTTGTGAGATCCTATTTTTAAACTGCTTCTGAGAAACACTTCTACTGGCTCTGCAAAAGCACAGGAAAGAATATACTTCATCTAGGAGCCATGGTGTCTAGGCTCAACTGACAGCAATTTTTGAACTTGAAGTGTCTCCTCTTTAGAAGTGATAATAAATTAGAATCTGTGCTGATTTCTACTGGGGAGGGGAAATGATCATAACTAAGAAGTAGTGGCAGTGGGCCTTTGAGTTCTTGACTTTAACTACCTGTGGTAAGAGACAGATTTGTGGTGCCTGGCAGACTAACCAGACTTGAAGAAATGGGGTTGTCAAATCACCTGCTTTGCTGTGCTTAAAAATGCAAGAAGTGTTAACAGCAGGAATGTTTTTGGGGGTACCTCTTGTGATGAGTCTGGAACACAGCAGGTTTTCTTAGCCTACTACTGACTTGTGGAAACTGCATTACTGCAATTCTGTGATACTGCCATGTAACACCATTCAATTTCTATTGACTTCTGAAAATTGCATAAAAATGTAACTAGGTTCTATATGCAAGTAAACTAGTTTTCTAAGGTTTTTCTTCTGTTTCCCAGATCATCTACTTAAGGCTAAACCTGAAATTTTATAACCTGAATGTAGATGTTCGGTGTTCTCGCTGTAGTACTGAGGGAATCGTGAAATGGAAGGACCTTTTCAGGGTATATATAGTATGTTGTTTGGGGCAAAAATAGGGAGTACTAAGGAAGCATTTAGATTGAAATATTCTTTCCCATCAAATTTAAAAGAAAACAAATGAGACTAACTACTATGAACAAGAAGGAAAAAGTCATGTTGTTGTAAGGTGGATTATACAGAGCAAATTCAACCTACTGAATTCTGCATGTCTTACAGCTTTTCCATCAGGTGACTCCTAAAACTAGTTGGTAGTGTAGACCTAATTAGTGGGAGGGAATGGTTGTCACAAAGCATTAGTAGGACTGTATCCTGAAGGCTGTAGTTAAGCCTGCACTCTTTCTCAGAGTTGACTGTGCGTAATTTTACTGTTCTATTTTTTTTCTGGAACAGGCAAGTTACTCTTCTACCATTTTCCCCCAGGTATAGTGCTGCAAGTACTATTGGCCTTGCAAGCAGCTGTTAGCTACATTGGTTTATCTTGTCTTTTAATTCAGTGCTGTAACTCCTTGGTAATCCTGTTCAAGTAAATAGGAGTAATCTGCTGTTTTTGTGGTGTTGGTTATCCGGATTTTGCCTTCTAGGCCAAATGCTAGAACGTACTCGGAGAACTTTTTGTTAAACCTGTTATAGCCTAATCCTACAGTTAGCAAAGCAAGGTGATTGGTTTGGGGAGTATGACGCTTTCTCCTGCTTATGTCAGTTTACTTAAACATGTCTTATGACTTTAGTAATGTAATGATACTGCAACATTGTTTGAACAGCTCTACCCACTTTAGTAACTTAGTGAGAACATTCAGGCGTCACACAGGGCCTGTTCTGTTCACTTTAATGGCTCTGCTTTACCTAGTTTGATCAGAACTATGGACCTACGTCTCAAATTTTCTTCTTGACTAATCTTTGCATCCTTTCAATGTATTTTGTAAGTGGCATAGCACAAAGTAAGCAGATATCAAACTGTCTGTAGCTGCTGCTATCTAAATGTGACTTGCTGCAAGGTACTTCTGCCTGTCTTGAAATGCTGCATAAAGCACAGATTTTTCCAATAGGCAATCTGTGTGTTTGACAGGAAGTGTCTTACGCCTCTCCTTTTTGCTTGAATAGCATTGAACAGCAATTATACACTGATTGTCCTCATTACAAGTAAATTCCACATCCTGTTTAGAATAGGATGTACATATTAACAAGTACAAAACATCTGTTGCATCTTTCTAGAAATAGCATCTTGGAAACTTGGATATTTCAGCTTCACAGCTGTTCAGAAACCATATTTAAAATTCAAAGCCTTTAAAGGTTGTATGAAGTAACAGTTTAAAATAGGTAGCTAGTTTTTTGGTTTTTTTTTTACATGATGCAAAAATACTGTTTTGTATTTGCTGCATCCTACCCTTCTGGATCATCAGTCCGTTCAGTGGTGTTCTCCACTCCATATTGACTATCAGCAGAAAAAAAACAAACAAACCTGGACCAGTTGTTGAAAAGTCCAGTAGACCCTTCTTTCTGCACCTTTCTGAGACCTTTGGTTGAATCTAAATTTTAGATGTGCCCAGTTGGCCTTGGAATTAATAAGAGGTTTTACTACTGTTCAGAAACACTTTTACTGTAGCTCTTAAGATAGAATCTTGCTCTACTTCTCATCTTTATTTATTGTATGACATGCTTTGCTGAACTCAGCTGTTTTTCCTTTACATTAGTCTAACGTGAGCATTGATATCTAGCGTTTTTTTGACCGTTCAGTTAAGCAAGAACGTGTCTGACTTGTGATATTTGTTAGAAGCTCCCTTGATGTAGGAAATATTCCCTGTTCAGAGGGGACTCCTGGCCTTCTTGTCTGTTGCAGGAAAGAAAGGATGAGATGCATTCTGTGGCTAGCAAGCTTTAAAAAATGTCGGGGATCCATTAGATCTGGTTAAACAAACTGTTCCTCAGCACATGAAAGATGAAAGGGTCAAAACTCTGCATATCAATACACGTGGATGCCCATGCTTACAGATAATTACAGACTACCAAAGGGAGGATGGTGAAGGCTTCTAGAGGTTAAGGCAGCAGTTTAGAGGAAAGAGTGGAAGTAGAGATGGGTCAAAGCAAAGAGTGTATTCCCGATGTTAACTGGAGAAGTTACACCTGAGTGAAATTTGTCTTGGTCAGAAAATGAGCAGGCCTAACCTGTACTTCTTGAACAGCGTGCAACTTTTAAGTACCTTCAGGCTATGTCTAGAGTAAATTGTAGAATTGATTAAAACAGGCGCTGTATGCAAGTGCAGAGTTCTAAATGACTGGAAGAGTTTAGAGGAGGATCTCTGTATGGAAAACATCCCTATTTCAAACACTTGTGCTGCATGGTACATCACATGATTGCTAGCTGTTGTGTAACAGGAAAGCCTGGTGGTTTTTTTTTCCATTCATCTTAGGGAGCTTGTGGAGGGAAACACAGATTGGGGTTGTATTTAGCTTTAACTTTCTTCCTGTTGGGAGCTTGTGTCTGAACTATCATGGATTTCTAGTGCTTAATTTGCCAGGTGGAATACCTTGGTTTCCTGCCCACATGTGCAATTTGAGTAAGCTCTGGGGGTAGAGGACAACTTGGAGCCCTCTTTCTGTGGGGTGAGGAGCTTTTTGATGATCTCCTTCCCTAGTTTCTGGGTGGGTGCAGATAGATGTGCTTTGCTGTACCATGGGATTGGCTAGTCTGTAGCACATAATATCTATTTAAGCATTTTTATTGTTGAGTTTAAGGACTCTTAATTTCAAAACTTAAGATAGTTTTGTTGGAATCTGAATGACAGCCTGAGTTATTTCTAAACATCAAAGGAAAGAAACTGGGCTGGAGATTTAAGTTCATCGAAGACCTGAAATTCTATGCCCAAATTTCCTCTTGCCTGCCAGACTTCTCCAAAATCAGCTTGCAGATTTCCTATGCAGTGTATGCATATTGTGAAGTACATAAGCCTTGGAAACCAGCTGAATGGATAGGAGGAAGATGGGCCAAGAGTAAGCACAAAAAGGAGAGGTGTTTAATTAGATCTGAGTTTTACTTTGAGTGCTGTTTTGAAGCTAGGTGTTATGCCAAACTCAACTTTCGCTAGCTTTCTGCAATGGCGGATGCTCTGACTAGATCAGTAGCCTTGTTACATGCAGGTGGGGTGGTGAAGCCTGTAAGTGTACTCCAAAGTATTGCACGTGCTCTGTATTACCTAAAATTGTCTGTAGGGTACAATCAATCATTTGCTCTTTACTAGTCACAGTTTGTTGGAATTTAGCTTATGTTTGTGGATAGAAGTAGAAAGGACGCTCCTTGGCGAACTTTGGATTTCACGTCATCATGGAAAATCTGTTCAGTGGCAGCAAGCTGCGCGCGTTCTTTTCAGTCTTTTTCACCCAGACTGTTTGTATTAATTTTGGGTTTTCTCTGGAACGTACCCAGCTTAAATACAGAGGTGTTCATTTTCTTTCTCCTCCCATGTGAAAGAGGAACTCTGCTAAAACTGCTGATTTTTTCCCTTCAGTGCAAGAGGTGCCTGGAAGGTGAAAGCGCTTGAGCCCATGAATCAGAGTCCTGTAACTCATAGCTGCTGCTTAACTGACTTCTCAGATATGAACAGAAAAAAAGAGCTGTAGTTTAAAAATACAACAACAAGCTCATCTCTGCACTCTGAAAGTAAACTTTCCTGGGACAACCTCCCGATCTGTTTGGATAATAAGATTCTGGGTAAAAAGCAAGACTTCTGTGATTGTTTGCCCAGAGTATAAATATTTCATGCTTCCTTGAATGCTTGTGTGGCCTAAGTCTTGCAGCAGTACCATCTCAGCTATTCTTCGGTTTGGGGACCAGGAAAAGTGCTAGTTTCCTGTCTTCCCCTCCCCCAAAATCTTGGGTACCTTAAACAAGAAGGAAAAGCAGCAACCCAGAGCTGGTTTATCAGTTCCAGCTGAAGAACAATGCCAGTCTGTCCTCACCTTTGTTGTGGAAGGAGTAGGACAGCACTGCAGTTACATTGCAGCACTCAGTATTTTCTTTTCCAGCAACACAAAGACATCACACTTCTCAAGTAAAATGAGAATGCGGCTTATTTGTGAGTTATACATGGGTTCTCCCCAAAATTGGTTATTACAGCTCATAACTAGGTCTACTCCTCTGATTGCTGTCTGTGCAACTTTGATGCTATGCACAGGCCTGAGTAACATGAGAAATCAGTGAAACTGGGTGTTATAGTACCCCTTAGTGTAGTGTGAATGTATGTAGGTAACAGCCATTAGTGTCTTTGTCAGCTGCTGCTTCTCATCCATAGCTACAAATGACTTCTACACCTGTCGTGCCTGAGCTATGTCAAAGTGCTTCCCTTTTTAAAAAACAACACACAAAAAAGCCACCACCAGCAACCAAACAAATCTTAATTACCAGCTTGAACCATAGCAGTATGAGGAAGTCCACAGTAGCCCCTTGGATTCAAAACAAAACAACAAGTTCCTACCTGTAGGTGTTTTAAAAAGTAAAAAACAGTTTTCTCATTGCACAAGTTTATTGGCAGCGGTACGCGAGTGTTAAAATTTGTGAGAGAAAAGAGTCTGGCGTATAGTGTTGCTGTCATATTTGCAGTCCGTGTGTGTGCCCTTAGTATAAATAATCTCTCTTCCTGACAAACCGATTGGCAGCAATCCACCTAAAGTACGAAGCTGCTCGGCACTGCAAAACGCGTGCAGAAGAGGCCTGGAATCACTCAGGCAAGAGACAGATAGATAGTAGCTTTGGCATGGAGAAGAGTCCCCGTGTGTGGAGCATAGATAGAAGTAGGTGGCTTGTCCTAGCATGCTCCTCCAGCAGCTTGAGTGTCGCTAGTGGGTATAAGGGACCTTTCATTTGAGTGTTAGGTGTATTTTCCACTGTGTATTTTCCTCTTACGTAGCAGAGGTGGTCATGCTCTATTTGGGGGTGTTGGTTTGCAGTTTCATTTGGGGTTTTGTTTCACGTAAAGTTTGGTTTTGAAAACTGGGTAGATCTCAGCTGCTGGCTGTGATTCTTTCTGCTGAAGTAAAAAATAATAATGCTAGTATTAGCTGCTTTAGCTATGTATAGAAGGATACAGACTGAGAAAATGTTGAACTCCAGGAAAAAATGTCTGCTTACAGAAAGACTTACAGCCTCTTGCATCACTGCTTAGGCGCAGACAGTAAAGCCTTAATCCTCCGGTGTCTGAATCACGCTAATTCGGTGTTAAAGAGGCATGGTGCTGTGATCACTTGTCTGGTGAGATTCTTGAGCGGTTCTACTTTCCTCGGATAAATTTTTGAATTGTAGATGAATATCAAGTGGCTTGTTGCTCGTTGAACACTTTGCTTGTTGCGTGTTTAGTTTGCAGTTCCTGCCAAGAAGTAGTTTTAATTTCTTTATGGTAATGTTATAAGAAGTTAGTAACTGTAGGATCTGCTACTGCGTCTGAGTCTGTGGGTATTGAAAGGTCTGAATGTGAGTGGGACTGGTAGCACCGCCTGTGTTGTTCTCAGCTTCCCAAAATCTTAATGATAAAGTTACAGGTGCTGCCTTTTCTTTTCGAAGGCAGTAGAATCCGAGTGGGGGAATCATGCTCCGTTCTTGTTTACATACTGTAGGATAAAGGCTCTTGCTTATGAGAGCTTACCAAATGTTTTCCAGGCTGTGATCCTTTCATGGGAAAGGAGTGTATCTAAGTAGTGGGTGGGGTTTAAGAAGCTTTTTCAAAATGAGCCTTTCACAATTCCTGATACTGGTCAGATTATACATACCTCAGCTGTATGAAATAGATGCAACTTAGCCATGTGTAACAAAGCCTTTTCACACGTATCTCTTGCAGGCTAGAAATCGCATTAACTAGATATTGAAGAGACTTGAGTGAATTCTTCGTATAATGGGCACTCGAGACTATTCTAAGCTGAATGTATGAGTGCGTGCTGCTGTTAATCACCTCTAATTATGGTAATGTTTAGGCAAGAAAAGAAGCCACTTGTTTCAAAGGGGTTTTTTGACTGAAGATCAATAGTAAGCAGGAAAGTGGTAGGTTCACATGTATGCATAACAAATAAGGGTGAAGGACTGCATTAAGGGAAGGAATTGGTGAGGTGATCATTTTGAACAGAGCGAATCTGGAAGTATAGGGACTGTTTATGAAGAGCTGCCTTCAGCAACAGTGAATGAAAAGCGAGTCCTGTGTGGGGACCTGCTGAAATGAAGTGGTTGTCATATAGTGGCATCAGGAGTCAATGTAGAACTCTGGGCCTGGAACCACGGAATTAACGAAAGCATCACTAAGATGGTTGGTGGGGTTGTTTGCTTGGCCTTGAGGCTGGAGGCATCACGGAGGTGATGGTAGTTGGAGGAAACAGCTCTGTGTCAGTACAACAGAGCAGGGAGTGATAGCAGAAGGACTGAGCTGATGGTGACTGCAGGCTTGGCTCGATGCTGGGATGCCGCCAGCTCTCTTAATGAGCCCTAACTGCGAAGTGGGATGTCGGGCCTGTTGTGGATGTGGGAGGCAATACCAGTTTATGGTGTTGCCTAAGCTGCTCTTTGCTCCTGTAGGTTATTGTTCTGACATCAAAGCTCAGTGCTTCATCACTGCAGTGTTGATGGATGCTGAGAGCGTGTTCTGAACAAGAGACAGCTCTGTTCAGTAAGTAGAGCTCTCTGTCACACACTTCAGATTTTGAGATGAGGCCCAGTGCAGACCCAACTACAATCCTTCAGAATGGAAGGGAGACGTGCGTTGTAGAACATAAACCTTCCAAGCCCGTGTTGCTACAGAAACACTTATTTTATTCACTTCTGTTCCAGCAGTGTAAGTGGGTTTTCACACATCACATCAGTGCCTCATGTCAAATGCTTAAGTAACGAGGAACTAATCACTAGTTCTTCATGAAAAAAGCTTCAGGAATTTTGTCATGTTGGAAATCTGAGGCAGAGATAGGGGGCAAAATCTCAAAGGCGTGTTATTAAATATTTACCACGAGATGCTATTAGTTGTAGACTCATTAGCTTGTCACAGTTTAACAAAACTATTTCTTCAGCAAATGTGAAGCAGGCTTTGTCCTTTTGTTTATAACCCGACAAGGAAAAAATTAGGCAACAGCATGTGGCCTCTAATTACAAACTTTGTAAAACAAGAGGTCTGGTTGATCTGGCAGCCTGTTCTGATACTTCTCAATTTTTTACTGTTTGATTTTGTAGTGTTACAATAGAGATGAGCTGAAGCTGATTTTCTGCAAATGTTTCTTCGGAGCATCAAACATTTCTCACTTTCATTTCATGGATTGAAACAATGCAATTAAAACAATGAGCTTAATGACAGAGCAAGTCTTGCTTCATCCCCCGCTCCTTTCCGTGGTAGCTCCAGTTCTTCACAAGTTACTCGTAATGCTGGCAGAGAAGCTGATGTTTACAGCTCAGTCTGACGCTTTTTGAATACAGTCTTCAGTCTTCTCTGGCAAATTAGAACCAGATGGGAACGGTAGGGAGCAGAATGGAATTCAATTCTGTTTTGTGGCTTGTAATGTTAACAAAACTCTAGGGTTTTTTTATTGTTATTTTGGCAAGAAAATGGCTGGTAATTCTTCTGGTCCAATCACTGTAATGTGCAGCTTTCTTCCAGTGCACTGGGCTATAAGCACTCACTGAGATGTGTTGCTTTACTTCCACCTAAGTGATGGACTACAGTATGAGCATGTTACAGAGATGTTCTTGACCCTTTTACTTGGAAAAAAAAAAATCAGTACATCCAGACAGAAAAGTGTTTTCTCTGCTCCTCTGAAACTGCTAATTCTGAGACAAAATGCCTTTTGCAACATGCAGTAAGTTTTCCTCTTTTGTCCTTTTCACCCTTACACTGCCCTAACTGAAAGTACCTGAAGTAGTAAAGGAATATATAGTGGAGTCTGATGAGGGAGAAGGACTGGGCCACACCAACCTGAAATGGTCATGGGATCTTCAGTGCAGACAGGAAAAGGACTTTTTCATGTAGCTACTACTGTGCTGCTTCCGCTGGTTGGTGTGCTCTCAGGAAAAGATGCAAGCTGGTGAATCACAAATGACACTTCCTGTTGGGCTTTGGGGATTTTCTTACAGCTTTCCCCTCTGTAGCCACCGGAGCTGCTTTTGTGTAGCCTCTGTGCCCAGACAAGAACTGCTCAGAGATGAAGACGGAAGCCAAACAGTTTATGCATAGAGTGTAATAGTTTCTGACTCAAATTGTGTGGTAATTGCCAAAATATTGTAGGGTGTGGTAGGAAGTGCCACGTCTGATATTGCTGAATATCTGTCACTTCATAATTTGCCTAGAAGAACACAGTATGCTAATTCTAGGTGGGGAAGAGGTTTGCTGTTTCCTCGTCATATGGAACCTGCTAATGTGCAAGAAGTTGTTTCAATGCGCTGGAGTTCTATTGGTTTTCTTCCAGTTGCTCAATCTTAAACTCCATTATTTCTAATTTCTTACAGAAAGAAAGTCTGCATGCAGGAGAAAAAGTATAGCTTCAGAAAGATTGCTCTGGACAGTGAGTGTTGGAAACAATGGAAAAGCCTCAAATTACTATCAAATTTCACTAGGAATTGAAAATATGTAATGAAAAAATATAATTTAAAGTAGTATGTATCAGTTGTCTATTGTGAAATACCTGGTCTTAAACAGTTATTTTATTCTTAGAAACGTTGCTAACAGTTTCTTACAGTACTGTATTCTAGTGTCAAATACAAGGCTTGTGCATTTATCTGGAACACACTCGAGGAGAATTTACACCCAGCTTCTTTGGTGATTGTTCTCAATAAACTGAGTGTCACAACTTCGAGAGGTGGACGGACAGGAAATAGGGTGGTCATGCTTTCAGGCAGATAACTTCAATACATGAGATCTTTGAAAATAATAAACATAACTGGAACTTGTGCTTTTTCATAGTAATCCACTCCCTTAGATCTCGCGCTTCTTTAAAGCAATGGCATGCTCTCCAGTGCTTAGAAATACCAGCCTGCTGCTTTCTGGGAAGCGTATTCCTCCGGGGCTTAAGTTCAGGGCCCAGTCTAAAGACTCTTAATGCCTTTATTGTGCTGTCTCTGTGATACAACACAGGCGTTTGTGATGGAAATATTTCTGTGGTCAAGTGGAAGTTCTTTTTTTTTTTTTTTTTTCTCCGGCGGTCTGTTAGATAAATGGGAATGCTTTTGATATGAATACAGAAGCTTTCTGAATGTGGAATAACGAAATGATGCATTGCTCCTGCATGCAATTTTGTTACTTTTCATCTGGTGCTGTCTTTTTACCCCGGTGCCAGATGCGAGCTCTGGAAGAAGCCTTCCTCTCCCATGTTTTAGCCTTTGCTTTACTCGCTCCAATCCTCGTACAGCAAACTGGCGCACCTTTGAGGAAGTGAAAAAGGTAATGCAGGATTTGGATTAGAGGGCTGCCTGAATTTCTCAATGTAGTATCTTACGTTCAGCTTCCAAAAGAGTCCACTTCATAGGATATCCTGTGTTTCCCAGTGTTTTGAATGCAAGTGTTGCCAGTGCCTTTTGAGTCTTCATTTCTGGGTTGGCGCGATCCTAAAACATAAGCTAGCATGTAAAGCTTTGCCTGAAATGCAGTCCTCACACCGCTTTTAATAAGTAGAACTAATGCTTTAATTCCTAAATAAAGTTCTTGTTTGGATAAAAAGGGCTGTATATTTTAATTAGATGCGATTAAGGTCCACGTACCTTATTTGAGATACTAAGATTTTTTTTCACGTATTTTTAAATGAAAATTTTCCTTACTGGTGAGTGACAGCCATGTAAACTACTGCTAGACTGTGTGAGTATTTGTTGAAGGAAAAGCATGTTTTCAGAGTGTGGTTTTCGGACTTCCAGACTGATTACACAAGCTCAAGAAGGCCCACCCCACATCCTGTGTAGAAAGCCAGTTCACAGAAATGCCCATTGTTCATCAGGATTATAAGTCACTGTACTTTTTGCCCAGTTTCTTTTTCAAAGCACTATATGGAAAATCTTAATGTAAATGAACTCCAGCAGCTTAACAAGTGCTTGGTCCTGCCAGGTACTGAGAACTCTGCTCTTACTGAACTGGAGGGAGGGGGGAATTAACACACCGGCCTCTCTGGCTAGAGAACAAAGGTGTTGTGTTGGTAAAAACAGCTGAGGATGTTTTATTAGTTCTGTGAATCAATTGATAATTGATGTACTTTGAGTCTGAAAGTTGTGGCAGCAATACTGGTATTTACTTTCTTGGGGAGAAGAGAGGATTTACAAGGAATGCAGTTTGCTGCAAGCCTGGTAAATTTGTCTTGGCAGTGCTTCCTCTCTGCTCACTTGTTAATGTAAAAGGAGGATGGGGTGTCTGGATCTCATACCCCACACTTCTGAGATCTGTGCTGTTCTACCTACAGGTTAACTGGACCTACCCACGAAGAAGGAAGCTATTGAGTACTCATTCAGCCTTTTTTTTTTTTTTTCCTGCTTCACCTACATTATTATCTTGGAGAATATATTTTTTAAAGGTGAGGTGCAGTTTGTCATGTTACATTTTCTAACAGGAAAAGTGTTTCAAGATGAATTTTAAAACCCTCATATGAAGTATATGTACTGAATAAAAACACCAAGCTCTGATATTGCTTGTTAGAGTTCAGTGTCTGTTCAAGACCAAAGTATTGGTTACAGTGCTGTTGAGCACAGGCCTGCCATGGGAATATTCAAGACTGTATTGTGCTTTACAGAAGTCCTCTGAAAGGAATCACCTCTCTTCAGTTGCTGCCAGTCTCCTGACTGTTCAGCATTCCCAAAACATGTGGCCCATAAAATGGGATTATAAGGGAAGGCATTCAAGTAAACAGAAGTTCCCTCAGGACAAGATTTGCTTTCTCATGTGGAGCTGCTGCATGCTGCAGCCTGGCTGCTGCTGGCCCCATCCCTGGCCAGGGCCTGGCGCTGCTCCTTCAAGCGAGCCAGCTCTGACACTGGCAGGGTGTGCAGCCTGCCCCTGTCCTGGGGAGCAGTCTCCTCCTGAATAGCTGGCACAGCAGAGCCCCTTCACTGTATTTTTGGAAGGGTTCACCTGATTACAAGTAAGGGGAGCTTGCCCTTTCTGTGTCTCTTCTTTGTCTGCACGTAGCAGTGAGTGACTGGTCCAGAGGTGTGAGCTAGCTGCCAAAAATCTGCAGTGGGCTGTGTCCAGCAGTGACTGTACAGTACTGCTGAAATGGCCCAGTGTGTTCACGCAGTGAGTTCCTGGATAAGTGGCTGGTTTTTTACTCCCGTGTTTCTTTGAACAACAGTTATATTGGTGGGTAATAACGTGATTATTTCAGTGATTGTGTGGTCCTGTTCAGCCTGTTTGTTGAAAGTACTCGTCCTCAACTTCAGTCTGTAGTTTGAGCACTCTTGGGTTCTCTGAGTCAAAATATTACATCAGCCTTAGCGAGGAGCGTTCCCAGTCCTGCTCCCTCGTGGTTTGCATCTGGTGCTGGCCCTGCCAATTCAGTCTGGTTGCTGCTCAGCAGGATCATGCAGTGTGAGATATATTGGGGCACAAAGCCTTCAGACTCTGTTCCTTTCAGCCTATTTTCTTTCACGTTTCAAAAAAACTACCAATCTCAGGTACCTTTTGTCCCTTCTGTCCAGAGAATGTTAGTCACTCTAGTAATAGTTCTGGTGGTAGTGGCCACCTGAGGTTGACAGTGAGACTTCAGAAGCTGATGGCCTTGTCTCAGTTTCTACAGATACCACTTTGTACCACAGCATGGAGACTTTAGTCCTCAGAGGCTACAGTCAGAAATGCTCTTTAAGACAATAAGAGTTCATCAATTCCAGTATATATGTTCCAGACTGGCTGGCGTCACGTTGCTGGTGGCTGTTAGTGGGGAGCGTTGATATTGTGGTCTGTGTGAGACAGAACGCAGACTGGTGCCTCTGAGATGCAGCGTGGTTATATGTTTTTTCCATTACCTTTCTTCAGAGGTGATTCTGAAGAGAAACGGTTAAACTCATTGCAGTTGGCTTTAGTGTGAAGCTTTGAACAAATTCAGCAGTAAGAATTTTCAGTTTTCTGAAGAAATGTAAACGTGCAACTCTCCTTTCTTGTTCAGTACCTGTTAGAAGTTGAGAGAGCGGCCCTGTGAGCAGAGAAGCCAGCCCAGTTCCTGCCCTGCTCAGAAGTGGTGAATTCATGTACCTGTGTACACACTATACTAGTCCAAGCAAAAAATTATTTGCTACAGATTAAAAATTATTAATAGCTCTTCCATTTTGCTTGTTGGTAGAATGGGTTAACTTCTTTCCAAAACACTTAGAATGTGTAATGCATTTATGAAATCAAAAGCAGTAGATTTGGGGCCTATAACTCATACCACAGATGACTGTGGAGTTGTCAGGAGTGACTGCACTCAGGAGTAATGTCAGTGTCACAAAATGCACACAGCTCATGTGTCTGGAGAGTCCCGTTATCTGCACTGGTGGGTATGGGGTGCATGAGAGAGCAGGCTGCCTTGGTTTTAGCCTATGGATGAGACTACTGATTGTTCTAGGCCTTTAATTCTGTTCCAGCTTGGAACTTTTTTGGAAGGCATGTGGCTGCTGGGTGTTTTGTACCATGATCTGCTTAAAGCTGAGAGTTGAGTTTGTTTGTCACCATATTTTCTATATAAACTGGTCATATATTCATTATATTTCAAATGTACGAGTGTTAAAAAACAGATGATCGTTAGATCAGATTTTCCAAAGCTTAAGGAGTTTAATTATATGTTTAATGCATCCAGATTTATAGGATCTGCTGAATTATGAGGGAAAGTAATGACACAATTACTGTATTTTCCAAATATTAGGTAGAATATATAGATCCAACAACAGGGAACTGAAAACGTCTTGTGAATAATAACAGCAACACCTGCTTGTATTTCACTTCATAATTTCTGTGTGAGGTCGTTCATGTTGTAGAAAATTATGTTTTATGAACAAGCTTTTGAGGGCAATGGTACGTTGCTAAGGCTGTAGCGTTTTGTATTATACTGTGCAGATTCTGTCTCATGAATCAAAGGAGACATGTATCCATGACCTCAGCTCCAAGAGTTCTGTAGTTAGTGTTGATTTAAATTAACATGGTTTATATGGGAAAGAGCTTTTTAGAAACCTTGGAAAATTGGAGGTGTATTCAGTGGAGGGCATGTGGCATTGAAGCACCGACTCTGGCTGCTGTGAGCTGCCCCTTTGGCTTCAGCAGGTTGTGTGCTAATAAAATGAACTGAAACCTGCAGATGGGATATGCTGCTAAGTGGAATCAACATAATTGCTTGGTAATAACAAGTTGTAAGCCAAGCAGATATCCTTATGGGAGTCTTTACCTATTCATTTCAGCCAGTTCAGTAATGTAGTGCATCATTTAATGATGCAACAAAGTTGATCGTATTACCCTGGTTAATGCGAGCTTCCTTTCCTCCCCAGTTCACCTAGATGGTGACACTGGCAGTCAGGTGAGGGAGCTCACAGTGAGCTGATTAAGCAGAAAACTGATCACTTTCCTTGTAGCAGCCAGTTGTTGCTTTTTAGCTCTGAATTGGCTTCTCATGGGGGTCACGTGAGTGCCAGGGCTAGTGCAAGTGAAGAAGGATGGGGAACCTGCCACTTTGTCAGCAATCAGTGATCAGATTTTGTTTCACACAACTGTATTGGTAAGTTTTACACACCTCTCTGGAAAGCTGAGGACATTAAAGGCATTGCCTGCCAGCAGCTGAGTGCTGCCCTGTTGTAGGCACTGCTGCTCCGTTCGTCAGCTGCTGGGCCCTCAGCCAGGCAGGGGACACAAATGTGACTGACTTCTTGCTTCTAGGATCTGTCTTGAAATTTCTGTGGTTGATGTAGAGAAGTCTTACCAATAAAGTGTGGTTCAGATGATTCTGTTTGTATGTTTACATTCATATGAGATGACATCGGTGCCACTTGTGTCTAGGCAAGTCTAGGCGCAGGTTTGGACAAGTTTGTTTGGGCACACAAGCCATCCTGAAGGAGATTGGAGGTATTCAGTGCATTGCTCTGTAAAACAGAGAAAGGAACAGTTTTTTTTTAAAAAAAAAAAAAAAGGAGAAAAATGCAAGAAGTTCTGGTTAAATCACTGGCAGTGAACTAGTGTAACTCAGTGTGCAAGTGTGCAAATCCCAGCCAGTTTTATCTGGGTCGTTAGACTGGTGTCAAAGTACTGAATTCAGTTTTTAGACTGAGTAAGTCATTAGAAGGTCACCGTCACCTTGGAAGAAACCTTCATTTTCCATGTGAAGTTGAAAGGCCCTGAGCACCTTCTCTGAGGACTGGATTTTACTGTTAGGAGAGACACTAGAGATAACTAAAACTGGAAGAAGTTAGGTGAAGCAAACGCTATTTCATTTTCTGTTTAGTGCAGTCGTTAGTGTTCTTGGCAGTGTTTCATATGTATTCAGTTTCAGTGGGTTTTTATGCTTGGTTGTACTTCCTGTCTTATATATTAGCATAATGATGTCATTCTTGTGCACTGCTGTGGGGGAGTATGGTTGTATGTTCTTCCTCGACCTCTGGAGGAAAGGTCTGGCTCTCCTGTGAGACTTTGGTTCTGCTTTGCTGTGTGAAATCCATGTGGGAGGGTCCCCTTCTTGTGAGCCTCTGTTTGGAAATGTGGAGCAGAGCAGGAGGAGTAGGCAGCAGAAGAATTTCATGCTTTCTCCTGTAGGGAAGACTAGTAGGACCATCCATCTTCACTTCCTGTCAGTGAGCAGCCAGAACCTTTGTGTCCCTGTGTCGAGCTGTGGAAAGGTTGGAATGGGCAGGGAAGCCACCTATCCCTAAAGCAAACGAAGCAAAGCAACCTAGGAGCAGGAGCGTCAGCCGTGTCCCTGCTTCTCTGACTGGGCACTGAGTGTGAGAGGAACATGATGAGAAGGCCCCATCTTCACGGTGTTCTTTGGTAACCAGGAGAGCAGCAGGCACTGAGCAGAGCATGTGATTTGTTCTCCAGCACGTCCTGAGGAGGCAGCGAGCATGGGAGTGGTTTTTCCATGGGGATATCGCTGGGAGCAGGCAGGTCCCTGCACATCTGGGCAGGTAGGCTCGGGCTTGCTGCTCTTACTTTGGCCTGAAGCATGCAGCATGCACCAGCCTGGGCTGTACAGCAGGAGCAGTAATTATACAGAAAGCTTGAAATGATAGAAATCTGCATATTAAAATGAATTTGGAAACACTTGTGGAAGACATTGTCTCTTTAAATCTGGTTGGAAGGGGCTCTTCCAGTGTGAGTCATCTGCAGCTGTAAAGGACCCTGGGCAGAGCCTTCCTCTTCTCTGCTGAATAGGGCTGTCAGAGCTCCCGGGGTCAGTGCGGGGAGAAAAATACCCTGATTCATTTCCCAACCAGATACGCATAGGAGAACTCCCCATAGAGCTGCTGCTGAGGGGGGGGGGGGGGGGGGGGGGGGGGCGCTGTGGCTTTGTTTTTCCAGTCTCTGTGCTCTACATAAGCAACATTATGCAGCTCCAGGCTCCCACCCAAAGGACTGAAACACCCCAGAGCCCATCCCCAGGCAGCGCACAATGGTGTTGATACGACTGTTGCTACAGAGGAAGTGGCTTCTGTTATAACCAGCAAGCAATCTGCCAAAGTCCACAGTCTGGGTAGTTGCCAATCTAAGTTTGACAAAAATATTTAACTTTGACTTTCATCTTTGCTTTTTCTGGAGATAATTCTCCTACTTCCTAGCATTGAAATCTCACCTATGCTAGGATTTTTATTTTTGCAAAACTGATCTATGCTTTTACCGAGAGAAAATAATACACAACAGATTAAAATCTTTTATAGATCTTGAAAATAGCCTCAAATGTTGTCAGTACAATAGCAAAACTAGTGCTAGACCGTATGCAGCTCAAGGCATTGCACAGGGCTTTTTTGTGCCCTCTCCCATTCCTGCTCAGAGCAGTCAGTTCTTGATCTGAATTTGACATTGGAAATGCTACAGAGGTTCTGTAGCAGAGGAGACAGGGTGTGAAAGCCTTGGAATATTTGAGGCATCAGGCGCCCCCTTGTGCCCTTTCTTTTTTGTGTTGCGATGCCAGCAAATGCAAGGGATGACGGCTGCACCTATGAAACAGCTGAGCCTCAGCTGCATCGTTGCGTGGGGCCTGGGATGTGCTCTGGTGCTTGTATTGTGCTCAGTTGTAGCTTGGAGGTGTAGGAGTTGCTTGTTGACAAGTAACACAGAGTTCACTCCAACTATATAGTGTGTTTCTTGTAAAGTTTTGAACGTTCAAAAGCCATTTATCTCTTCTAAAAGACAAGAATAAGGTTTTGGATTCATTTAAATGTAGCAAGATTTGTGGGGTATAAATTTTCTCTGGTGGGCCTGATTTAAAGTTGTGTTTTGAACCTCCCTGACTCTTAAGAATACTATGCAAGCTTGGATTTCTTCCGATCTACTCCATACCATGTTTTCAATCATCCATCTGAGGACACAGAGAAGGTGGAGTTCTTGAACACCTTCGTTGCTTCGGTCTTTACTGCTTAGGCTGCTCCTTGGGAATCTCAGGCCCTGGAGATAGGAGGGAGAGTCTGGGGAAGAGATGACTTCCCTTGATTAAGAAGTGTCTGGTCAGGGATCATCTGGGCAAACTTGCTGTACACAAATCTGTGGGCCCTGATGAGATGCACCCATGAATGCTGAGGGAGCTGGCAGAGATGATTGCCAAGCTGCTCTCTGTCAACTTGGAAGGGTCATGGAAAACAGGAGAGGTGCCTGTGGACTGGAGGAATGACAGTGTAACTCTGGAGATGTCATCTCCAAACAAGTGAAAGAAAAGGAGGTTATCCAGAATAGTCAGCTTAGACTCACCAAGGGCAAATCATACTTGACTAATCTGGTAGCCTTCTATGATGTAATGACCGGCTGGGTAGATGTAGGGAGAGCAGTGAATGTTATGTGCCTTGACTTCAGCGAGGCTTTTGACACTGTCTCCTGGACATCCTTGTGAGTAAGCTTAGGAGGTGTGGGATAGGTGAGTGGACAGTGAAGTGAACTGAGAACTGGCTGACTGGCAAGCACAGTGGGTTGCCCAGTGGTGCAGAGTCTGGTTGGAGTCCTGTAGCTAGCAGTATTCCCCAGGGGCCAGTACAGAGTCTGTTCTTGTTCAGCATCTTCATCGGTGACTTGGATGAGGGGATTGAATGCCCCCCTCAGCAAATTTGCAGATGATTTAAGGCTAGGAGGAGTGGCTGACATACCAGAATGCTGTGCTGCCATTCAGTCAACAAGACCTGGACAGGGTTGAGAGTTGAATGGAGATGAACCTGGTGAGGTTCAACAAGGGCAAGTGTGGAGACCTTCACCTGAGGAGGAATAACCACATGCATCAGTACAGGTGAGGGGCTGACTTGCTGGAAGGGAGCTCTGCAGAGAAGGACCTGAGTGTCAGCAGGTTGGCCGTGAGCCAGCAATGTGCCCTTGTGGCCAGGAATGCCGGTGGTATCTTGGGGTTCACTAAAAAGAGCGTGGCCTGCAGGTCGAGGGAGGTGATCCTCCCTCTCTACTCTACCCTGGTGAGGCCACATCTGAAGTACCGTGTCCAGTTCTGGGCTACCCAGTTCAAGAAAGAGAACTGCTGGAGAGAGTCCAGCAGAGGCCACAAAGATGATTGAGGACCTGGACTATCTCCTGTATGAGAAAAGGCTGAGAGACCTGGGGCTGTTGAGCCTGGAGAAGAGAAGGCTGGAGAGGGATCTTATCAATGCTTATAAATATTTAATAGACAGCAGACAAGTGGATGGGGCCAGGCTTTTTTCAGTGGCACCCCGTGGCAGAACAAGGAGCAACCTGCAGGTACTTGTATGATGCAAAAGCAGTTGAGCATAGTGTATGCAGTGTGTTCTTTGGGGATTTAAAGGTGTCACTTATTTCCATTGTACTGACTGTGAGACATTTCAGACTGGGCTACCTCCCATTCTGTGGTGACAGTTCTAGCTAAACAGCAGTTTCTATCAATGTACTTCTCCTGAGTTTGTTTCATGTAGCAGCATCTAGAATATAAAGCAAGAGTGACCATGGTATACTTAACCAGGATCCATCTACTTCAGTGTCCCATCTCCAGCAGACGCTGTAAGTGAACAACTTAATAAAAGCCTAAGAACAGGTCAAGTATAAATGCGTCTTCATTCACTGTTCTCACAGCCTCCAATCATTTTCACTTCTTAAGCTGATTATAGGTTTTGTATATTTAGCAAACATTGAACAGATTACTTTGCAAGATTGTCTAGCCTTCACAACATCCTTTGGCAAGGAGTTCAGGAAATCAGCTGTCCCCTGGGTGAGGAGCCAACTCCTTTTCTTTGTGTTGAACTTCTTCACTATCTTCAGTGTGTGTTACCTCAGCCTTCTATTGGAAGAAAAATGAACAGTGACCATCCAAGATGCGCAGGATTTTACAGTCCTCTATTATATCCTTCCAGTTGTCTCTGTTTTTCAGTCCAAAGAGTCCTGTCTTATTTAATGGAAATTGTGCCATATCTATGATTAAAATAAAAATAAAAATCATAACAGTTGCTTTGAGTCTTGAATTTCTACTGGGGACTGAATTGATACTTCAGGCAACTTCCTATCATAACCTCAGTGTATTACTTCTGGTTGCTAATGGTCAGCTCTGAATACACACAGGAGGAGGTATGTGCGAAGTTAGAACTGCTTTTCGGCCTGTTGGTCATTTCACCCTTACCTACATTAAGTCCTACTTGCTATTTTATGGCCCATTGATTCCTGTTCAGTCTGTCGCCCCTCATGCTCACCACCCTGAATATCAGTAAACGGTCATAATCTTGTCCACCCCCTTTTCCTGGTGTGCTGAACCTGATAGCTCTATCACAAATCTCTGAGGAGCTGCGCTGATGAACTTTGTCTACTGAGAGCACCTTGTCTTTTCTTCCTGGTCTTTTAATGTCTCTTCTACCCTGCAAGGACCTTTCATTAAAAGCCTTGTTGAGGAACATGGTTGAAAGCTTTCAGGCAACTAAACTGTTTAACAACCAAACCGTCCTCATCCATGGAGCTTCTGAGCCCTTCAAAGAAGCTTGGTAGGTACTTAATGCGGACAGCCTTGGTTCTTCAAGGTGTCTCATGCTTAATAATTTTATTCCTTGTTATAGTTTATACTACTCGCTGATAGGTGAAGTCACCAGAGATGAAGAAAGAAACAGGTTTTTGGAGTAGTTAGACTTCTTGCAAAGCGCTGAGTGAAGCTCTTCAAAAGGCAGTGCAACTTGAATGGTTTGCATAGCTGAAATAGCTGATGTAAATGGATCCAAAGACAAATCTTAACAAAATCAACCATTCCCCAGCACAGGCTGTTGTCACTAATAATTTGAGCCAAGTGTGTGGATGTCATTGTTCTTTCATTACTACCTACTGTAAAACATCAACAAAAGGCTCCTTGTGGCTTAACCTCTGTGTTTGAAAACCTGACAGTGTCAGGTCTTATATAGCTGTTGATAAGAGATCATTTACACATTTACTCAAAAATTATCCAGTGAAAGACAAAATAAGGTGAAAAAATTCTCTAGCAAATCCAGCAACTTGGAAATCAATTATCCTCTTCAGGTTACCAGTCGTCTGAATTATTGCTCAGTGAATAATGCAGTGACAGTTTCCAGAAGAGTGTCAGATTGGCAGATGTTTCATAAAACACAAGAATGCACATCTTAACATAGGCCTATTAGATCTGTGCATGCACTGAGCTTGTGTAAGAACTCACATTGTTGAGGTACAAGGGCTACACAGTTTGTAAAAGGATGAATTCAAATTGATGTGTTGTACCTCATTCACTGGTTGTTTTGCTTTGTGTGTGTGTGTATGCTTTTCTCTATAATACCCAGTAGTAAGCATGACACAATTAAAAGCACCATATCCTGCATTTACAGGAAGAAGGAAGAGTTGAGAGTGTGTACGTAAATAGTCCCTGCAGAGCTGCTGTTTTGTGGCAACTGCTTTGTATGTCAGTCCTTACTCTGCATTGCAGTGGTTAACTTTTGCCTTTGGAAAAAAAAGAAATGTTTAAATTCATATAAAATATTTTCTTGATGTGTCCAGGGGCCAAATCTGAGATCTGACTTTTGCTACATTCTGCCACTGCATGCAAGATTATCTTTCCAGATAAGCATGATGAGCATGAATCTATCAATCATCAGTGGAAAGGATGTCATTATACAAAGTCTGATACTGTACAAAATGTAAAAGTCTTCAAAAACGTGTTTGGAAAGGAATTGCTTTATTCTTAACCTAGCTGCAGGTCTGGCAGCAGCAGCTCGTGAAGAGGTGTGGGAATGAGCTGAACAGACTCCTTGCTGGCCAGCAGAGCTGGGAGGCTGCATCCTACCAATAGGAGACTGACTGCTCATTTTTGAATCCCTTTGGGTAAAGGAAGGTAGATGTTTTTTTGTTTTTTTTGGCTAATGAAACACTGGGAGGTAAAAGCCATTCTTGAAAGGAAAGAACAGCCTACTGGAAATAAAAGTTCTTTAAAGTCAGATGGAGTGCAGTGTCATAAAGAAGGTTGTGATTTCTTTTAGTTTATCTTAATCTCTTAGATTTGTCACAATAAATATAGCTAAGAGAAAAAGATGTGTAAACCAGGAGGTGAAGAAAGGAAGAGATGCTGAAGATAAAAAGCGCATTGTTGATTACTCAGTTTCCAATTCTCTGACTTGAATCTGTTTATATTAAACTTTTCAATTGAATTTTTCTTCGTAGCATTTGCTGCAATGCAGAGTATGTGTGATACAGTGCTGAATCTAAGCAGGATGTGATTGGAAGTACTCACTTCATTTCCTCTGGATGCCACAGTCTCTCTCAGGACTCTTGTCACTATTAGCAGGCACATTTCTCAAAATCTACTTTCTTACAGCGTAGCTTAAATCACAGAATGACAGAATTGCAGGGGTTGGAAGGAACCAAGAGATCATTGAGTCCAACCCCTTGGTAAAGCAGGTACCCTACAGTAGGTCGCACAGGTAGGCGTCCAGAGGTCTTGAGTTTTTCCATAGAAGGAGACTCTGCAGCCTCTCTGGGAAACCTGTTCCTGTGTTCCATCACCTTTACCATAAAGAAATTCTTACACATGTTAATATGAAACTTCCTCTGTAGAAGTTTTAGGCCATTACTCTTCGTCCTATCACTACAGTCTCCCACCCTACAGTACAAGCAATCTTTCATGCATTAATGATAAAAAGAAGACTGACTTTTGACACTGAAAACTGCTTTTGTTGTTTTGTTGTTGTTTTTTTTTGTTCTTAGACAAAGAAAAAGAGGATCAACAAAATCTTACTGGGTTTGGCTGATGCCTGTGAAAGATGTTATTTGATTGTATAAAATCTTAGACATAAACCAGCTGAGAAAAGGAATGTCTTTTGTATATTCTAGAGTTAGTGTTGTTTCCACACAGTCTCTCAAAAGCAGCTCTCTTCAGTGCACTGTTTTCTCTTCTGGATATTGCTTTTTTCTAAGTACAGTCTGTGCAGCATCTAATATCTTCGTTGCTTCTCGTTCCCCACCATCCTGGCATACATTACCTACTTTGTTGCGCTGACTGTAATGCTCACCTAGATGTTACTCTGTTCTGGTTGAACATGAATCTTCTGTTTGCAGCGTTGTGTTTTCAGCCAGATCCACGGCTGTATAAACACCAGTGCAGACAGAGGAAGCAAGTATGTTTAGCTGGGGATGGAGGAACTCCTTTCAGCATCGCTTCTGCTTTAAATCTTGATTCTGAAGACACATCCTATTCAATGATGTGATACAACACAAGTGAGTTAATGAGAGTATCACATGCTGTGGCAGTTAGCTCAATAGAAAATCATTCACAAGCAGATACAAGCAAGATAAGGGGTACAAGAAGAAAGAATGAAGCCAGCATTAATAAATTTGTGTGAAGTATGAATAATTAATAATGTAATCATTATTTACTGTATTTCCCGATTAGATACATACTCCCATTAACTGTATCAAGCTAAATAACTCCTTTGTTTGTTAGCACTCTTCTATTCCCCCATGCCATGTTTATGAGAGGATACATCTCCTCCCATTCATGTCCTTTGCAAAACAGCCCCTTCGGCACAGTGTAAATCAACTAGCTTTTATGTGTATATTAAGAAAAACTAGAGGCGTAAACAAAATATTTGTTTTGACAAGATGCCTACTTTAATCATAAATGTTAAGGTCAGGAGATAGTAGTATGATTTCATACTTGCTGAAAAATACAATCTGCAGAATCTTTCTCCAGTAATTTCATCATAAAGTCAGTAATTTCCCTTTGAACTGAAGTCTGTATTTTAGGAAAATACCTTGTCCTGATATTACAGGGCCATTTTTATTCATTATCTTCATCCAGGAGTTTGTGCTATCATTTTGAAGTGTTATACATTAAGGAAGAATGGCATTTCTGTACTAGCGTTTGCAGCATTTGAGTGTAGATATCTTGTGCTCACAGTGCTTCCTTCTGCCCTGAACGCTTGGGCTTTTCTTTTTTTTTTAGGACAATAAACCCACGTATGAATTCATACATCTTTAGTGCAGCTCTGTATCTCTGAATGTTGTAGGAACACTCAAAACGAGTGATTTTCTGTGACCATGCCCAACCTTGCATCTCTGTCTAGGCTGACGTTTCGGAGTTCTGCATCTGTTACCTTTCAAGGCTGCAGTTAGAGCAGCTGCATGCTTTCTGTCTGCTGGGCTGCTGCTTTTTTTTCACAAAGCTCAAGGAGCTGTGTGCTGGCTCCTGCTACCACTGCAAATCCTTGTCCTACCTTGGGTACTTGAGCAGTGACTTTTGATGTTTCTTGCCATCTTCCTCCATAAAGTAATTTACTTGGTTTTCTTCTTAGCCTGAATGAAGGGTGACTGTCTGATGGGCTGCCCTGTGCCTCATCAGCCTATGACTGATCAAAGACATGTTTAAAGTCTTGGGTTTCCCACAGTCTGACAGTCTCTGTGATTTACAGAAACAGCGTTGGAAGGAGATGTGGTTTTTTGTATGGTTACACCACTTGCTGTGAATGCTCTTCATTCTTACATGTCTTCTGGGCTGTGCAGTAGATCTGTTAAGTAGTCTCTACTGTCACAACACAGAGAACTGGTATGATTATGGTGCCCATTATATGGTCCTTGCTTTTGTTTCTCCACCTTTCCCATCCATGTTAACTACCATCTTTTAACTGTTTACTGCTGTGCAAAGGGGTGCAGAATGGTCTCTAAAAAGTAACAATGAAGCAAGAAAATAAAGCGTACCCTGCACTGGTAAGTTATTGCACAGTTGTCAAGTTATTCTCGCTTAGTACCTTGAGTAAGACCTGAAAAACAAACATATATTCTGTAAGGACTTGAGGGATAGCTCTGACGTTCATAAGCATTTGGATATAAGCATGCTTCTTGCATGGCTCTTCCTTGCTTAGCTATGCAAAGAGTACTAAGATATGCAAAGAGTACTAAGATATGCAAAGAGTACTAAGATATTGGGCTGGGAATGCAGCCCAAAGCGGGTGGTAAACTCCATCTAAGGCTAAATACCGGCACGAGACCGATAGCCAACAAGTACCGTAAGGGAAAGTTGAAAAGAACTTTGAAGAGAGAGTTCAAGAGGGCGTGAAACCGTTAAGAGGTAAATGGGTGGGGTCCGCGCTTGTATGGAGGAAACTGACCTAGGGGTATTAGTCAACGCTCGGCTGAGCATGAGCCAGCAGTGTGCCCAGGTGGCCAAGAAGGCCAATGGCAACCTGGCTTCTATCAGAAATAGTGTTGCCAGTAGGAGTAGGGAAGTCATTCTTCCTCTGTACTCAGCCCTAGTGAGGCCCCACCTCGAGTACTGTGTCCAGTTTTGGGCCCCTCACTGCAAGAAAGACATTGAGGCCCTGGAGTGTGTTCAGAGGAGGGCAATGAAGCTGGTGAGGGGTCTGGAGCACAGGCCTGATGAGGAGCAGCTGAGAGAGCTGGGATTGTTCAGTCTGGAGAAGAGGAGGCTCGGGGGAGACCTCATCGCTCTCTATAACTACCTGAAGGGAGGTTGTAGTGAGCTGGGGGTCAGCCTCTTCTCTCTTGTAACTAGTGACAGGACGAGGGGGAATGGCCTCAAGTTGCGCCAGGGGAGATTTAGGCTGGACATTAGGAAATACTACTTTTCTGAAAGAGTGGTCAGGTGCTGGAATGGGCTGCCCAGGGAGGTGGTTGAGTCACCGTCCCTGTAGGTGTTCAAGAAACGTTTAGATATAGCGTTGAGAGACATGGTTTAGTGGGGTTGTTGGTGGTAGGTGGATGGTTGGACTAGGTGATCTTGTAGGTCTTTTCCAACCTAGCTCATTCTATGATTCTGTGATTCTATACCGTATTTTCAGGATTAGGCCTTTGGGAAAACTAGCATAGCACCTTCTGATTTGCAGATAGGTCCTTAGGGGAGGCCACTGAAGGGATTTTTGCTTCTATCAATCTCATGATTTGCCCTCTTACCTTCTGAAAATTGTTCATTTTCCATTGTATCATTCTCTCTACTATTACTTGTCTGCTTTCCTTGAGGCTTGCATTTTTTACTTACAGCAGTTAGGTCAGTTTTAATAGCAGCTTTCTCTGTACTGTATGGCACAGAAGGAGTTTTTACCACCAGTGAACTGGCTACCACTGCCTATCATCATCCTGGGCAAGAGCAGCAGTAACTTACCTTTGAGAAGATACGAAAAACCTTGGTTAGCTGGAAGTCCTGTGAAAATTGAGTCAACAAAATGTGCCTCCTTGTGAGAGATCTAGGAACTTTGAAAAGAAAGGCGTTGGTTTCAGTTGAGCAGTTTAAGAATGCAGAACTGAAGAAATGTCATACCCCAGATAGATGAAGAATTATCACTACATCTCACTGACGAGTGGGAGTCTCCTGTCAGGCAACTCTGCTGATATGTTGGGACGGATGATTCAGCCCTGCAGTGGAGAATGTCCCCAGCGCTGCTTTCCTGGAAGCATCTTCACCTGCAGATTTCTCATTCAAGAGTTAATTTGCTTACGGAAATAGATCACTTGACAGAGCCTGGGGTGGCACAGCTACAGGCAGATTTCACTTTCACTGGCAGGATGCAAAGCTGTAAGCGAGCCCAGTAAGACCTCTGATGAATTTTCCAGTGAACCACACTAATAGTTGTAAGGATCTGTTAAGTAAATAAAGGTTGGTTATTCTCAGTCGTGTCTTACTGTTGCACAAGGTTGTAACCATCCTATCTTATCAGGAATGAAATGCATGAGGCATATTAAAGGAGGCAGTGTTTGCTATTCACTGGTGATTTGTTACAAATAAAAGCTTTCAGAAATAGCACAAGACAGGTCTGGCAGCAGTCAACTGACCTGTAATTCTAAGATTGAGGCAATATTTAGAGAAAGGAAGCAGAGCGTAGCAGAACTCAGAGCCTGTTAATTCCCATGAGCTTAACTGGAACTTGAACCTACTATCACATGTGCAAATGAGATCCCAAGTATCTGAATCTGCTACGCACAGTGCAAGTTTGTACTGAACTTCACCCTTCTGGGAAAGAAGAGACAAGCCTATTTCTGACAGAGTAGTTTTTTTTCCTTCCATTACGAGAGACCAACCTTATCAATAGCACTGATAATAAGATATCATTATTTATAGGCATTCTTTCAGCTTTTATTATTTTATTAAGGGTAAGCTAGCTGGGGAATTGTTGCAGGAAGTGGCTGTTATCAGGATACTGTGGCCACATGCTCAACACCTGTACGGAAGTTCTGCCCAATTCCAGCAGCACAAACCAGTTTTAAGCCTGGTTTGAAATGGCTGGTGTTCCTAGAAGTCCTCTGGTTGCTTATGGCGGAGGGCTGAAAATACAGCACCATCCCAACAGGTACTAGAATGAGCCCAGCTGGCAACCATGGTATAGGAAAAGCTGTCTGGAATGCGCACCTGGATGCTGACTTTACACGTGGAACAGGAAATTGCTGAGCGTCTGGAGTATCTACTTTACTTGTCAGCTTTTCAATCTCCTGAGCCAGATAGAACAAACACTGACACACCGAGTTTGCGGGTCTCTATGCTGGCAGTTTGAATGCTGTTCTGCATATGGGAGGGTGGAGTAGCAGTGTGATTAAAGGGTCCCCCTGTGCTGCCAGATGTGCAAGTTTATGTCTTAATTTGTTGTTAGCCTCCATCCAACCCAGGTGAAAGTCATCTTTTGGGACTTGTGAAGACTAAGGTTAATTCCAAGGAATCCAGATGGTATTTTAAACTTCCTGATAAGGGTGTGGTTAACTGCAGAAAGTGAAGTGTCTCAGCCACATTCACCTGATGGACTAGAGAGCTAGCAGACCTCTGAACTCTCTGGAATTACCAAACCTCTGAAACTTTTGGATTCATTCAAACTTCTTTGTTGGTACAGAAAAAAAATAGGTCAAACCCCTAATATCATTAGGATGTCGCTATATTTCACAGAACAGCCTCTCTTACATTAAAACTTAGAGCATGTCAGCAGTTTCGGAGTGAGGCACAAAGCCATAGTGATTTGCTAGTTGTGTGACTGCAAAGCCACATTCTTGCTTCCTGGCTGCAGCACATACGGCTTGGAAAGAGTCAGATTTACGCGTATGGTAAGGCATCAGTGTGCATTGATTGAAGTATGTTCAGAAAAAAAGGTTTTAAATTGCTATTTTCTAAGAGAAATTTCAGCCTGTCCTTTTGAAATATCCCAGAGCTGCCTGGTTGTAAGAGTTATTTATTAGGAAGTCTTTTTAAAGTAGAATGAATGTAAGAAATCCTATGAGAAGAACTTCTGTTTGTTTCTTACATTTTCTCCACCCTTCCCTCGCCCTGGACAGCTCCATACACATAAAAGGAAAATCTTTTCCAAACCCTTTCAATCTAAAATATCATCAGATGGAGCAAAAGGAAAGCAGAACTTGCCCCAGAAGCGTTCCCACATTAGAATGTTTTAGATGCTCGAGCCCCCGAGCTTTGGCTACAGAGAGAGTAGCGAGATGTTTAGGCTGTCTGTGGAGGGGTGGATCAGAGAGAGTCTCATGCCTTGGGCAGTGTAGGGAACTATCTGACAGAGAAGAACTGCTGCTGCAATGTGATGATGTGGGGACTTTAGTGGCAGTACAAGCTCACAGACTTCTTGCTTATTCTTTGTCCCTGCTTGTCCATTTCCATGCCATGGTGCACCATAGTTGTGGCTGGGTGAATGCAGTTCTCTACAAACTTACTGAAGCCTAGATTATTTTGGGAGCAAGGTGGGGCTGTCCTTTAAAGCCAGGGAAG
This sequence comes from Numida meleagris, assembly GCF_002078875.1. Taxonomy (NCBI): domain Eukaryota; kingdom Metazoa; phylum Chordata; class Aves; order Galliformes; family Numididae; genus Numida; species Numida meleagris. Next base: position 13,514,204 of record NC_034409.1, on the reverse strand, counting down.
CTCCACAGTGATTTTACTTACAGCAATTTACATTGTTTACCCTGAGACATTACTGAAGACTGTGGAGCCTGCAGGAAGACCAGGAGAGGAACATCTAGATACAAAGTTTGTTGGGTTGTAGCTGCAGTTCAGTGTTGTCAAGACCAAGGGACTTGTATTAGGATTCCTGGGAAATTTAACATCCGAAAATTTGGTGTCTCTGTGCTCCAGAGTGACTGAGGGAGGTTAGGAGTATTCTAGATTCAGGTGGTAAGTTGTTGCCTGAGCTCCAACAAAACTGCTCACTGGATGTGCTGTGTCACCTCTTCTCTTGAAATAATGCTGCCACAATGTTGTGTTTAGTAATGGACTCTGAGGAAAGTTTAAATTAAAAAAAAAAAAGTAAATGCTACTAAAAATTTCTAACTTTCTCTTGTTCTTGACAAGGGAGGACACAGAATGCATTCCAATTACAGAGTGTAATTGAGTCACACAATGACTAGGTGAGATAAAACTATCTCAAATTCATAACACTAGTTTCGGTTTTAAACAGCTTGCTAAAAAAAAAGAAGTTATGCTATTTTTCCTCTAACAAGTCAACTGTGAGGAAAAATGATTACCTAAATGCTTGTTTTTATATTACATCATTAGAAAGAAAATGAGAGGAACTGCATGCCGCATTTGTTGTAATTCCATTAGGATCCAGGTAGATCTAATTTATATGGGGAGTCTGTTTCCAAGAGAAGGAGCAAATTAATTTCATCTGGCAGACAATTGAGTTACAAAGGCCTCACATTCAAACTCTTCTCCGACAGAATGTAAACAAGACACATTGTTTAATAGGATCAAACAGATAATAAGGAGCTAAATTATGGCAGGACTCATCAGTCAGCGACACATGCTGCTAGACCTCAAAGGATGCAAGTTAGCATTCAGTAAAGCAAAAGGTTAAACTTAACCCTAATACCTCTGCCTGTCTGGAGAGTGGAACGAGGAGTTAGGGGAAGTAAGTTCATAAACCATAAAGGTAACACATCTTTGTGCAGCAAGTTATAAAAACTTTAAGGTCTCTCAAAGACTTACAGATCATTTCCCTGCAGTGTTAGAATTCCACTGTAATTACAAAGTCTTGCATGTAAAAAAAAAAAAATATATATATATATATATATATATATACTATAAACTAACATTTGAGACCTAAAATTGTGCTCTGGGAACTGACTCAAACTGCACGAGCAGAATATTCATGTAGCAGAATGGTGAAAGGGCATCCCTTCTAAATGCCCCATGGAAAGTGCTAAGCAGGCTGGAATAGTTCCAAAATTTGTAGGTGGGATTGCTTTTCACAATTCTGGGATTTACTCCATTATTGTCTGAGTGACTCAGCTGAAACTGACCACAATATGCCAGACATATTTTATAGTCAGTATGTTTTTGCCTGGCCTTTCTTTTCTGTGGCTACATGACCTTAATTCAACTAAATTTCTAAAATGGTAGGGTAAAGTGGTTCTGATAACAGCTCTGCACTTGTCCCTATCTAAATATGATGTAGACTCATCTGTATATTCAGGAAGGCAGTGTGCCATTGCCTTGTATCAATGTTTTCATGGTTAAACTGCTGCCAAGGGAAAGATACTGCCTTCCCTGCTATTGCACTGAGCTCTGTCTTCTATACATGATACTGCCAGTTGCTAAATGACCTTGAAGCAGAGAGAAGCAACTACTGGAAGCCATGGTGCTTAATTAAATCAACCAGTCAGTGAATCCTGTTTGCCCCTGTTTGGGGAATCAAATGGACCATTTTCATTCTAAGATAGATTAGGGCTAAGTGAGTTTTGTGCAAATAAAAATTAAAGGTTTCCATGTGTTTATCTGTATCTGGCAAGGTGATTTCTCCTGACGTTGTGTCCACAACACCTTTTGACAGAAAACAGTTTGTGCTTCATGCCCTGTTATCTACAGTATTGCTTGCCTTAAATATTGGATGAGGATTTATTTGTTCAACAAATTCATTGGAGTTCCTGTAATCTCATTGGAGATTAAAATCCAACGCAACATATGGAATTGCAGCATCTTGTTTTTAGAGCAGTCAGTACCAGCTGTTGCAGAATAAGATTGAAGATCTGTAGAGGCCAAATGTGAAATCATCTTGAATTGTGCCTCCAAGCATTTAGACAGGGACTGAGCTGTAAAGCGTCATGGTTTGTACTACTGGTAATTTCAAAATACTGTCTAAAAAATGTCAGATATCCTAATTACCTGCTTACCTACCCAGTAATGTTTTGGATCCTATAAATCTCAACTCTAACAACTGACAAGGAGTTTATAGGTTAACTGAAGGTGTCACTCTTGTCTGCTCTACCAAACCTGCCATCTGCAATTGTCTTCCTTCAGTTTCATGATTTTTCACTTACTCACGTGCCATACCCTCCTGTCCTGAACACCTTCCAGCTTCCAGTTGTAGCTTCTATCCCAGTAATGGATGAGGTGCATGTGTGCTAAATCTTCCCTGTCCTTCTTTCCTTGCTCCCCAGCAGGGGAAATCCAGGCACACTGCCCAAAAGGGAGACACTTTGGCCAGGTACCATTTTGGTCAGAGCAGTCATTTCCCCTAAGTCAAGGCACAGCTCTGTTATCCTTTCTTTCTGTATCCCGTCTAGATATAATTCTCTGTATGTAACATTATTTTTTTTTATATTTATCTCCCTTTTAACTAATTCATTCTCATATAAATAGTTTATTATACTCTTTAAGATGAAATAAAACATACCAATGCTCTTTATTAAGTCTCTTTGGTTATCTACAGTGGCAAAACAGCTGCTCTTTTATATTGGATGAGAGAAATAGAACATAAAAGTTATGTAAGTGCTTAATTCCTTTAAAAAAAAACAGTGGGATTTAGGCACAAAAATAACTCCTGAAGTCCTTGGCAACTTCTACAAGCACAGGCCCAAATGTCTCTTTTTCAAAGGAAGTTTCCTGAAACTTGGTTGTTCAGTTTGGATTTGCAAGACAAAATATGAGATTCCAGTTTCTACCACCCAGCTCAATGGTAAGAAAGACACTCCCTGGAGCAGATAGCCAGAAAGTGACAGCTAACACAGAAGAAAACATGTAACTTGAACTCCACTTGTGCTAGCAAGCCAAATTATAGAGACTATGGGGATTATGTGGGGCTGCAGGAAAGAAATGAGTGGCTGAATTTTGAGTTATAGGAGGAAAGAAAATTGAAGATCTCTGTTTTATAGGATACTGAGTGGGACAAGAGAACTATTGGACCTCAGGCTAACACATTTCAAACCACGCATCTACTGACAGCATGTCATAACCCGACAAGAACAAAACTATAAATAACAGTAGGAGAAGTAGCTACATCATGCCAAGACGGTGAGTCAGTTAGTCACCTGGTGCTTTTCTTAATAATTGGGGATTTTGCCCAAATCCTACTGAAAATTGCCCCTCTCCCCTTCTTTAATAGCGGAGGGTATTTGGTTTATGTGTATTTTCTTAGATTTCATGCCATCAGTTTGCCTGCCCACAGCATTTAACAAACTTTTTAGCGTCTTTATTAAAAAAGAAATCTGTTTATTAAAATAATTTACCTTAGAATTTTGGCAGCAAAATGTCTCAACCCTATGCAAAGTAAAATTAGCACATAGGATAGAAAGCTGCCTGGGAGAACTTGTGCTGTTCCACCAACCTTAATTCCTTTTGTCCTTAGACCTATGTAATAAATAATATAGAGAAGGATGCTTAGTACTGACATGGCAGCATATTATAGTATCAAAAGTGTGCAATATACAAGACAGTGTAGACTTAGCCTTTCTTTCTTCCTGTGACTTTTTTTCATTTCAGGCTTTTAAGGCACTTCTTTTAAAACTCATACTAACTATCAGTATGAATAATAATTTAACCTGTAGCTATTACAAAAAGCTTAAACATTTCATTTTCTCAGCACTTAGTGTTTTGAACATATGTACCAGCATTAGAAATAAAGTAGAAATAACTTGCTTAGAGAACTGTGCTAGAAGACCTATCTGCCAATCTTTGTGCCTTATTTCAAAGGACACCTCAGTTGAAAACCGACTTTCCTAGTGGCTGACTGCTTTTAGCAGAGTTAATACCCCCTTTTCTGAAAGCAGAGTCACATGCACAGAGAACTACCAAGGGTTCCCAGAAGGAACACAGGGCAAGATGGACCACTCTCTGATCTGCTGTGGCAGGTCCACCTTCTCAGGGACTTCCTTCTGGAGAAACAAAACAAAGTGTATGTTAATAACATCTGCATTTCTGTGTCAGATGTTTGTCCCCAACACGGAGAAGACCAGATGGGCTGTTTGTTTTATATATGAAGAAGTATCTTGTAGTAAGGTAAGTCTGGTCACAGTGATAGATTAAACTGGATTTTTTAACTCAAGTTGATCTGAGAGATCCACAAATAACTTAAATATATGGGAATATTTTCTCCATGTTAAGGACAGTGAATTAACAGGGTCACCTCTCACTGAAATTGGGGTGAAATCTCATCTCTGTAGTCTTCGTAGTCAGGTAGGAAAGTACGTCTGGGGGGACAGATGTCCTGTGTCAACACTAGTAAACTAAATAGTGTCAGGTATCTTTCTTAAGTAGCAGAGCTAATCCTTCTATACCAGCACAATGGTTCCTAGCCTTGTTTTGGCCTGAGGCAAACATGATCTCCCAAGCAATGCTCAGGTATTATTTGGGAATTAGCGTGTGCCAGGCCCCAGTCCCACTGGGCAGCCTGGTGAAACCACACTGCTTTGGAGACTTCAGTAGTAAGGGTGTGGGGCTTTCTGTGGCAGAGAATGGTCTCAGACAACTTTAAATTACTTTAGTACATTAATTTTAATTTGTATACACTGAGGTATGGAGTGTGGGTAAAACCTCTGGGGGGCAGGGCATGCTGCTAGCTCAGCGCTCCTCCTGCCTCAGAGGGATGCTTTTCTGGCTTTAGTTATTTAATGCTCTGCTGCTGCACAGGAGCGTCTCAAGCATCCAAACACCTCTCTGTGTCCTAGTTACATTGGCATAACAAGGTGGCAAAGGAGAAGGTGTGAAGAAGAATGACCACTGCAGGAGTCATATCAATAGCAAAATGTGGGGACTGTCAGTATTACCTTGCAGTGCTGGGTTTCCTATGGAGCCTCTACTAACAGACAGCTCTTGGAAGGAAGGGAAACCATCCAGAAAGAAGCAGGGCCTCATGCAGACACCTGCTGTCCTGTCTCCATCTGCTGGTGGTGACAAGCTGGAAGCTGAGCATCAACAGCTGATAAAAGACACTTACTAAGTTCATTTCTGTGTTACTGGCAGGCAGTTGGGTGGGTTGTATTTCAGCTTTATTCTGTATTGATCAGCTGTCAGTACTGACTTGCGCAGGTTGGCACAATGGAAGAGATGGTGGTATGACATAGGTAAGCACCTATTTGCCAGGGGCAGAACCTTCACAGTGGCTGTTTTCAGACTGAGAACTCTGTTGAGGACTGGCATTTCTTGTCTAAACAAACCATCTTGCAGGCAGGTACTGGGGCCCTGTCAGAAAACAAGATAATTGAAAAGATAAGGTACCCGTGTGGTCTTGGAAGAGTTGGGTTTATGAAGAATGTACAGCTTCATTAAGGAGATGTTGTGGGTTAAAGCATGTTTGAGCTGGTAACAACAAAAAGAGAGGTGGGCCCCAATGCCCAGGGAAACAGCTGAGATCACTGTGATCCTAAGGCAAGGTCTTGGAGCTGACAGTCCTGCAGCAGAGAGGCAGAACAGCAATCTCTGCTCAAAGTGCTTTAATTAAACCACAGAGGGAAGTGGGTAAAGGCAGATGTTTCTCAGAAAGTAGAGCATCTCGCCCTGGTTTATCACAGGACCTGGCTGAGGCATTTCAGTGGGCAGCGGTTCCTTCAGCCAGGGGCTCTCTCCTGAGTGCCAGCTCTTGGCACATTCCTTCGAATGTGAAGTCAAAATGCAAAAATGTTGCAAAAAAAACCCAAAAAACAACAACAACCAAAAATACTTAAAACATGAGGTGAGGATGGATTTACCACAGATGTTTCCCTTGGGCAGAATGCCCTGGTGAGCAGCTCACTGCCCAGGACACTTTGAAGGTCAGGAGGGAGCGTGAGTCGGCTTTCTGCCCTCACCTCCACATAGCCCACCCACCATGGTGGCCCGCCATCACCCCCTTCACCTTCTCATGGCCCTCCTGCCATGGCAGCCCCACCACCACCCACCCTCACCTCCTCATGGTCCTTCTGCCATGGCGGCCCACCACCACCCTTGCCTCAGCACAGCCCTGGCCTCAGGGGCCCCATTCTGCCAGGGCAGAGAGCCCAGTCTGGCTGGGCAGGACATCTGCATGGCCTCTACTGAGTGTTTCATGCACTTATTATTTTTTAAGCATTAAATTGATTTAAAGCAAACAGAGGCACAGAGAGCAAATGATTTCTCAGCAGAAATCCTCTGAGTTCCTGCTTGTTTCCAGCTATTCCCTGCTGTGGGCAAAAGGGTGCCAGGAGATGCAAGAAGGAGGTTTTTGAAGCTAATTATTTACTGGTTTATAGACTTTCAGGAATTTCTACCTGTCAGGTTTGATAAGGAAACCTGGCACTTCAATGAAAGCAATTAGCATGGCTTGTATGATGTGTTATTAAGTGATTGTGCAATTATTTATTTCCTGTGAAGTGACAGACCACTAAAAAGGGCTTTGTGTTTTCTGTTTGTAGATTATCAGGGTGGATGCAGTCGCCAGGAGGATGGCAAGTAGGTGTGGGAGCACTACAAAGCCTTTCCCTACAACATTAAGAGGACACGCACTTCTCCCCATCTTGTCTGCTGTCTACTACGTTGTCCCTTGATTTTATTCAGCAGTTATCAATCATGATGATCATCTCTGGAGCCAGGTTTGTATTGGTGTTAGCTCTTACCTCAGAGAGGGACAAGCATGCCCTGGTTTAAAAGCATGGTGTGCTGGATAGACAAGGGGACAGACCGTGGATGGACTCATGTATCTGCCCTGTTGAGCAGACTCGCAGGTGGAGGTGTCTGTATTCACTATTGAAGTTGAAGATGGCAATGGAAGAAGTAGCAAGGCTGCATTTGCCTCCACTTAGAGGTTTCCTTTCCAGCTTATATTGCTTCCTGCCAGTCTTGAAATCAAACACCTTTGTATGCAGGAATAATTCAGTCCACCTCGAACCAGTTCCAATCCACTCTGCAGATGAAACATGAGACCTACTAAAAATAATCACCAACAGGGCAAGAAATAAATAGTCCACCAATTTGTCCAGCGAGAAATACGTTCTGACTTGGTCATCAGAAAGTAATTATCCTTGCTGAAACTGGCTACAAGGTTAACAGTGCATATCTGATCCTGTCTTTGGAAAACGGTGGGCTAGAGACTTTTTGAGGTCCTTTCTGGTATGATTGTAAGCATAGCACTGTAGAAACTATTTAACAAGGGAATGTTTGATAACTTGGACTTTTTTTCTGGAATGTACGAACACTTTATAATTTTTCAAGGCCAGCATTGAATTGTTACAACTCTTGGAAGCACTGTGAAAGAAAAAGGACAAATGATAAAACATGAACAGAAAACATACTTTCTAAAATGCTTTAGTCTAAGCAAATACATAAAATCTGTGAATACCTGTGAGCCAGAAAATGAAGTAGAAAGGAAAATTTTACATGCTAAATACTATATAGCTTGAAATTGGAACAACTAGTGTTTTTGAGAATGAGCCACAACATCTGAATGAGGTTATTCCTCTGAAAGAATACCTGTTATGTAAGGGAAAAAGAAATGCTTCAAGGTCTTGAGGAAATTATTTAAATTATTATGAAAATCCAAATACATCCCAAGGACCTCTGGATGCGAGAAAAAGAAAAAAAAAAACAAAATTTCCTAGGACCTCTCAGGACAATGATAAAGTGAGGAAAATCTATACTGGTAAAAACAAGATTGCCGCAGGCAGCACTGACCCTGAAGTCGCTTATTCTTGGGGCTTTAATGCAAGAGTTTCTTGAAGCTCAGGTGGACTGAATAGCAAAAAAGAAATAATAGATATGTATTTTCTGCACTCTTTCACTGTGTGAGCGACTGAACCTCAGCTGGGCTAATTCTTTGTAGCTGCTCAGGCAGAAAGCCAAACCTTTCAGGTGAGTTACCGGCAGAACAGGAGGAGTTCTGGCATGCGCACAAACAGGGCACTCCTGGGCAGGGGAAAGCCCAGAAAATATTAAAGTGCCCAATACTGGTTTCCCACATGAGCTTTTTAAGCACAAAGTTATGAAGCATCCAGCTGGAAGGTAGAATGTAGCAGTGGGATTCCAAGAGCCATGAGAAGGGGAAAAGAATGTGGCATGACTCCACTGAGCTCATCTGGAGTACAGTTTTACCTATCTTACGCAGGAACAAAAAGTAGGGAACTTTGATGTGCATACACAGTAAAATTAGTTTAGTACCTCTTCTGCTCCGTAGTCCTGTCAGTGTACGTTATTCCTCCCTCCTCCCTCTCTCCCTCCCTCTCTCATGCTGACTAATCCTCTAATACTCTGCAGTTTGAGTTCTCCTCTCTGTAGTTTTATTTTTTCTGTTTGAAAATAGTTGGAGCCCTTCTGATTTCCTTGCTTTGTTAGTGCATGTCCCTTCAAACAAATGCTCCCTGACAGAGCCAGGCTTTGGCACAGCACCATCCCTTCCCCTAACAGATTCTGCCTCCATATGGGATAGACCCTCTACTTCTGCACATCTGCTTAAGTGCCTGAGCTCGTGTGAGACCTGACACTGTTGAAAGCTTCTTGTCCATCTAATTCATGCTTGCCTATCTCGAAATCTGTTCATGAACACAGTGTATATATCTAACAGAATTAAAGTAACTTTTCTTCTGTATGCCATCTTAGCTTTCTGTCTCAAATGTGTAGAGGATGCAGATGGGATGAATTCAGATTACATGAGAATATTTGGTGCTCTCAAGAGAAAAAAAAAAAACAAGCTAATAATAATGTCATCCTTAAAAGCTAAGGATCTTCCCCAAGAGGCTGCATCTAAAAATATCCCCAACTGAGATCATTATTTATACTCTGTGCTGTCATGAGTCACATAAAAACTCCTGAAAAATCTGAACAGGTATGTGAAAATTAGAGGATTTATAGAAGTCAGCTGAACAGAAAAACATTTACCTCTCAATTGCCAGAGAGCTGCTGTTCTGCTGCAGCTTCCTGGGATTCAGCTGAGATAATGTATCTCTCAATCTTTTACTTAACTTTGATGGCAACAAATGAGTAACACAAGCTCAAATGGGAATGCCATTCAGCTGGTGCTGGCCGGTAACCAAACCCAGCCCTGGACAAGGCAAGTTCCTTGTAGGAGGGTGGGGCTGCAGAGCAGGAAGGAGCTGTTGTTTCCTGTTCACTTGGCTGGTTGTTCAGTTTAGAGTGTCTGGCTAAAAGGAGAGAGTTTGGGAAAGTGAAGGGCAATTTAGAAAGTTTCAAGTGCCTTTGTGTTCTTATTACTAATAAAGGCTGGACACTGGTGAGTTGCAGCAGGAGCAGTCCAGGCTTGCCTGTGCTATGGCGAGGTGTGTGAGATGGGAGGTGTGAGGAGGAGGTCGGTGATCCCTGAGGGATCTGCTGGGGGAGCCAAAAACTCAACTGTTTCTGTGAGAAAAAAACATCATCTAGTTCAGAAAAAAAAAAAGGCATTAACTCAAATGTGTGTGCTGGTGGCTGAGGGAAAATGATGTAATTTGGTACTGTGAGGAGTCACTCCTCAGTTTTGAGGGACAGCTGAGAGAGAAGCAAATTATATCCCTTCACAAGTTTGGAGCTCTTCAGTTTGCCCTTGTCATGCAGGTGACCTGGAGCTTTATCTTTGCACCATCAAGGTGGCCTGTCATCAGTCGAGATCTACATATTATTTCTTAAATGAAAGCAAAAGCCTGTCCTTCTTTTATGGGAAGAACCAGCAGTGACTTCTTTCCCCAGCAGTAGGGCTAAATCTGCTGGTCCAGCAAGGCTGTGCTCAGCTGTGGGAAGGCAACGTCTCCAGGCTCTGGCCCTGGGCCTCAGTTTGGAAAGGACCTCACTGGAAACGGTTCTGCCAAAATCTGGTGCAGCTCTGATAAAATGGCCCAACCCATCCTGTAAAGACTGTTACTGAAAAATCTTGAAATAATCGCAGGGGAAACGACAGGAACTCAGGCCTCCCTTCCCACCCAGGCGAGACACTCCCTGTCTCTTTTTCCCTCCAGCCCACTAAGCACGCAAGGATCTGATGGAAAGGGCAAGAGTTTCAGCAGCAGCAAATCTGAGCCAGAGCCACAGCAAGGGCAGGCTGAGACAGAGCTGCCCCTGTGCCAGTTCCGAGGCAGGAGGGCAGCAGGCTGCTGAGGTGGGGTTGCAGCAGTGTGTTAGAGTCCACACTAAACTTGTGGGAGTATAGAAATGTAGGGCTAAGTTCAGGGATTGCAGTAGCAGAAAAAGGAGGAACAATTCCTTTGGCCTGAATGACATTTCACTTACATGTGCTAGCTGTAAATCTTATCTGGAATCTTGAGAGGCTTTCATGTGGTTTTCCTCATTTACGCTTAAGAACACATCCAATTAACAGAAACACAGCAGCTGGAACGCCTGTTTTATAAGAGGGCAGGGCTGAGCAGGTTGAAATGTATAGGACTGGAGTATATTAGTCCCCGTTAATGAGGCTTTCAATTTTGCCATCCCAATCCACGTATCTCTTCTCTCATCAGTGGATTAGATACAAAGAAACCGCTCTTGCTATTTTCATCAAGCAGGTGAAGCTGTTGTGCTTGATTTTTACCCTGTGGTTTATAGCAAGTCAGTTCCTGGTGAGACCTAGTCTGTATTGGGCTCTTGTTTGATACTTTTGTCAAGTGCTGAACATCACAAGAAAGTAATGAGGCATAAACTGCAGAAACTCTGTATGTTCATCTATCAGTACACAGAGTGGTGATCTGTGTGCATATACTGTGACAGTCTGGGAGGTGAAGGTCCTGGGAGCTGTGTTCTTTACTCCCTTAGATTCACTTGGGAAAAACAAACAGAAAAACCTTTAATCTGTGGAACTGTACAGCCCAGTGACAGTGGGGAACAGTGACAAGCAGGAAGTCTGAGGAGGTGAGGTGCCCTCATCAAGGGTGTTGCAAGGCTTGGTGGCTGGCATGTACCCCCTCCTCCAGGCGTCCTGCTGGATGCTGGTGCCATCAGCTCCCACTTTGCCAGCCCCACAGCCTCAGCCCTCATCCTGGGCAGCAGCAGGCAGCGGGGCTTGCGTCAGTTTGCCCCCTGTACCTCTGCATAGATCTGAGATTTGTAACAACATTCCAGACTCTGAAGAAAGCATCTAAACCCTGTTCAGCCTGTATGGAGGAGATGATGTTGCCACAGGGCAGGGAAGGAACTGCCAAGGGATCAGGGCAGTCATGGGAAAAGCCATGGAGAGGAGGAATGAGCAAGCCTTGCTCCAGTCTGTGAGAGCCTGCACTCGCTCCTGGCCTGTAAATGGCTTGTGGCAGGAACTGTCATCCCTTGTGAGACACAGTGGGTGGTGCTGGCCACATAAAATACATCTAAATCCCAGCTCAGTCCAGACTGTAAAACTGGCTTAAAGTGAAAACAGATTCAGACCAAGGGAAGGAGAGAGCTTCTTAGGCTGCAGGCAGCCACCGTTTAGCAGCTCCCTCTGGGCCCGTGTCAGTGGGCTACCCTCGTTCCTGCGCCCCAGTTTGCTCCTTGCCTCGGCACAGTGATGCAGCTCCTGTTTTAACTTGGGCAGTGACGGGCAGCTGCAGCTGGGCTGGGAGCAGAGAGCTTTGCTGGCACTGCTCTGCATAGTGCCGCTCTGTCTGCAGCACTTGGCCACTGCCTGCTGGAGACATTGCCTCTTTTCAGCTGTTCGTTGCCGCTCCGATGCCAGGGATGTCCTCGGATCTGCTGTCAGACCAGCGCAGGCTCTGCGGGAGCGCACTAATCCCCTTCAGGAAGGTTCCTGTGGCTCAGTTCAAATACCCGGTTTGAACTGGTTAATCTGACCCGGTCGGTCTGTCTGGCGGAGCACTGACACGCTCTGCGCTGCTGCGGGTGAAGGTCGGCTCGCGCTCAAGGGCGGTGACGGAGAGCAGCTGGTTCTGCTGCTTCCAAGCGAGACATCTGCTCGCAGCCTTAAAATCATTTAGCCCAAATCCCGTGCAGTTCAGGGCTGTTTCCTGTGCAGCTTTTAGTGCATTTTGTCCTTCCTTAGTTTAAAACAGGACTTCTATTGTTTGTCTGGTGAGGCTAGTAAAAGCTAGAAGGATATTCCTCTTAAATTACCCCTTTATATCTAATTATACACCTGGGTAGCCAAGTAGTTTATCCTAAAGAAGCAGATGGGGTGAATATGGGGCTGTGTCTGAATTCTGCAGAGTAACTCACAGATACCATTTTCAGCGTGAGCTGTTATGCTGTAGCACACTTTATCTTGCTCAGGAGAAATTTCAGGAAGTTGTGCGGAGCAAAAGGGTGCAGCTTGGCTTTTTCATTGTTTTCATTTCTCCTACTCTTACATTACGCAGAAAAAACAAGGGAAAATATCCTCTCCCCGGGACTCATTCCCATGTTTCTCATGAACTCAGAGTTCCTCTGCCTGGAATCAAACATCTATAAAACGAAAACCAAAGGAATAAAGAATGCATTGGGGAAAGACCGTGTTCAGTGCAGTGCACATTTTTCACACTGGGCTGAAGTTTATTTCTCCTAATTCCGTAACATTTAAGGAATCTCACTAACATTTTGGCATAAATAACTTTCCATGACAAACAGTATCAAACTTTTGTGCTCAGGATAATTCACCTAAAACTGTTTTGATATAAAACAAACTCAGGAGTAGTTTTTTCAGTCATCTAGTGGTAAGTATCCTACATTCACATTTTATGTCAGCTGAAAGCCAGCTTTGTGAACTGTTTGGAGGGCGCTGGTGAAGGAACTCTGTGTAGTCCCCTGCACTTGGTTTAAGTAACTTTTCCCCTGCTGTGACTCCTCTCTTTCCTCCTAGTTCCTCTGCTGGTTTATATGCTCATAGGAATCATTAGACTGAATCCTCTCTGCCAGGTCCTGGGTGTATAATCATTTTAATTGTCAGTGTATTACAGTCACTAGACTTCTCATATGTTAGTGGTGAACTCCTTTCTGTCAGTCCCATGGTGGGCTTGGCAGACCCTGGCAGTGAGGTGGAGTGAAGAGCTAGGGGCAAAAGTTCCCTATTCAGGAGCTGGGTATACATTTTGGGTCAGAGCACAAGTGTTCTGGGGAGCAGCTGAGGGCACTGGGATTGTTCAGTGTGGGGAAGAGGAGGCTCAGGAGTAACCTTATCACTTTCTGCAGCTGCCTGAAGGGAGGTTGTGAGGTGGGGGTTGGCCTCTTTTCCCAGGTAACAGTGATAGGATGAGAGCAAATGGCCTTAAGTTGCACCAGGGGAGGTTCAGGTTGGATATTAGGAACAATTTATTCTCAGAAAGTGGCGAGGCACTGGCACAGGCTGCCCAGGGAGGTGGTGGGGTCACCATCCCTGAAGATGTTCGTGAACCGTGTGGATGTGGCACTGAGGGACATGGGTTAGTGGGCATGGTGGGGATGGGCTGATGGTTGGACTAAGTGATCTTAGTGGTCTTTTCCAACCTTTATGATTCTATGATTCTATACGGGGAGTTGAAGGCAGGAAATTTGGGATGCTGCAGACAAAAGTATGGGTGCAATTATTGTTGCCCTAGATAGAACTGAGCTTCCCATAGATAAATGAGCAATCCAGAGTCTAGGGAACAAATGAGCACATTTGGTATGTGCTGTGTAGGTGGCAAGAATTGTCCTTTGCAGCCTGTGCATATTAGGTAGAATTAGTGGTTGCACAGAGATGGCCTTGAAAGCTTGTACCCTTCAAGACTGATGTGCGTGGAATGCTTTGGATTTACCATGCAAACACTGAGTGGGTTCCATGCACAAGAATTATCATCATGGGGTTGAGATGCACCAGATTTACTACGCATACACGGTACAGGTTTCATGAACTAAATATGCCAAGCTACTGTGGGCTGTCCCCATTCTGGTACTCCTCAACACATCGTGGTACGTGTAACCATGTGGCCATAGAGTGGGTTGAATCAGCTTGGTGGTGCAGCTGACCATGCAGATACATAAGTACAGGACTGACACAGGAGAGAGGATGGGAGCGGGCAAGATTGCTCCTTTGCACAGCAGCACATGCTTAGCTCAACAACAGCCAGCCCTGACACTGCATGCTCAGGGATTTGGCAGGATTTTAGCACATCAGATAGCCCAGGCAAAATTATGTCTGGGGCTCATTCTTTCATGAAGTTGCTGAAGACTTGACATCATAAAGAACAAATTCCTCTGCATCTATCTGGCAAAGGGGACCTAAGTGGGATAGTGGGACTACTGCATTTCTGGATAGGGCAGGTAAGGGTGGGCTAATCCCTGCATCCATGAGAGCCAGGATCACTGACACTACATGGATGGGCATACATGGAGACAGAAATTGCACCTGTATTGAATAGTTCAGTTGCTTATCTTCTAGGTAAAAGTACTGCCCAGTCCCAGTAAAAGGATTATATTGATCTCTAATAGCTGTAGCTTACTGAGTAAATAAGTGTTTCTAATAACACATCTGCTACTGTGCTCCACTGCTTACTCAGACAGTGAAGTCCTGGGTCTTGGAGCTTAATCCCTGTCGATTTTCTGTCGGTTCCTTCTGCAGTGACCCCAAATCTTTACAAAACTATAGCAGATCAGTGTATTTGACTGGGCCTTCACTTGTCATTGGCTCCCTTGGGGATCTTTTAGGCATCATTGGGCCTCTCATCTAGCTGCCACAATCTGCAAATGATGAGTGTTGGTCTGGGACTTTCTGTACAGGGACTGTGGTCTGTTCTGTCTTCAGAAATACTGCTCCTTTAACCTTTTGGGATAATTATTCCATTTGTAAAATTTTCCTTTGCTTCCTGTTGTATTCAATAAACTCCTTTGCTTTAAAGGTCTCTTGTTGATACTAACCATCTGTCATCTGGGTGAGAGGAGAAGACATAGGAAAGACAACTTAAGAAATGGATTGTGGGTCAAAAGTCTCATCTGTAAAATCCTAACATAGAAGCATGCTGAAAAGGGAGGGAACAGGAGTAAGAACTGGGAAAACTTCTGCTTCAGGCATTTGTTTGCTGGCGCAGTGCCCAGCAGGCACTGCATTAGGCAGCTTGGACTGACAGCTTGTTTTCACGTCTGCATTGCTACTTCATCTCCTGGCCTGGGACGACATCTGGCTGGCATGTTCTTCTCCACACCCCAGGAAGAGGACTCCTGTTAGCTGGTTACTGCAGTTCTCAGCATTAAAACATCAATCAGGCTGCAAGGTAGCATGAGACTGATTTAAAAATAATGAAATTTATGTACTGAGTTGAGCTTTGAGTTCTTTTTGTTTGCTTTCTGGCTCAGAAACCTTTAGAATGTGTCATGGATATATTTTTTTGTTTTTCATCATGATTGTGAATGTTTAAAAGCACACACAAAAGATATATTCTACAAGGTCATGTTTATGTCAAACTTAGAAAGATCTGGAAAATTTTTTAGGGATCTGTAAAGTGGAAAAAATAGAAAGCTTTTAAAAATTCAGCGATGAAATTGCAGGAAACTGGGAGAGCGTGTATATTTGTCACTGAGTACACTGCAAAGCCTGCCACGTGCAAAGAGAGAAGAAATGTCATCATTGCCCACTTGTTTCCTGAGAAGGTAAATAGGGAATTAGTGCCTGTGCCAGCCGGGGAATGCAGCAGCCTGGCCCTGGGAGCGCTGGGCTGCACAGCCCTGGGAAAAGCTTTTCAAGCGTTAGGCGAAGCTCTGATCCACATTTACCGAGACGTCTTTGTACATTCAAATAAAAGTGTAGAAGTTCTCAAACGTGATGGCTCCCCATCGCAATCCCCAATCCCCCATCCCCAATAACGCAGTTTTCCCCCCAGGCTTGCAGAGTCACAGGAGGTTACGTACGCGCTGTTTTTCTTCCCTCGACCTCTGCAAACGCGAACCCGACCCGCCCCGGCAGCGCCTCCCGCGTCCCCCCGGGCTGCCGCTAGGGGGCAGCACGGCTCCGCGCAACGTGCCCGGCCGCCGCTCTGGGCGCCCCCGGGACCTTCCGGTTTGCTGAAGAATTTGTAATTACTTAATGCAGAATTAATTAAAGAATGTAAACGAGGGATCTCATCTTGTATTACAACAAATGAAATGAAATGAAATGAAATAAAGCCGTGGTAGCACATATTAACCTGGAACGTCTCCGAATTTCGGAGTGGTTTTGTTCCGTATCTTTCTGAAGCACGCGCGGAGTGCAGCGGTACAACGGAGCAGCTCCTTTCCTGCCGGCGGGGAGAGCTGCTCGCCTAAAAGCTCCCAGCGAGATGCCGCCACCCACCCCAGCGCCTCGCCCGAGAGCCAGAATACTTCACATTCTTTTCTCCTGCCTGTTGAGAATCGTGACAGGTTCAGCAGTATCATAGAATGGTTTGGGTTGGAAGGGACCTTGAGATCATCTAGTTCCAACCCCCCTGCTGTAGGCAGGGACACCTCCCTCTAGAGCAGGTTGCTCAAAGCCCCATCCAGCCTGGCCTTGAACACTTCCGGGGGGGGACATTCACAACCTCACTGGGCAACCTGTTCCAGTGTCTCACCACCCTCTCAGTAAATAATTTCTTCCTAATATCTAGTCTAAATCTGCAGTTTCTACAGTTTAAAGCTGTTTCCCCTCATCCTGTCACTACCTGCCCTTATAAAAAGTCCCTCCCCAGCTTTCCTGTAGGCCCCCTTCAGGTACTGGAAAGCTGCTATAAGGTCCCCTCTGAGCCTCCTCTTCTCCAGGCTGAAGAGCCCCAGCTCTCTCAGCCTGCCCCTGCAGGGGAGGTGCTTCAGCCCTCTGATCATCTTCATGGCCCTCCTTTGGACCTCCTCTGACAACTCCATGTCCTTCTTGTGTTCAGGGCCTCAGAACTGGATGTGCTACTCTAGATGGGGTCTCACAAGAGCAGGGTAGAGGGACAGAACCACCTCCCTCGACCTGCGGGTCACACTTCTCTTGATGCAACCCAGGGTACAGTTGGCATTCTGGGCTGCAAGTGTACATTGCTGGCTCATGTTGAGTCTTTCATCAACTGATAGTCCCAAATCCTTCTCCTCAGGGCTGCTTTCAAGCCATTCTCCACCCAACCTGTATCTGTGCTTGGGATTGCCCCAATCCAGGTGCAAGACTTTGCACTTGGCCTTGTTGGACTCCATGAGGTTGGCATGGGCCCACCTCTCAAGCCTGTCCAGGTCCCTCTGGATGACATCCCTTCCCTCTAGCGTAGGCACTTAATGGAGCATAATGGCTTATAAAAGAGAACTGAGGCACTAATCATGTACCCTGAAGGCTGACATTGGTTCTGTGCTTCACCTGGTGCCTGTGAGAAGGCTGTGCTTGGGGACTGCCGGCGTAACGAGAGGCCCAGACCTGTTTGTGGCACTCTGAGACCAGAGCAGAGATTCGTGCTAAGATCCTGTGGAAGAGTCCTGACGGGTAATGTCACCGATGCTCTAGATCATTGTCTGCTGCAAAAAAGTGAAAATTGTTTTAAACATCTGGTAAAGTGTCTTACATTTAGTTATAGGATTTATTTCAGTTTATTTCAGTTTTCTCCCTAATAAATAGCAAGACAACAGACTAATTAGATGTTAAATCTTATTAATACATAAACCATATTCTTTGTGAGTAATTCTTCCAGCTATATGAGAAGACATGTGAGGAGCAGCTGAGGTCCCTGGGTTTGCTCAGCCCAGAGCAGAGGAGCTGAGGGGAGGCCTCATGGCGCCTGCAGCTCCTCACAGGGAGCGGAGGGGCAGCGCTGAGCTCTGCTCTCTGTGACAGCGACAGGGCCCGAGGGAACGGCATGGAGCTGTGTCAGGGGAGGGTCCGGCTGGGTATCAGGAAAAGGTTCTTCACTAATAGGGTGGTGGGCATGGAACAGGCTGCCCAGGGCAGTGGGCACAGCCCTGATCTATCGGAGTTTGGGGAGCATTCGGACAATGCTCTCAGTCATAGGGTTTGAATTTTGGGCAGTTCTGTGTGGAGCCAGGAGCTGGACTCAATGAACCTTGTGGGTCCTTTCCAAACTGGGGTATTCTGTGATTCCATTTTATTAGGCTAATATAAAACTAACTTGCACTTGACAGAATCGGGAGTAGCAATCCATGCTGTGATGCTAATTTAAAACCAGTCAGTGGAGTTAAAGCTAGGCGTAGCTCCCAGATTCTTAGGGCATCTTCTGGACTGCTTTCCTGGTGACTGTGCTGAGGTTCACACCTGGAGGTGGTCCTGCACTTCTGGGCTCAGTAATTGGAGTGCAGCAGCTATGGGAACTGTGCTGGAAGGAGATGATTTTTTGGTGTCTTGTAGGCAATTAGAGACCACAGCTCCTCCTGGGAGTTAATGAGCACAGTGTGTTGCTTATGCGTGATTTCCTGGAAATCTCTCTCCTGCACAGACATTACTTCCCTTGCCGCATTGTCAAGTAGAAAAGGTATGTAACTGCACACAGAGGTGTTACAGCACTCTGAAAGAAGCAGGGAATATATCAGTTCACTTTATAAAATGCAGCAGGAATTTCCGAATGCAATATGGGGTAACAGTAAGAAAAATCTACCAGAGACACCTGGGGAATTGGCACTACGGTATCTGGTTGCTGCAAGCACGCAGGGCTGTGGCTTTGTGTACTTCTGCAGCAGGGGGCTCAAAGTGAAGGGAAGAGCATGAGTTTTGAGGTTGCATACTCTACTTTCGGCAGAATTTTTGTTGTGAAAGTCACATGTCAAAATACTGATACAATCCAATGAGGATGTCATGTCAATGTGGTGTGGCTGCAGGCATGGCTCGATGTCCAATGTGTGCAGATGTTGCTGCTGCTGCTCCAGCAACAGGCAAAGCCAATCCCTACTGCACAGAGGTCCCTAGGAAGGAGAAATGGGTAAAGCTATTGACTTCAGTGCATGAGGAAAAAGCCTTGTTCCTTTCTGAGAACCAGCATGCATCAAGGTATTATATCATGTTTTCAATGTATAAAGTACTCAGTTTCTCTGTTACTGCTTTTTTTCCTTTCTTTCTTTCTTTCTTTCTTTCTTTCTTTCTTTCTTTCTTTCTTTCTTTCTTTCTTTCTTTCTTTCTTTCTTTCTTTCTTTCTTTCTT